>NW_022280073.1:464219-502944 GCF_004355925.1 Anarrhichthys ocellatus
CTGCCTCCTATGTGTTTGGCGGAGGTGGCTACATCTCACACGTTGCGCCTTTAAAGTCGACGCACGAGGCACTCTTAAGCGTCTGTATGAGACTCATAGGCTTTCAAGTAACTAACGTAAACCCATCATATACAAAAAACACCCAAGATATATAAACATATGCAACATATATAATGTTTGTTTTTTTCACAACCAATGAACAGAAGTTACCATATTTGGAATGAGGAGTGACGTAGAGACGCCATCTGGTAGCAGCAGGGACCTGTCAATCACAGTAGCCCCGCCCTAAAGCATACCCTGCTTTATGGTCTATTATGTGACTCTAAATGGCCCATCATTTACTAAATGAACATCATGCTGTATCGAAGAAGACTTGAAACTAGAGATTGACACCATAAACTCATGTTTACAATGTTTACTGAGGTAATAAATCAAGAGAGAAGTAGAGTCATTTTCTCATAGACTTCTATACAACCAGAGGAGTCGCCCCCTGGTGGACACTAGAGAGAATGAATGTTTAAGGCACTTTCACATTGGCTTCACTCGGCAGGACCGGATGTTACCGCTTGATAAAGACCGAAAAAAAACACAGAGGCAGAAAGAGTTTGTTTGCGTCAAACAAACTCCGGACTTTCGTCCGGCAGACCGGTGTTCGTGTGAGTTATTGTCAACTTACGTCAGTGATGAAGTCAGCTTGTTGACGTACTTATTTTAAGCCCAACCATGATGTTCTTCCTAAAGTGAAGCAAGTGTTTTTGAATTTACAAAGTTAACCGCGTGTTTACTGAGACCCGTGTACCCAGTGCCGAGTTGAGATTAGAACGTGTTTTTAAAAGTCCAAGGTTAACTGTGGATGCCGATCCATACCAGTATACGCTATTGGTCCGATAACGTACTCGTAATCGCACTACGCTGTGCTTGTGTCAGGAAAACAGAACGTTCAAATGTCAGTTTAGTTAGTTTGTTACAGTTGGACAGTGAGGAACATCTGGTGAAAAATTAAACATGTTTTCAAAGTAATTGTTAGCAATGTAATGGTACTATCAAGTACTCACATGGGTACTCTGTACTCTGTATCGGCAAGTAGCCAAATGTAATACTACTGCATCCCCACATGTAACCCAATGTCTCCTAGTTCTTCATGAGACTGCTGTGTCAGCACGGAACCATGAAAAATGAAATAGCACACAAAAGGATAGGTGGCGGAGAAAAACTACCTCACCGCTAAAATATATCTTTAGGAGCGGGCGTTCGTACGTGAGTGACAAAACGATAAGGAAAATCCACATCGCTCAGTAGTTTGTATCTTTGCCAGCCGAACCACAGAACGAGTGAAAGACGGATCTCAGTATACAGAAATATCTTTAATTTCATAAAAAGATTTACAAATATTTTACAAATGACACACATTGAGGAAAGGCAACAGATTTCGGCACACCCGTTGATATAGAAACAACACAAAGTTATTTTTTAAAAATACATCTCTATGAAGTCTGTTAATCTCCGCGATCAAATAGAAGTCGTAGGATCACGTTTCCCTTTTGTTTGGGCTTGATTTGTCTCTTATGTACAGTCACTGTCTCTATTTACATTGTGCTTGTTTTTTGTGGCAAACAAGGTTGTAAGTATAGCTGGGTAAAACACACACACACACACACACACACACACAGACACACTCCTTTGGATTCCTTGCTGGTTGCGGACGGAGTCCACAGCATCATTAGTGTTAAGGCCACATCTCCGCTGACACTTTGGCTCAAAGTCAAAGACACTTTTGGACACAGAAGTGTCTCACGGTAAAGTGCACATGAAATGTCTTTGGTTTAACAGTTATCGCCATGTTTGTCTCTCGTTAAGAGAGTGACCTTTCTGCTCAGAGAGAATATAAAAAAGAAACAAAAAACATCTTTCTCTGTGCATCTTTGGAAGCTTCCAGTTAACTTTGGCTTTCTTTTTTTTTGGCTCTTTAGCTTTTCAGCTGATTAAGGCAAGTTGTTGCGCGTTTAAAAGCGGTGAAGCCCAAAAGCGTCACCCACAGTCTCTTGTGATTGTTTTTTTTCCTGGGGTAGAGTAAGATATGACGCTGTCCCGGGACGTCCAGGAGCTCAACTCCTGACTCCAGAATAAGTGCCCTTGTTGGGGAATTAAAACTAAAAAAGGTCCGGTCCCCCCTTCTCACTTCTCGTCGCTCACTGAGCAGTCCGCGGCGGAGACGTCCTGTATCTGGGAGATTTTCACCTCCTCCCCGGGGATCCCCACCTCCATGGGGATCTTCAGCTCTGCGGGGATCTTCTCCGCCGAGGAGCTGCGGCTGGACAGCTTGTCCATCTCGTCCTCCAGCTCTGAGATGCGCTCGGCGACGCAGTGGGCGGTGAGCCGGGCCTCGGGGTCGTGGTCCCAGCACTCCGTGATGGTGGCGCAGATCACCGCCACGCCCTGTCGAGGAGAGGAGGAGACAGCGGAGGAGGTGAGATTTACCAAGTGTTTGGGTGAACATCAAGTTACACAAAACCACCTATAGTACTACTACACCAGAGCATGTTTCCTTCCTGCTAATGGAACATTTGCTGCATGACATGAAATCATGTCAGAAAAAACACACATTAGCAGCAGACTGTATGCAGTGTTGATGGTTCATATTCTACAAAGGAAGGTCCCAAGGTGACGACAGTATCCGTCAATAATAATGTTGATGAATGTGCTTTCGTCCATGTAAAAAATAAATACTATGAAAAGGGTAATTCCTAGATAAGTGATCAATAATGGTTGGTATTCCCGCTCCGGTTATTGTCTGTGTTAGTCTGACCTGATGTCTGATCCAGGTGTCGGGGATCTCGGGTCGTCCTCTGTCCCTCAGCACGCTGTCCTTCATGCTCTCCACACAGGGGTGCTCTCGCACCTTGGAGCCGTACGCTGGCTCGTAGTCCTTCACCTCTGCGGACACAACAAACAAGCAAATATCAGATTTTGAGGTGAAAACAGAAATGTAAAAAGAGGAAGACAGAGGGAGAGAAACAGGTGAATAGGAAGTGTAATAAAGAAATAAATAGTTTCATGATGTCGCCGTGGGAGGGAAAAAGATCTTTTTCTGAAAACGTCAATTCAGCTACCGCGAACAAGCAATTAGTCTAAAACCTCAGACTGTACAGAGCTCCGACGTAACAATCCCTCATTTCTGTTTAGATTATTTCATGTCGAGGAACAAGCAGAGGCAAAAAAAAAATAGAGAGAGAAAGGGAGAGCATGACGTCGAAAACCATGAAAAATTCAGAACAAAGTTCCGGGATTGGGTCCAGACCTCATGAAACCGAGCTCACAACAGCTGCAGTCTGTGTTCAGCCCCCCGAGGAGAAGGGCTCTCTGGATCCTCACCGTAGCCGTGACACGAGACACTAGCTGCTGCACGGTCGTCCATGAAAACGATATGTAAATATCTAACAAACAGTGTAAGGGTCATGTTCTGTGTACTCTTCTCTTGTTCTTACAGTTCATACTTTTTATGTCCTGTATTTCACAAGCTGTCAAAAACAAGCTCAACGCTCACTCGCGGATAGCTCAACGCTCGCTCAAGTTGTAGTTTGAGACTTTAGAGGCGGGGATGAAAGGGACAGCGTTATTATGAATCCTACTTAGGCGGCAACCTCCGGTTCTGAAGAGCAAAGCCATAAGGAAGTGTCTTAAAACTTGCATTCTCTCGAATGGCCATCAGGGGGCGACTCCTCTGGTTGTATAGAAGTCTATGAGAAAATGACTCTACTTCTCTCTTGATTTATTACCTCAGTAAACATTGTAAACATGAGTTTATGGTCTCAATCTCTAGTTTCAAGTCTTCTTCAATACAGCATACTGTTCATTTAGTAAATGATGGTCCATTTAGAGTCAAATAGACCATAAAGCACTTTTTTGCTACCTCTGTCTGAAATCAAGGACTCATTGAATGTAAAGCTAGATAGACGTAGCTCAGTTGCGGCTGCTAAATTCCCCTTTGTGGTGAGATTACTATCTTCTGGCTGGCCATAATCTGACTCAGCAGCTGCAAATCAATTTTGAATAACACGTGTTGTCCATGCTAATTAGCAGAATGGTATGATGGAATTCAGGAAAAGCCGCAACAGTTTCATTTAAGTGGTCTCTGCCGCTGTGTCCTCAAATACAGGAAGCGAGAAGGTTGGAGTGGAACCCCCGGACAGGAAGTTGGAGGTCTGGGATTGGGACTGTGTGCAGAGAAGCTGACTCTACAGGTCCACACTTCCTGTTTTTGACATGTGGAACTTCCCCAACCGTTTTTAGCATGTTAGAAGCGGACCCAGCCGGGCCGGGCCAGGCCGGGCCTCGTTCCCCTGGAGCTTATTTATGCCAGCTTCTCTGCTGTTTAGATCTCCTGCTGCGGAGCTGGTATAAATACCACACATTTTCCTGGACTGGATGCAGCTGAAAAACACAGAACAGCGCAGAGCGAGCTGACCTAAAAATGAGAAAGCTGGAAACAGAAATAAAAAGAGGTGGAGTGTTTCTAAACATCAAGACCGTAGCGAAAAAGGGTCCAATTTCATGCTCTGATGGTCAATTAGCCTCTTAAAGCCTGCACTTGTCCTCGTATTTCTGAGCGGCATCTGGGACACACAGACGTGGACAGACACGGAGACTCGGTCCATACGAGAGAAGTGGCGCCTGCTTCCCTTCAGCAGCTCTGGACATTTAAAAAGCTATGAGAAGAATTCCCGTCTTTGGTTTGAGATTTCTAAAGAGACTGCAACCAGAGCCTCAGTCTCACTGTCCCCCCTTTCACTGTCTAGGGGCCCTCGGTTTAAAGGCCGGGTATATCCAATCTGAGGGCGCGGAAGGCGGTTTACGACAGTTTCCTTTGCAGATTATCTGTCTGAGACCTTTTGTGGCCTGGAGGTTAGCAGGAACCTCTGTAGCTGGAAACGCTGTCTGGGATTTGCTATCTTGAAATAAAACACAGCTCCGAAGTTTTGGCGCTCAAGAGACCCAAAACTCTCAACGGGCGTCTCAACATGAGTCTGATCTCACACCGATGGCGGGCGAACGACATCGTGGGAAGCAGAATTGAACCTGCGTTTAGCTAATGAACCACACCCTCTGGTCAAAAGTCTTTTCTCCGTCCAAACCAAGCATTGGCCAATGTCCAGAGATAGTCTCTAGTAACAGGTTAATCTAGTTCTAACTGTGTCCAGTCCTGAAAATGACTCACAGTTGCTGGTTAGAGAAGTGTCGAAGGACTCTGCTACTTCTATTCTCTTCTACATAATATACCTGAAATTTGGGTGATGAGCACTCAGTTATCGTTCGTTCTCGGTGGTGTGAAGCACAATGCCGGAGCCACGAGGCAGTTAGCCTAGCTTAGCATAAAGACTGGAAGTGGTGGAGAAAGCTTAGCTCGCTACAAAGCTGAAAAATATGCCCACCGACACGTCAGCTGTTGTCAAATTATGTAACAAATTCTATTTATGGTTTCAAGGTGCAGTCCTGGTTCCCTCCAGCAGTACAGCCTGGGTCGGAGGCGGAGCCGGATCTGAGTCCGTGCACGGCGGACCGGTTGCTGAAGTCTGAAGGAGTTTCTGGTGAACCTGCATGATTTAGTCAGATTTTGCTCAGAATCAGTGACAAGCATCAACAATGACTACATAGAAATAGCCAACCTTCACACTGATGGTCTCGTCTACTTATGCAGGTCATATAGAGGCATCCGTATGAAATCTACACCATTTCATAACCAGTTAGAAGTTCCTCATAGTAACTTTAATAGGACCGCCAGCTATTTCCTCCTGCCTGCAGCCTTTATACAACGCTAAGTACCTCCTGGCTTCACACACAGAAAAGTGAACAGGATCAAATATTCCCCCCCCCCCCCCCAACGGCAAAAAAGTGAATTTCTCAAAACATCAAAGTCTTCTTTGTCCTCTGAAATGTCCTCTGTCCATCAGGGTCGCCCCGATCACCCCCTTTCACCGGTCTTCTGCCAAAAAGGCCGCCTCCCTTCATGCACCACAAGCCTTTTTTTTCCACTTGGCACGGTGCAAAACTCTTTGCCGCGCTCCGTTACCCCTCGTAACCCTGCGCCCTCCCACTGCCACGCCCTGCAGGCTAATTCAGGACACCTAAATGAAATGTTACACAGAGACACACAGAGAATGTGCTATAACCAACAACAACAACAACGCCGGTTCAGCGGTAGTATTTCCATCCACCATTCTGTCCCCTGTTGTCGGGGTGGAGGCAGAGGACGGACACACACACACACACACAGACACAAACACACACACAGATTGAGACATAAACGGGGCAAGATGAGGGTGTTTGTGCGGCACACCCCTCTCTCTCGTCCTCTGCTTCTACGTTTCTGCGTCTGAAATAAACACACACACACACACACACGCAGACAAACACACGTGTGTTGGAATGTGACTGTCTGGTTCTAAATGTCTCAGACTGTCTAGAAAAAAAGCCCAACTAGGCGGAGGGAAGGAGGTGGACCGGAGAGAGAGTCCCTCTCTACTCCCAGGAGAGCAGACGGGAGGAAACACAAACGTGTTCTTTTTTTCGTGTGTACTTCAACACCAAACCTCAGGACTTCTTGTCTTGTCCAAACGGTTGTTTGAGGGTCAAGACTTGGTTTCAGATTTGAAAGATAGGTTGGGATTGGTTCCCCCTCTCCATACAAGGAGAAAGTGTAAAGTTCGTCCATACACTGATGACACATCGATTACATTACTTTCTCTGTTGTTTTTCCTTGTTTTTTTATAGCAATAAAACTAATTTAGTTCATTCATCAGCGCCCACGTTCATCAAATAAAAACTTGTGATTTGAGATTGGAGGAGTCTGCTCCGTACAGCAGTGAGAGGGAACCACAGTTTATTTCTTTTTCTGATGTGTTTTTTAGCTGAAACGGGCTACACTGCAGACTGCAGAGAGTTTAACCCTGTGACCACCAGCAGCTCTCACCGGCACGATGACAACGCCAAGAAACCTTCAGTTTCTTGAACAGTAGTCCCGCAATTTAAATTACCAGGTGCTTCTCAGTTGAAACGCAGATAAAAGGTGTGATTCACTAGAACTTTTGTACGGAGCTGCGGCACGAGCCGGCCGATAGTGAGGCTGCCGAAACGAGCCCCGCAGACACACAGCCATCCATCGTTAAAGGCCCAGTGCTTACAGAGACTGAGCATCAGCCAATGTCTGTTCTTGTAAAAGGTCCGGTGTAGTCTCCAACACTTGCGTTGTCACAAGTTTATTCAGTGTTGGGGAAATGTCCTCACCGTAGCATCCCCACGCCACGCTGACTGAAACAATCCCTTCCATCATTTAACCTTCTGGAAACCCAAGCCGTTTCAGGGTGTTGTTTTTGCTCCCTTCATGTTTTATTCTCTGTGGCCTTGTTTTTCACTGCAATATACTGTATATCCGCACCTCTATGGAAACAGCACAATCACAGCTAGAAGTAGAGAGAACTCAAAGATGTCTTTACTGCAGTGGAACACAGTTATAACGCCATAAATCATAACAAACAGAGAAAGTTAAATATCTTTGGTAATTTATTTTACAAAAAAGAGAAAACAATGGGATCTATATATCCAACACTGTTACCAATATTGGGAAAAATAAATTGAGGCTCCACGTGCTAGTTCCTAGGCTGAGGAGCGCAGAATTTATTGTTTTTGACAGGATTTGGTTTGTGCAAACGGTTTATTTTTGGCCAATTTTTAGATTAGACATGTAGAATGAAGTGATTTTGATACAATATCACAATTTTAAGCTTAAATATGTTTGTTTTTTTCTGAGGCGATAAGTTCTATTTTTACAGTTTCTTGCTACGATAAACTGTGATTTAACGGCGATTTATATAAAAAAAGAAAGCATGCCTTTCAACCCCACCAGCTAATTTGGGGTTCAGAGGGTGAGCACGCACACACACACACACACACACACACACACACACACACACACACACACAGCCAGCTGAAACAGGTACAGTATCCACTGCCGCCCTCTCCCCCTGATTTCCTGCCCAAAGAAGGGCAACAGCGGAGTTCAGATCGTCTCCCTCACATATCAGACATTCCTAAGATTCCCGCTGCAGACCTGGAGCTGAGGTCGAGGGGCAGTCCGACAGACGTGACCGTAAACCCCCCCCCCCCCCCCGCAAAAAAAGAAAGAGTAGCCTCAACCTCCTGTCTGCTCTATGTAGGTCACGTTGTATATATGTATATTTAAGGACTCTCAGATTACAGTATGCACAATCATCATATTGCACAATCGTGTGCAATATGATAATTCATCCACTTCCTCTTAAGAAATGGATGAAAGTGCGTCTCAAAATTTGTGGCAGAGAACAAAAGTTTTTCTTGCAGACAGTCTGGTGTCATTAGAAGTCTAAGGACATGATCTTGTGTAAGAAAAGTTGCATAACTAATGCAACCTGTATATATTTCTATGTCTTGCATACAGACCTGTCTATAGTCCATTCCAGCCATGCAGATTGGATGCCTATATTACTCATGCTTATAGTTTATCGTGTTCGTTGTAACTAAAACATTAGCAAGATTTTCCCTTCAAGATTCCTCAAAAGGTTTTTCTTTTTTTCTTGTCAGAGCAATGGACATGCCAAATAGATTCCTCTGGTGGTGTAAAATACTGACTGATGTCTCACACTCCAACCACAGACTGTATGTAAGAAGTGGACTAAGTCACAGTGACGTCGGCTTGTGGACTATGGACTTTGTGGCCTCGACATTTTGGATGTCACTACCTTGGCTTTTTGCAACCAGAAGTGACACAAGTGGGTGGAGCTAGATACAATCGAACGGCTTACTAAATGAACATCATGCTGTATTGAAGAAGTGAAGGGGAGTTAATTATCAACAGAAGCACGTGCTGCCTCCACTGCTACATGCCAGGACCTCTGACATTGCTACCGGCCAATCGGATCGCCCGCTGAACTTGTTGTGATGACCCCGAAACGTATGACGCCAGTTGTTCCTGTTGAGTTATCTCAGTGGTTGACACCACCTCAGTAGCATCTGTTTTCGTCTCTAAGTGTGTGCTTGTGTGTTACATGACATCATACTTCCCACAGCCTGAAACATGTCATTAATGAGTATGTGTGTGTGTGTGTGTGTGTGTGTGCGTGCACTGACCTCCGACGGCTTCACACCTGGACGTCATCTCCCAAAGCACAAGGGCCATGGAGTAGATGTCGGTCTGTTTGAAGGACTCGATGTTCTCCAGGTTGAGTCGGGCCTCCAGCACTTCCGGAGCCATGTAACGCGCCGTGCCCACCTGCGGCACAGAGACACCAGCAGGGGTTAACACGCTAGTACAGACTCATGTCGCGCCGGTGAAAAATTTGTAAAATTTGCAATACATTGGCTGTCTGGAAACCCTTGTTTCATCACCTCAAAAAAAAACATGAACTTTCTAGTAAACGGACCCAACGTGCGCCTCTCCCACCACTACTGAGATGTGATCTCCTTCATGTTGCCGGTGTCGTGTCGAATATGCTCAATATGTTGACCCCCTTACTGTAATAGTGATACTTGTTACCCAGAGAGGTTGTAAGTATGTTTCTAAATAAAAACCTGTGGAGCTAACACGGCAGAGTACGCTAGCACATCATTAACATTTCTATGCTACGCTAGCTACTGATGGTATACTGAAGGTGTACACATGCTGCTTTTGCTTTTTCATTTTTGGAACAGTAAATAAAGAGCCACCTCTGTGTTCTTTTATTTTATCGTGATGACGTGGTGGTTCACTCAAACACTGATCTGTAGCTTTAGCTTCTATCTGTTTAATCTGTTTTAACAGCTGAATCAGTTTGACATCCCGGATATATCCTTCAAACACATATTGTAGACCCTTCTGTCTTTTCCTTTCTGAAATTGCTTTTTCATTTTTGAAAAATAATTAAGATATTTATTCAGGGAGTGCAGTTAGTGATAGCGTGGGCTCCTTCGTAGCTCGGCCAGCTTGGCAAAGTAGCGCAAGCAACAAAGTACAATATTATGATAATCACCTTGTCATATTAATTATTACTACTGCAATACAAGTTGGATTTAGTGCCGTCAACCTGTCAGCACAGGTTGCTGATGTAGGCAGGAACATGTCATAAAAACTAATCGGATCAGACGGTTTGCATGAAATCAAAACGGTATAGACTCGTACACCGAACCTGTAGGAGCGTGATGTTTACTCTTGTCTGGCTGGTGATATGTTTCTGTTGCAACAATTAACCATTTGGCTTAGTGACAGTAAACCTGACTCACCAACTGTCTTCATTCACGATTGGATGAGATACAAGAGTACCCATGTTTGATGTGCGTCATCTGAGGACACGCATCAGTGACTGCAGTCAGTACAGTTGGCTTTACAACGTCAAAAATGACACTATGAACGTTTCTGTTGCGGTTTCTAAGTTCGTTTTAAAATGTTGATGGGATTTCTACACAACCAGAGGAAGGAAAAAGTCATTGTTTTGCAAGTGACAAGTAAGTCTCAAGTCTTTGCTATTAAGTCCCAAGTCAAGTTCAATAAGATCCAAGTCAAGATGAACAAATCCCAAGTCAAGTCCCAACTTAAGACCAACAAAATCCAATTTAAGAACCAAGTCAAGTCCAAACTCAAATCCAATAAATTTCAAATCCAGTCCCAAGTGAAAACCAACAAGTCACGCCCCTCCAGCTAGTGGCTTTTGTTCCACCCCTCTAAAGCAGTGATTCTCAACTGGTGGGTCACGACCCACAGAGGGTCGCGGGCCATTGCCTGGCAAAAAAAACTAATAAAAAATCCTGTGCATTTATTTTGAAGGTGATTTTTTATGCAGCGGAGTGTCATCTATTCACACTCCTTAACGATATTTGGCGTTAATGCCTTGTAATGCTAATATCAGCAGAGGATAAACTGAAAGCTATACCTCCGTCAAATGACACTAAGTAGATAAATTGAAGACATGTCGGATGACATCAAACAGACCACAGCTCGAATTAAGGCAAGTGGTCATTTTGCATTACAAATGGACCAATCTACAGACATAACAAACAAAGCAGTTTTACTCGTTTACGTGAAACGTGTGGGACGGGGACTTACAGGAACAATTTCTCTGCACAAGAGAGCTCCCTACACTACGACTGCAGAGGACATTTTCAGCTCAGGTTCAAACTGCACCATCTTTACATTAAATACATTTCAGAAGTTGAACATTTTCCTCGTTTGGGTCGCGGCTTGTCATTAATGGGTGATGGGATGGTGGGTCCCGCAGCCAGACCAGTTGAGAACCACTGCTCTAAAAGTTAAAAAAATTTTTTTTTTATATGAGAAGTATTACCCTGAGCCTTCCCCTCAGCACTTATTGTATTCATACTAGTTTGTTGCACTTATTGTATTCCGCTTTGGATAAAAGTGTCTGCTAAATGACTGTAATGTAATGTAATGTAATATGCAATATGCAAATATTTCATATACACGATACCTGAGCACCTCAAGAAAATGCTGTAAAGAAATTGTGGTGACAGCAATTACAATTCACAATATGTCAACCCATTGGCATTTTGATGGTTGAAAAGGAAGGATAACTTTATTAATCCCCATGGGGGAAATTCATTTTTGTTTTTATTCGGGCTGAATGAAATGATAGGACGGGCTTATTACAGTCCTGCGACCGCCACAGATGTCTTCCTTTGTAAGAGCATTTGATTCATTGATTGCTGTCGGGCCTTCAGAGAATTTCTACAAATATAACAAAAAAGGTTTATGAAATACCTTACCCACTCTAGCTTTAAGTTTAGTACATTCGTGGTTGAAGTTACAAAGTCGAACAAGCTCACTGGCAGGATATGTTGGCAAAATAATAGGCGTGCTCTGAACCCATTGTTTTTAGACAAAGCATTGTGCGGTTGCCCAATTTTCTTCGCAGGTTTTTCCGATCTGGACCACGTGAACACACACAGAGGTTATAATTACAACCTACCACCTGGGAATTTTTCCAGTTGTGAATGGAACACCATGTGAAAGCCACAGATCATCATTTGAACATTTGAATGGATAAAACGACATCACGGAGAGCACAGGAACAAATGTAAAGAACCTGGTGGTCATGGCCAGGTTCAAATGTAAAGAACCTGGCCATGACCACCAGGTTCTTTACATTTGTTCCTGCGTTTGCATGTACTGTAGGGTTGTACCAAATGTCAATTACTTTACTTTCTAAGCTTCCTTTGAGGTTTTCGAATGAAGCATGTCATATTTTATGATGTCATCATGACCAAACATCTGACCGGTGGCTAGCAGTTAACGGTGCTAACGGCTCTAACAGTGCAAACAACGGCGCTAACAGTGCCGACAGAGCTAACAGTGTTTACTTGATGGGGAACCGGAGGGTGGGCGCTACGCTTCCGCTACGCTTCCGCTACGCTTCCGCTACGCTGCCTCTCTCCTCTTTTTATCGTCCATTTGGGTCACAAGTGCTGGTTTAATAAGTTTGTCAACTATCTCTCACCTGTCCCTGCTGCATTTCCAGCTAGTGAGTCATATACAAGCACAGGACAAAGTCCCACTGACAGGCTGAGAAAGAGATGGAGCTGCCCTGAGGAGCTTGCGTGTCACAACAAAGCCTCTACCTCTTCGTTCATCCCTCAATTGCCTGACTGTCTCTGTCAGATGTCTTCTGTCAGCAAATAAGGTGTGTCTTATCAAAACACCCAGAGGGACTTACAGTAAAGAGGGGAAATCAAAACAAACAGAGCCAGCTCATATCTCACCAAAAAACACACAAAGCTAATTGAATGCAAACAGAGAGAGGTGCCAAAACAGCAGATCATACACTACCTCTTTAAATCCACAGATGTAGCAACATGCTGTATGCAACGCCTTACAGAAGTACTTTGGTTTTCAACCACTGTCAGTCAAGACAGACAGCGGCCTGTCCCAGGTTACAACTTCAGAAGTGTTGCATACTTGCAAACTCATGAGGTGAAAAGGGTGACAGGCATTTCGGCGAAAAGCGACAAGTTTGCAGGTATGTGTTGATGTCATATTAGGTGGAGGGAAGTAACCAAGTACACAACTTTGCTCTTGTATTTCCATTTCCCGCTGCTTTATACTTCTACTCCACTACATTTTGGGAATTAGGGAATTATTGTACTTATTTACTACATTTAGGACAATTTGAATTACTAGTCACTTTTCAGATTAAGAAAAACACATACATCCATGTTTACTGAGGTAATAAATAAATAAATAAATAAAGTGAGAAGTAGAGTCATTTTCTCATAGACTTCTTTTTGCAACCAGAGGAGTCGCCCCCTGATGGTCATTAGGAAGAATGCAAGGTTTTCGGTTGGGTACATCCAACATGCTCTTGCTGGTGTTACCTATCCAAGTTTAAGTAGCGTTGAGTACTTCTTCCACCACTGGTCATACTTGTATATGATGACTATAGACAAGTTGCAGTTGACTCTTTAGATTGTTTGGAGGACTGCAGGTAAGTCCAGTACCTTACTCAAATGTGCTCTTTGAACTAAGTCACAAAATAAAGAAGAAAAGTGATTCAAAGAGACTTTTTCTCTGACCTGCCCACTGTTGGCAAGGTCATCCACAGTCAGAGTGCTGTCCAAGCGGAGTCCCAGCCCAAAGTCACACAGGCACAACGTCAGGTCGTTCTTCACCAGGATGTTGGAGCTCTTCAGGTCTCGATGGACTATGGGCACCTTTAGGGTACGATAGAAGGATGGGGGACAAAAGTACTTATTAAATAAATAAAAACACAATACATTATATACAAAGATGTTTCACATTAACACTGCTGGCATTTATTACACTTTAGGGGATAGCCAGTAAAAATTTAGACTTTTTGTATAATTTGCTCATCATTAGGACTTATAATAAAGACTGGGCAGATGTGTTGTTTGCTGTTCCTATTTTGACAGTGTGTCGGTTATTATGATTAGTGAAGATTTTTTTCGCTCTGTCCGACCTTAGGGCGTCCACAGAGGAGGCGGTCACTGTGCAGGTGGGCGACGCCCTGGGCCAGACACATGCCCAGCACCTGCAGCTCCTCCCAGCTGATCACGTGACGCGTCAGGTGCTCCTGGAGGGCAGAGGGATTTATAACAGGTTAAGATTGTAACTTATGAATGAAAAAAGCTTTACTTCACTACATTTATCTGACAGCTTTAGTTATTAGTTACTTTACAAATTATGATTTTTGCACACAGAAAATATGACAATGTAAAAAAAAAGCTGAGATGAGAACATGTAAAATATTTTATGGGTCCAGCTGCTGCTTGGTCTTTCAGTAATGTTAACAATTATAATGTATTCGTAATAATGATGACGTTTGGACAAAACAAACATGGTGAAGGTGTCACTTTGAGTAATTGTGAAGGGCATTTCTCACTTTTTTCACTATTTCTACAAACCAAACAATCAATCGATTAATGAAGAAAATAATCAGCAGATTAATCCACAATGGAAATAACGAGTGCCACCTCAAACCACAAAACAGTAAAATCCTGTAATAATAACAATAATCTTATGAAACAAAATATAATAATATAACAGTCACAGGGGACATTTTTCTTTTAAGTACATTTACTTAAAGGGTACCTTCAGTATTTTTCAACCTGGGCCACATGTTCCCATGTTTTTTTCGTCTAAGTGAGTAATGAGGACAACATTTTATTAAAACTGGTCCAGTATTGAGGGAGAATGCTGCAGACGTTAGCTGCTTAGGGGCAACTCCTCACCGTCAATGTACAGACCGGATCGAGCGATAATAACAACCTGAGTCTGTCAGTGGCAACAACAAGCTCCTTTAGTGGACGTACATTGACGGAGAGGAGTTGCACTGAGCCATTACATGGCAGCCCGTTTAGCGGCTGGCGTCTCCGGGGCTCTCCCCAAATACTGGATTCATTTCAGAAAATGTAATGTCCCCATTACTCACTTGGACACAAAAATATAGGATAATAGGGTCCAGGTAGATAAATATAGAAGTTACCCTCTAAGTAAATGGGCTGAATACTTCCCCAACACTGCCCTAAAGTAATACTGCCCTACTCATGTTGGGTTACCTTAAAGTGGCGGACTCACCTGTAGGTTTCCTCTGTGGTGGAAGGCGGTGATGAGCCAGTACTGTTTCTCCACCCTCCTGTCCTCAGCCGTCAGGAAGTGGAGGATGTTCTCGTGCCGGAGGTCCGTATTGGAGAAGATGTCCTTCTCGTTCTTCCAGGAGGCGTACTCCTCGTAGGGGAAGATCTTCACAGCCACCGTCTCAAACTGATCTGAGGTGGTCTGCTTCAGCTTGGCCTTGTACACCTGGGCGAAGCGACCCTTTCCCACCTGGGACAGGATCAAAAGTGATGACACTGGTGAGAATTTAAGTTTGTGTGGTCTAGAGCAGAACAACTCTGAAGTGCCACGAGGTCTGTACCAGCATATCCAGCTCTATGGGCAGTGGATCGGTGTTGTGGTTCAGGTGGTTGGCGTGCGTCGAGCTGCTGTCCGACCTGTCGTCGTCCATCATGATGGCGCAGGCGTCGCTGCAGTCCAGCCCGCCGGCTTTTGGCTTGCGCTTCTTCATGCTGCTCTCCCACTCTTGGCTAATGCGTCGCCGGTAGGCTCGGTACCAGTAGAACATTCCGGCAACCACCACCCCCATCATCAGCAGGGGTAGCAGGCTCACCAGGATCACCGACACCAACGGATCGTCCGAGGTTGGATCCACGACTGGGAAAACAAGGCAGATGATGAGATGGAGGTCTTAAGAGGTTTTTGTAACTGTGCAACACTGGGACAAAGTGGAGTGTTAGGACTGTTAACTGCTGCCATATAAAAGCCTTCCATTGAAGAAAGCTCATTAGTAGCGTAGCGGTAGATTGGCTTAGGTTGGTTGGGGTTAACCAGAGAAGATGGTCTAAATCTACTTTTCAGTGCTTTATTGTTGTTGGTAAATTACTTTTACACAACTGACCGGGAAAATAGCGGCAGGCGCTAACATTTTTGTGTGAATTGAAACCTCCAACACGACAACACTGTTCCAATAACACATATGGCCATTGATAAACCCATTATGTGTGCAGCACACATTAGCCAAGATTCCATTTGGAATCCTTCAGATTTCAGACCTGGTTGATTTAGTGACGCCTGGCAGAAAGTCTGGTTTTATACTACAGCAAACACTCGCAGAGCGGCGACTTTGTCAGAAACATATCAGTCGGACCACTTTCATCTGTTCATCTGTTCACCGGCGAAACAAATTCCCAACGACTGCTTCATATTGAAAGCTACGTCATGTTTTTGCAAGTTGAACACTTTTCATGTGAGCTAGCAGTAGTGGGAAGCTAAGCAATACGCCAATACACCAATAAGCTCTGCGTTGTGCCAAACAACGCCCCTTAACCAATGGCCTCAAATGGCTTATTGCTTTTAGAAAATGGTGACTACATACACCTGGCAAGGTTTCATAAAATAAACACGCAGCAGCTAAAAATGCCATAATTTATTCATAACAAAGAAATATTATTCCTCAAAGTAATGCAGTTCCTCTGCGTCATTCAGCAGAAAACAGCTTGAAGACTGGGGTCAAAAACATTTGTTGAAAGTCTCTTTTCATTCCGACAGCAATCAACAAATCGTGTCCAATCATTTCATTTGGCTCGAAATGATCTGACCGTCCATCTCATGCGCCACGCTTAGCCCATCCAGTAAATTCACGCGATGCTTTTGGCGCGGTAAAGAACTGATGTACTGCGATCAAAGCTGTGTGTTGAACACCGGCTTTGAATGTGGCTCAGCCAGTCGCAATCAAGGACCGGAACTATCCGTTTTGTAATGTTTGGTTTGTGTTAGTGACTTCAAATAGCTGTGACATGTGACGTGTAGGATATCGGAAGTAAAGCGAGGCTGATATCAAATACCCTGGATCCCTCGTGCAGGTGTGGGCCATTTGACTCCATCACAATGAAAACTATTATATATTAGTAGTTTGGAACCTAAACAGCGTCTGGATTCCCTTCATGTCATGTTTTATCTAGCACTCATGAAACATTCTTTGGAAGGTGGTGGTGTAAAAGCAGGTCTTTGTAGGACACACCTGATTTGTGTGCTTTGGGTTCTGCATGCAGAAGCACACTGCAGTTTCCTCCTACTACTCATACAGAAACAGTCCAACACAAGCGAGTCCACCACAGTGAAGTTATTCTTGAGGCCTGTGCTATGAAAACAAAAAACATGCTGTTCCCCAGCTCTATGGAGATGTAAATCATGTGTTTTTCAAAGTAAAGATGGGTAAAATATATTTATAAATATAGTGTATATATACACTATATATATATATATATGTATCTGTATCTTTACGGTTGTGAACTCAGCAGGGGGAAGACTTTGCGCTATGTCAATAGGCCTACTGTGGACACTGCCAACAGCCTTGACAGCTTCATGAGCTATATCATTAACTACCTCCTCTGACTCGGACTGCCAGCTCGGACGAAAACGGCAGCCAACCCTCGGAGCTCCAACGACGGGGAGAAAACAGTCGGGAGCCTGTCTGCCTCGGTTTGGCCCGGCCCCGGCCTGCTTTGGCTGGGCTCCTTTTCAAAGGGTTTCTCACTCAGTCTCTGTCGGGGAACATGACCGTCCTGAGCCAAGCCGCCACATTGGCAGGCCATGAGGAGCTCGGGACCGAGGGCTGACCGTTGACTTGCGTCTATTTTGCGTTCAGATTTTCCTCACAGTGCTCTTGAATGAGCCCTTCAAGTGTTTTAGATCAACCAAGTCACAAGTATCATTAAATACATCAATAAATTAGACCGTCTTTCACTACCTCATCCAATTCATGTATTTCTTATTTTTCTCACCAAATATTTCCCATTTTGAATTCCCATTTGATTGGTGAAAAGTATCGAAGTACATTTACTCAAGCACTGTACCTAAGTGCAATTTTGAGGTACTTTACTTGAGTATTTTAATTGAATTATACTTTATGCTTCTACGCCACTAAATCTCAGAGGGAAATGTACTTTTTTTGTCACTACATTTATTTGACTTATATGAGTATATGAAATGCAATGCGTTGTTATACCATCCAATAGTATAAACAAATTAATACAATCAGCTCTGTTGCAGACAGCAACAATATAAAAATACACCTTGTATGTTACTGCATCAAAAATAATAATAATCTTATATTATAATATGTAATAATGTAACAACTAAAGAGCTCATTTGGCTGAATGATGAGTACTTTTACTTATACTACAAGTACATTTTCTTGGTTATATACTTACATACATTTACTTAAGTTAGTATGGGTGAATGCAAGACTGTTACTTGTAAGAAAGTGTTTTTTAAATTGTTGATCAATACTTATTTAATTTGAAGTTAAAATATTAAAGTATCAATACTTTTACTAAAGTAAAAGATTATATAACAGCCTAATGATGCATTCAAATGGAATCAGGCAGACGGACAACACTCTGGACGGCACGGGTGATGGAAGGAAATACATTAAATCAATTAAGTCTACTATTTTTATTCTATTCTATTGTATTCTAGTAATGCATGTAGCTATAAAATGTAGCTTTCTTTTAATATGCTCAGCAAACGTAAACAACTTTTCTGCTTGTGTGAGTGAGTGAGCTATTTAACATCTGGGTCTAGATTTCGTCGCGGAGGAGGGCAAATATTTCAACCTTGTATGGCAATGGCGTCTACCGTAACCGTTGCCGATATTCTCTGCTAACCTCACCTAATTTTACCACCCTGCTCTCGCTCACTACATGATATCCATCTTGCCGTCTACCATCTGCCTGATTCTGTGTGAATGCAGCATGATGCTCATATGCTAATGAGATGGACATGTTCTTACATGTCCAGTCCAGTATTAAGCATCTTGCTACAGTGTCAATGTATCGTAAAAGCAGCCACAGCATTTTAGCTAGAAAGCTAGTGCTACTAAAGCTAGCAAGCTAATGCTACTTAGAAGTCTTTGATGTTTGGTATATTTGACAGTAAATCACACAGGTCTATAAAATGTGAAAAATGCCATAATTAAGTCTAAGGCCTATTTCCATGCACTTGATGACGAAGATAATATAAGCAAGGTGTGTGGGGACTTCTAATTAGCGTAGCTAACGGATGTCTGATTCACAATGATGTTTTAACCATCCCTCTGTCTTTAAAGAAGTGATCGTCTTTGAATCCTTCATGTACGCTGTGTGATCATGCAAGGTAAAAATATTTAGTGGAATATCTTCATCTTGTGGTTGAGTGTGTGTGTGTGTGTGTGAGATTGTAAAGCAGTAAATCTCACTGAAATTGCTTTGGGCAAAGCCGCGGATGCAATGAATCAAAAACGCTGAAGATAGACTTTAAAGTGGGTCGCGAAATATGACCGGCAGACAGTCAAGACACTTCTTCTCAAATTCCACGTGTCCGTGCATGCGAGTACGCTTTAAGGGTTTTTTAAGATTGCTTGGAGGTTTTTGAGGTTTAAAGTTTATTTCATGCCGTGGTTAGAGTGTACGACTGTGTTCATTTGTGGTAGTTACGCAGCTGATCAGACGGTGCCAACACAAACTGGCAATAGGACTCGTGTTGCCTTTTCCAATCAGTATGCCAGCTCATGCAGTGTTCGTGGAGGTTTGACACATCATTCCAACTAATAGAGGGATCCTCGCCTCCGTCTTGCAATTACACAAGCTATGTGTGTTTCAGGATGTGAACGCTGAGATTTCAAACGATGCCATCTCTGACTCACACTCTTAAATGCTCTAACCAGTTGCTAATTACTTGGATCCGATCGCTGTTCAGTGAATAAAAAATAATAAAAAAGGAGCAATTTTTCCGAGGAAAACGACACAGCCAGACATGATTTCATGTTCGAAACAGGTGATGGGCGGATAGATGGAAGCCATCGTAAACACTGAGGAGGTCGAAGCACACTTCGCCGTGCCAGTTCGTCTGCTGCGCCAGCAAAACAACTCCAATGTGGCTTTGAGTCTCATTATTCACGTTGACTTGATCAAACATACCCACTTGAAACCATTGTGGCTTATAATCCGCAATTCTTTCTGGCGTGTGTTGTGACTTCTCCTTGCATCTTTTCCAAAGGTAATGAATCGCTGATGTTAACTCCTGGTGTCAACCAACTGTAACAGTGATATGGAGACGGATGATGTCATGTTTAGCAGCTTCATGATGTCTACAAATAGCAGCTAAGTGCTGATAAGACGCCGCTCTAGTGGAACCACGGGCGACCTTGTGGTGCTTTGATTTCTCATAAAGTCAATCATGAATTGCATGAGAATAAACGGTAAAACAAGGCTACTGTGTCTTTACACTATGAGGAAAAGTAAAGCATTTATCTGAGCCAATGTTGGATGGATTTTTCAATTAGAACATCATTATTTAGAGCTGTGAGCACAGACTGTGTATAAGAAGTGGAAGTCGCCATCTTGGCTTTTTTCCCGCGCCATTTTGTTTGTTCGCAACCACAATTGACCAAAAGATAAAGCAGTGATAAAATCCTAAATATAGCGTACACCTAAACAGGTTTTTTTTTTAGGTGGCTAAAATATGTTTTTCTGCCCCCCCCCTCCGCTTGACCTTGCCATCAGGTAGCCCTTTCCAACAGGGAAAGCCACAGGACTCCATTGACAAAATCTGTAATTTTACCTCGAGGAACACAGGAGTATACATGCAACCCCACCTCAAAAAAATCCAAACTACCCCTTTCAGTTATTTCCAAACGGCGGAATGGGCGTTTCTGCTGCCCCCTTCCACAGCTACTTCACCTTGTAGCCAGACAGCGGATTGTGATGGGGAAAGCCACAGGACTCCATTGGCAAAAGGTCGTTTTACCTCACAGAGCACGTGAGTACCCCACTTCCATGAATCTGAACTACCCCTTTCAGTTATTTCAAAGCGGCTGAGTCTGCATTTATTTTTGAAAAACCTGGACAGCACCGCCAACGGAGTTGACCTGTGAATATTTGCTGCTGGTTATAATCCATTTTGTCTCTGTGCGGCACACAAAAGGGCTCCTAGGTTCAATCTACGTTAGCATTATGTTTGGGTTATATGTCACTATATGAAGTTGTTTACCATCTTTCCCTGTGGAGTTTCTACTCTCATGAACGTATATAAATAACCTGCCTTTATCCGGGCTGGTATCATATTATGTTGGAGCAGTCAGGAGGAATCCTGCCACAGGGAGGCTGGTGACACCGACTAAAAGTGATTATCACACTCACTATTTACTTGTCATGATAACCATCCCCTCCCTCCAACATCTCTCCATCTCTCTATCTACTTCCTCATCCCATCTCAGTGGTCTCTATTTTTCAACAGCAACAGTTGGCCTGCTTCCCTATAAAGCAGTCTGCTGTGTGACTGAATGACTGGCGCATTCCCTGACAAAGCCAAGATTCCACAGTTAAGGAGGAACTGTAAAAAAATAGGAAGACGAAAAAAAACAAGTTGAAACAGCCATTTATTCCTTCATTCATCTTGTCTTCTTCCTCTTTGTCGGCTGCACCAACAAGTGTTTCTAATTTATTCTTCTCTTTTCTTATTTTTATCTCTTCCTTATCATCATCCCAGGGCGTTGAAAATCCCCACTTGATGTCACGTGGAAGATTTCATTCATCATGAAGGATATCAAAATAAGCCATGAAACAAATTAGGGGGGGGGGGGAATCAAGCGGCGTCTGCCCACAAACTTGGACTGTACGAGTGAAGGAATCCATGCCGGAAATGAATTGGCTCCACCTCCGATCTCATTCCTCACATAGCGGGCCTCCAAGCATGCAGAGCTGACTTTGACGAGAGCACAGCTGTAAATGCAGCACTAATACAAATTGCATGTTACTGTGACAAGGCGGTATTTACTATCAATGCCTCCCCTTCCCACCAAAAACTATGATCACGAGCTCCGAAACACATGTGTAACTGACATTGGCTGGGAGGCGGGATCGGTCTGCTCCGAATCATCTTTACAGGATCTTAATTAGAAACAACTGCCGTGTCACAGAGGCCCAGCGCTCTCAGAGTGAGAGCACATGGATCCCATCTATATCAAAGTGCACTCACTGACAGAACATAATGCTGATTGGCTGCGACGGACATGATTTTTGAAAAATACCTAAATTCTGACCCGGCTTTGTACAAAACTGATGTAGAAGCTGAAGAGAAAAATGAGTCTCCGCTTACCCTGCTTTTGGTAAGCAAACAAAAAATATAATTCGTCGTAAATAAGTCAGGTTGTATAGAAGTCTATGAGAAAATGACTCTACTTCTCTCTTGATTTATTACCTCAGTAAACATTGTAAACATGAGTTTATGGTCTCAATCTCTAGTTTCAAGTCTTCTTCAATACAGCATGATGTTCATTTAGTAGACCATAGAGCGGAGTATGCTTTAGGGCGGGGCTACCTTGTGATTGACAGGTCGCTACTCTCCATAACTCTGCTGCATTCCATATACGGTCAATATTGTTCATTAGTTGCAAAAAAGCCAACATGACGGCCAAATCACAGAACTTGGGGCTTCAAAACGTAAGCCCACAAAAGATGTGTGAATAGCAACTGGACTTTGCTAATTGCTGAAAGTAAATTTCCTCACTTATGGTGCAAAAGTGGCGGAGCGTTGTTCCGGTGCGCTCCAGTAGCACGACACACACGCGCGTTAGTTAAGTTGGCCGTTCGTCGATGTGGCCTAGACCGCCTCTGAATGTGGTCTAAGCAATCGGATCCCAAAGCGTCCTCAATGCCTCTCGGGTCCATTCATCCCTCTACTTAAAGAGTTGTCCACTGCCAGGTGTGATCTATTGCTGCTGCGGAATCACAATGTTCAGTCCCTCGTGGCGACATTTGTAGCATTTGAATGCACAAACACCCTCACTCACATAAACCGCAGGCACAAACACTATTACGAGCACATCACAAGAATGTAACGCTGGGGCAGAACAATATGAGGCATTCGTGGAGGAATAGGCCATGGCAGTTGTCCAGTAAACAAACAAGGACTTCCTGCTGCATGTGTCCTCAATGGGAGGAAGGAACCACAACCCTTACCCTCAGGGCTCTGTGGGTGTATGTGTGTGTGTGTGGGTAAGAGATGCACACTGACAGACACACAGATAGATTACCTTTTACAGAAACCACTCATTTGATAGAACTACTGAATTTGAATTTAGTATGAAGTGCTTCCTTTTTTCCAGTTCGTCTTGATGCTTGTTGCTTATTGATCACTGTAGGGATACTGATCTCTAGTGAGTGACAAATCCATCCAGCTGACCTCATTTGCAGAAGCTTTTGGTAGCGGAACAGTTGACATTTTTACAAGACGATTGAAGAAACATGCTGAGAGCGGTTAGTTCTGTAGCTTGACTTGAATAAACCCAACTGGCTGTGTTCATCTTGTCCTTGCTTGTCACCATTTGCTTGGGTGCTTGTCCGCTTCTACCTTTTATATATAGTTAGGTCAATTTGCTAGACGTGTAATCTCGCCTACAAAGCTCTGATTGGCTGACAACTTCTCGAGGCATCAAAAAGTCAGTTCACAAACCGCCACGTTGACTACGTCCACTTCTTATATACAGTCTATGGTCTGAAACCAGATTCGGCCCAGGTAATAATCTGCCATACACTACAAGTGGCCACTTTCTTAGGTACGCCTGTAAATATCTGATGCAATCCACTACAACAGCCCTGTCTTAAAAGGAACCTGTCAGTTGCAGAATGTCGGAGATGTCGACAGAAGAGATGTCCACCTTTCTCTTTTGGAATTCTTGATCTCGAATCCAATCCACAGGAGGCAATTTGGGGACTGAGAAGCTAGAAGGGAATGTTATTTGAAGTATCAACTCTATGCATCTAGTCTTGAGGTTATCGAGGGACTCGTAAATAAACTGATATAGTTTCTATATGGATTAACTGGTTTCAGCCATGTGAGGTTAGTTTTTTATTTCCGTTTTTGGTTGCTTTCAGGAAAAGTCTTCTTTTGGTTGTATTCGATTTGAAGACCATCCGCCGATCCTTTTTTACCTTTGTTATTTGCCTCGTTGATTGTGTTTTGTGAGAATGGAGGTACCTCGTCAATACATAACTTCATTTTCCATGGCGGCCCAATTCCCAACAGGCCTTATATGTATAAATCGTGACAGGAGCGGATTTGTGCGTAAAATGAACTGCAATTTCCTCGTCACCTTATATCATCTCGAATTGGTAAAACAACCATATATAGGAGATACGCTTTTGATAAATCACAACTTTGTTTTAGGCGTGTGTTATTGACATTTACACATACTTTATAAATGAGACCAAATAAACGTCAGTCACTACGGAGGTGTTCTCTGTCTAGTTCACCATGTGCTGGAGATGTTTCTGATTTGAGTTAAACACAGACAGGAAACCATATGTCTGAGCTCTCCAGCGTGGCTGGTCTACACCACACACACACACACACACACACACACACACACACACACACACACACACAGATGCTGAGACAGACACTCAACTTTTCTTCTCAGCAGCCAAACACACGGCACAGAACGCACGCAGCTGCCTGTCTTGAGGACTCCCCCGACCGGTGTTTACGTGTGATGCGAAACACCGCGTTTCCACTTCCTGTTTGTGATGAGCCCTCAAATAGATTCAGTGTGGGGCCAAAAATTTTTGCCCCCCTAGCTGCCCGTTCTCGTCAGGAGAAGTCTCTACAGGCGAGCGCCAGCGCGAGCACTACTCCTCCAAGTCTCGTTTGAGAGGAGAACTTTGGCGGAGATCCTGCAGGCCAAAGAGCTGATATCAGATCAGCCTGACCCCACAATCAGACAGCAGACTAGCGGGAAAGGGAAGCTGTACATTCGAAGCTTCTGTACTAGCTGTACACCAGACAGGTTTGGCAAGATGACGTCATGCTAATAACTTATTTAGCTTTTTAAAACAACGGGGACAGATCCAGCATGGACAGTTAGGGGGATGAGGAGGTAAGGAAACATGAGAACACCTGGACACACATGGAGAACTCTGTCAAGCTACATATTAGGCAAAGGGAACATCTTTTCTTCTACATAGTTGTCCTCAGTCTCATCTGCTTAACTTGGTCATGGAGGCATCAACATTTAATTGAGATGGTAAATTAACAGTGAAAACTCATCATAGCTTAATTTAACATCAGTATTCCCAATTACACTTCATGTTTACTTCTCCTGATCTTTACCTCCTTTAACAAGGTCCATAGGGGCATCTCAATAAATAAACATGTTATATTATATTATGTTATATTATATAAGTGTTATTTACTGCTTTTTTTCGTGTTGGAATAAATGTTAAATATTTAACTGCAAAGTAGTAATGCGTGTTTGATACTGAATTTCTTTTGCATTAAATCATACTGGGATGTTTGCTGAAATTTATAGGATTGCCCTACCTAGAAAATTTTCCACCAGCTGCTACTGGCCTTATGTTATTTATCTTATTTACACGACGGCATGTCATTTCTGTCTCTACATGGTCGCGTGTTAACAATTCTCCTCTGCTCTCTGTATCGTGCATGGCGGAGTTCCGCCCCGATGCCCACACACAGGTGAGCACACTCCCACCAGCGGACAGAGAGTGCGCGTCGGAAAATATGTCGCATCAACCACCTGAAAAGCATACAACAATATCTGCGTTTTTTAAACGCTCCCATGTGGTGAAGATGGCAACACTCGCTCTCCTGCTAAGTACAGAAAAGAACCCAAGTGCTGCACGCCCTGCCCCTGACAAGCAGCTAAAGTCCAGTCACCACCGGATGACAGGTTTTGATCCAGCTTGGCTGTCAGAGGGGAAATACTCCCCCTGGCTGTACAAGACTGATCTTGGTAACCAAGTAAGTAAGTAAGTAAGTAAATAAATACATACATACATACATACATGCATAAATAAATAGATAAATATCAAGAGGCTCTGGAAATGTTATTCCAGAAGCCCAGAAAGTCACTGCAGTAACAAAAGCTGTAGTAGCATTAGCTGCTAACGCTAACTGCCCATGTCAGGCCTTGCTCTTCCCAAGCTTCAACCTCTTGTCCAAATACGGTAAAAAAAAATCCAAAAAATGCCAAACTCGAGGCTTCTATATATATATATATATATATATATTATACTATATACTTACCCAGAAGTGAAGCCAAAACAGTTTCAGTCTGTTTGACTGAAAGATGCTAAAATAATAATGCTAATGCTAAATGCAGAGGGCAACTGCAGAGATAATTCTCCATGATTTCATCATTAAAAGTGGCCTTAGTTCACATTAGATATAGTTGTTTTAATCCACGGTTGAAATA
This sequence comes from Anarrhichthys ocellatus, assembly GCF_004355925.1. Lineage (NCBI taxonomy): Eukaryota > Metazoa > Chordata > Actinopteri > Perciformes > Anarhichadidae > Anarrhichthys > Anarrhichthys ocellatus. Next base: position 490,565 of record NW_022280073.1, read on the forward strand.
AATACACTGATAAGTGCAGCTTTAACTTCAGTAGAGGGAGTTCGCTTCATTGTGCACTCACCGGGGGTGAATAAGAGTTGGCTGTTACACTCGTCCTCGTCCGTACAGGAGCAGATGTGTGCCATCCCGTTCGTCATGTTCTTCTCCTTCATCACGCAGACGGAGCTGTTGTAGTCGTCCAGCATTACACCGTAGAGCGGCTGGGACGGGTCGTGGCACAGGGTTTCGACGGAAAAGTCGGTCCCGTTCTTCCTCCTGCGAGACGGGCAGAGCAGAGAGGCGATTGTTCAAACTGCATCCATTAAGATTGATCTGGTTAAGTCCCATCTCAGGGATGAGGGGTTTGGCAGTCTGCTCTCGGGTACCTACCAGATGGAGACACAGACCTCGTTGCTGTCTATGCAGATGGATGTGATGGAGCAGTTGGACATGCAGGTGCCTGTACCGCTGCAGGAGGAAGGCTCCACATCACAGAACTTACAAAGCTGACTCATCGGGAAGAAAGAGGGCATACCTGCAGAACACACACACACACAAACAGAAAGTATTCATCAGGTTAGCTTCATGCTTCAGGCAAGTGCTGCTCTCAAACTGAAAATACAGCAATTTTAATACCACTTCTTCAGTGCAATATTCTTGTTCTGACTTGAAGCAGAAAAAACAGTTGAGGTTAATGAATAAATTATGCAACAATTAGCGATGGAAACATATTTATTGATGTTCTGGATCATAGACTGTATAGTGGACGTAGTCATTGTGACGTCACCCATTGGTTTGTGGACAGTCTTTTTGAAGCCTCGAGTTTGGCGATTTCGCCATGTTGGATTTTTTTGCAAACGATAAACAGAAGTTATTATATTTGGAATGCGGACAAGTGACTTAGATAGTGTATACGTCTCTGGTAGCGGCAGCAACCTGTCAATCACAGTAGCCCCGCCCTAAAGCATACTCTGCTCTATGGTCTGTTTGACTCTAAATGGACCATCATTTACTAAATGAACATCATGCTGTATTGAAGAAGACTTGAAACTAGAGATTGAGACCATAAACTCATGTTTACAATGTTTACTGAGGTAATAAATCAAGAGAGAAGTAGAGTCATTCTCTCATAGACTTCTATACAATCTGACTTCTTTTTGCAACCAGAGGAGTCGCCCCCTGCTGGTCAGTAGAGAGAATGCAAGTTTTAAGACATTTACACATTGGCTTCACTCAGCAGAACCGGAGGTTGCCGCCTGGTCTGGATGCACTGATCCGACTTTGTCAGTCCCGATACCGATACCTGGGCTTTGCGCCAATACCGATGGACTGAGATAATTCGTTTGTGTAGAGCAACATCAGGCTTGACTTAAACATCGCTTTCCTGACTTCAAACAAAATGTAAGAAATAAATACATTTGTAGAAATGTATTGGTGCATCCTGACTGCATTAACTGAATTAATAGGCAGCCTGTGCCAAGCTACAGCACTTTCTTACATCAAAACCACTTCGGATACATAAACCCCAAAATCTCACAGAATCTTTTAAAAAAACACTGTGCACAAGGATTTCCTGAAAGACGCAATAAATCTTATTCATTCATGCATCAAAGAGTGTTTTCTGATCTGTCGTGTATGCTTTAGATTCAGGAAGTAAGCGACGAGTGGATAAACCTGCGAAGTTGATTCCGTGTAACAAATGATTCACAAGGTCTACGAAACAAAATGACTAAACTGGCTAATCATAAACTTATGGCAACCCCGTTTTTCATTTACTGGATGCTCTTTTCATGTTTGACAGGCTAAAAATCTGCATTTGTATTGCATCATTTCCCTTGAGATACAGTCACATTGTGTGATACTGTCACCCTGGGCTGGTTGGAAGGCATTGCATGTGGTAGCCGCCTGGACTTGCAGCACAATCTCACCCCTATCGTTTTCCTACAGCCGCCTTTGTGTCCGTGACCTGTTCAGACCTGCCCGCTCTGGCTGCAAGCCCCCTGACCGATAGCCTAGGTAGGCCAGGCTGTTAGAAACCCAGGTCAGACTGGAGGTTTCAGAGCTTAAACATGCAGAAAATAAGATTTCTCCGGGTGGCTTTTGAGTTCAAGTAAGGCTGACTAAGGCCCTGTCCACATTACTCTGCTTACGTTTGGAAACATATGTTTTGCTACGTTTACACTGAGCGGCCACACTACGCCGGAGTTTTGGAGCACCCTAAACGGAGGAGTTTGAAAACACCCCCGAGGTTGGAGGTGTTTGAAAACTCCGGGGTTGCGTTTCAGTGTGGACGGTCGGAAACTGATGCGTTTAGAAAAAATAACGCCCACACCCGTGTTCGCTACTGGATTGGTTCTTAGCAGCCATGACGTCACACTCCTGACGTTCCCTGATTCGTCACACTCACTATCACGTGACCCGTACCCGGAAGAAAACAAACTGGGCTACCAGTGATTCATTTCAACATGGATAACTAATTTCAAGCGTTGCTTGCTTTGTTGTCTGTACTAGCAGCTGTTGTGTAGTAAAAGTCTGCATTTCTGTGGAGGAAGCAGCTGTTATTGGAGCGATTAGCGAGTGGCGTGACCAGCGGCGTCATCAGCCCAATGGAGCGGACGTCAGAAGCCACAGTTAGCGGTAAATGCTATTCAGAGCTACGAGTGAGAATAGACAACACCGAGGAAACGAGTGTGTTCTGCCCCCACATTTCTGTGTGGTAGAATGTCATTGCATTTTCATGCTCGTATTTATCCCTCCTCTCTAGTTAATGCCTCATTGTTTTTAGATTAATTTATGGACATTAATCTCGTAAACATTTACGTGTAAGTGTTGATTTTAAAGTAAATTTGATGTGAGAGAGAGAGAGACCCGCTGCGCTGTAACTGAGTCTGAAAAGTAAAACTTCTAAAACTTTCCACGAACTGTCTGTTTGAGTTTATAGAGGACTATTTTAGAGGAAGATCTTAAGTATCAAATACAACCTTTCATTATTAAAGACTACTTTATTACTCTGTCGTATTTTTTTTAACTAAGCAACCAATCTACTTCCTGTTTACACCGTCACGCGCATGCCCAGTGTACGTTAATGGTCACGTGCTGTCCGTCTTCGAAGGTTGCCGTGTGGATGCAGATCAATTCGAAAATGATGCTGAAATGCCCGTGTGGACGGAGATCGTTTCTATTTGACAAATCTGCTTCCAAATACAAACGGAGTAGTATGGATGTAGCCTTACAGGGTGGGTTGAAAGCTGTGTATAGTACACAGGTGTTGTGGTGCAGAAGGATCTCCTTCAGCTGAGTTTTAAAAACTCTGGTCCAGCTTCACCAAGCAGAACACCTAATTCCTTCCAGCTCTGCACCATGTACATCAGCCTTTCCTACTCTTCTGGTTGAAATAAACAGTAGCGAGCTCCTGTTGACGCCCAAGTTTGCAGCTGTTCCCCTAGCTGCTTTAACTCGATACAATGATTTGTAGAGATTTTTTTCTTCTTCAGTCTTTCTGAAAAAATGTTGGCTTTCTGGTTCCGATTTTTCTAAAATAAATGAACTAGCTAATTGCAACGCTCTGTGATTTGGAAAAATTCATTCATGAGCATCCAAAAAAATTCTGTTATCCATCACATCGCTAACACTCCTTACACTTGAGCTCTGCTCCTTATAAAATATCTATTTAGCAGATCAGCCTTCCACAAACCCACTGGGTAACGTCACGGTGACTACGTCCACCTCTTACATTAAGTAAAGGATCAAACTCCAGTCTGCACATACAGTACATCCCCCCTTTCTTGCAAACAACAGCAACGGCAGCCCCCACACGTCTGAAACCCAAAACGTAGTCAAAACAACTGCACGCGCAGCAGCCCGTGCTATCGCTAAATCATTTGACACGGCAGCGATGTCTGCAGAGCCCGAGCTGTGAAACCCGACCAGTGGTCTGACTCGCATGAGTTCTCGTTGGCCTCCCACGTGTCGTCAAACTCTATGTGCTCTCCTTTGAGGCTTTCACTGCTACGGTTGTACGTCTACGTGGGCGGATGTGTGTTTGTGTGCATTAAGCACACAAACACACAATATACTTTCAAGACGCATTCCGTCACACGGTAAGAGTCTAGTTTGGTGACATGGCCGAGAAGCGTGAAATAGCAGGGCGCTGACACCCACGCACAACCTCAGAGACAAATAAAAAGCTGGTGATTTAGTGCAGCAAAGTGCCAGAGAGAAGGAATAAAACGTGAGTGAGGAACGGGGGTAGAGTTGCACCGTGCAGCCAGTGAGCTCAGTCAAGTCAAGTCTTTTATGGTGTCGATTAATCTTTATTATATTGTTGTGCAATGCTGATTGCACGTTAAGAGCGCATTTAGCTTTTTGATTGTTGGTCGTTTTTCCTGGTAAAGGATTTGTTGCTTGGTTTTCACTCTCTCCTGCCCTTTACTGTATTTACCTTCTGTGGGAACACGTGTCTGTTAAAGTGATTTAAAGTATTTTAAAGTTTAACATTTTTAGAAACTGAACAAGAATGAGATGAGAAACGAAAAGTTAATGTTTTTGGCACGTAAATTGAGTACTTCTGTGACGGCCCTTCCGTGGTTATTCTAACCCAGGGGTCGGCAACCCGCGGCTCCGGAGCCTACAGGCTACATCCACACTAATACGTTTTCGTTTTAACAAACAAAAAACGATCCCCGTCCACACGGCGTTTCAGCATCGTTTTCAAGATGATCTCTGTCCAGACTAAAACGGCTGAAATATCACATGACTATTAACGTACACTGGGCATGCAGGTGGGTGCCGGTGTAAACAGGAAGTAGATTGGTTGCTTAGTTAAAAAAATACGACAGAGTAATAAAGTAGTCTTTAATAATGAAAGGTCGTGTTTGATACTTAAGATCTTCCTCTAAAATAGTCCTCTATAAACTCAAACAGACAGTTCGTGGAAAGTTTTATTTTTCAGACTCAGTTACAGCGCTGCGGGTCTCTCTCTCTCTCTCTCTCTCACATCAAATTTACTTCAAAATGAACACTTACACATAAAGGTCTACTAGATTATGGGTCCATAAATGTGGTCAACACACATCTCTCACTAGTTCCCTCAGTTTCGTTGTTGTCTGTTCTCATTCGTAGCTCTGCTGGTGTCTGAAGTCTGTCCTACTGGAGAGCAATCATTGTTTTGTTCCTTTATAGTTTCCCTTCCGGGTAAGGGTCACGTGATAGGGGCGTGACGAATCAGGGAAGGACAGTCGTGACTGCTAAGAACCAATCAAGTAGTGGACACGTGATCGTTTCCAAATGTATGCATTTACGCCGTCCACACGACAAAGCAACCCCGTTGCTTTGTCGTGTTTTCCGAGTATAAGTTTGCAGAGTTTTCAAACGTATCCGTATTCGGTGCTTTGAAAACTCCGGCATAGTGTGGACGCTCAATGGCTCTTTGGATAGTAAAGGTTGCCGACCCCTGTTCTAACCCAAACGACAATCTATTCCTAAACCTAACTGATTCATTTTGTTGCCTAAACCTAACTGAGTTTCCTGTGAAGACAGAAGTTTATTTTGATACGTAGGATACGTTGACTGGCTGGCTAATGGCCGCCACTCTGCCCGCGCTAATACAGCGGTTACAGCTGATAAGTCCTCCGGTTCCCCCTCAGGTAACCACTGTTAGCTCTGCCAGCACTGTTGTCGCTGTTTGCACTGTTAGATTCTAGCAGCCGGCTCAGCCGACGGCATGTGACAGCCATGTGAAGGCAATAGATGTCCTCTGAACTCCATATAGAGAACCTTTAAATACAGATCTGGAGCCGGGATGTGTGTGTAACCTAGCTTAGCAAAATGACTGGAAACAGTTTAGTGATAAATAGTGGTTTTAGGGCGAGCCAGATCTCGTAGTGACTTGCTAGATTCTTGAATCATTTTGGCACCTTAGAAATGCCAGCGATTAGCATGTCACTGCTTCTATGGTACATGTTTTAGGACACTTCATGACATTTAATAAAAAAAGTAATATTCATTTATTTTTTCATATCGTCTCCAGATTTTCAACACACAGCAAATATTTGTACATGAATCGATGGCGGACAGCATATTCAGGGATGTATATAAAAAGCCGATTGCAGTAAATGTGTAAAATGTTTCAATTTGACACTCTTATGACTGAGAAGAAGAGACATTCATTTTTTTTCTTTGGTACTAATGGTAAACCAAGACAAAAGGAAATAACAGCGCTGTTGATCTTTGATAGTTAGAGGCCGCAGCTTTTACGTCCTTAACTTTGAAATCCCACCAGATTATGCTGGTGCGGAGAGTTAAAGTGTTACTGCGCATGAAGGTCTGTGGTGGTATGTGGGTCATTGTTCCAGCTGCAAAAGCGCTTTGACTTTCTCTTTTTTATTACGGCTGCACTTTTTCCCTGCTGCTACTCCATGTGTAGGAATTATAGTATGAAAACAACGGTGACCTCAGTGTGTCACAGGAAAGCGTGGACTGTCATTAACCATGCTCTTGATGGCTCCTGAAGGGGCTGTAATTGTTATGTGAGATTTCTTTGTGTTCCTGTTACTGCAGGAGGGAAATGGTGCTACTGCGACCTGCTTCCGTCTGACTGTCAGACCACTGAATAACATGAATAATTACCTGTGTTTCACTTTTTGGCACCAGAGAAAGTGAAGAAAAGTGTTAAAATTAAGACAAAGATGCTCCAGTAAAGAACAATAATGCTGTTTCCTAAAATGAAAACATCAAATTATACATGTGGCAAAAATTGTGTCGGGTACATATTTTGGAGCTATTTTTCTGATAGCAATATGATAAAAGAAAGAGATACAAACAGCATATCATTCACAGTATACATTTCTGGATGAACAAAATAACAAAAAAGCACCTAACCGTAACTCTAAACATCATGTGTCTTTTTTTTTAATATATATAAATTATACTGTTAAAATATATTATTTCGACCTATTTTTATGTGTGTTGTTAGGTGGCTGCCTCTAGTGGCCCCAGTTATTATGACGGGAGTAAAGGACGAAGTCAGGTAGTATAAAAAGCGTCAAAGTCCGCGTGGCGAGGTCAAAGGTACTATCACTTAGCAAAACGAAGTCTGTGTAGCAGGTAAAAGAAATACACGTCCCCCGTGTATTTCAGTCGTTAACTTACATCACATACGTAATGTAGGTTATTTACATTGTTAACTTAAGTCACATAACAAACATACTTATTTGAACCTTGACGACGAGCTTTCCTAACCAAGAAGTTTTGTTGCCTGAACCTAACCAAACTGCGACCATTTCACAAAGTTAACCACATGTTTAAAACTGCAGCCATTGCGTTCAGATATACGTTGTGTTGATCTCCTCCTACTGGTAGGGGGGCGCTAATTCAGGCGGCAACCTCCGATTCTGCAGAGTGAAGTCAATATTTAAGTGTCTTAAAACTTGCATTCTCTCTACTGACCATCAGGGGGCGACTCCTCTGGTTGTATAGAAGTCTATGAGAAAATGACTCTACTTCTCTCTTGATTTATTACCTCAGTAAACATTGTAAACATGAGTTTATGGTCTCAATCTCTAGTTTCAAGTCTTCTTCAATACAGCATGATGTTCATTTAGTAAATGATGGTCCATTTAGAGTCAAATAGACCATAAAGCAGGGTATGCTTTAGGGCGGGCTTACTGTGATTGACAGGTTGCTGCCGCTACCATAGTCGTACACAGCGTCTCTACGTCACTCGTCCGCATTCCAAATATGGTAACTTCTGTTCATTGGTTGCGAAAAAAACCAACAAGACGACAGCTGCAATCCAAGATGGTTAAGGCGAAATCAGCGATCTCGAGGCTTCAAAACGACAGTCCACAAACCAACGGGTGATGTCAAGATGACTACGTCCACTTCTTACACACAGTCTATGGTCGTACTAGAGAGGAGGAACAAACAACCTGTGTGGTCCTACGGGTTAGAGGACATGTTGGAACTCTCATATGAGAAGAGGTAAAAATGAACCCATTCCTGTACCGTTTGGAAGGAAGAGTTGGGAAATGTGCTGCAAGTAAGATGAGAAGAATGATATCTCTGTATGGTAAATATGAAGCCAAGAAGTGGTTAGCTTAGCTTAAAAACTTATAAAAACGACAAAACATGCAGGTTCATATTTACTCGCACAGAGATGAGACATGGTTTCAATCTTCTCATCTAACTCACGGCAAGAAAGTGAATAACCATGTTTTCATTGCATTTTTTTTTACTATTCCTACAAATATTTCCTCCTGATAACATCGTCATCCTAACAATACCATCATACCCAATGCAATCTAAACAACAACATCTATCTACTGAAACAATTCCAATCCGAACATATTTTTCTGGAGGTTATGTGAAGCAGAATTTCGCTCATCGTTAGTTAAAACTCCCTGTCATATAAAAGCAAACCGAGCACCTCGACCCATCAGCTGGAAGGCCCCTCTATCCCCTCCCCTCTCCTCACATCCTCAGCGGGTTGGGATCCACTGAGGATGTGAGCTCACAGTGGACGGCAGGACAGACAGGAAACTTGACAGCAGTTTATCACCCGCATACAGGAAAGGACCGCTCCGAACTGCTCAAATGGAAAAAGGGACAAATGTGCACACCAGGCAGGCGCAGCCTACTATAGGGCAGAGTGACTTCAAGGTCCTGAAAACTTCTGACTATGAGGGACGCATGAGCACTTAAGGTTTTGTAGGAACAGATTGCAATTTGTCAAATGACAGATTTCTGTATTTCAGTGGTTTAAAGTGGGAAACGCTCGGTTGGGAAAAGGATTTAGCAATATTTAAAAAACCAGGAGAATATTTGAAACCAGGAGAGACAACTGGCAAGAGGCTGTGCGGTGCTAAATAACTGCCACAGCAGGGGGCCCAGCTCTCTCCCTCCGCTCCTGAAATGTATCCTCCCACCTCCGCAACTCCCTCTTAACACGACTCCCTCCGACTTGCACGTAGTCCTCTCATTCCTCCCCTTTTTTAATCTCCCTCCCCTTGACTCTCTCCAGTTCCCCTCCTGTCCCTCCGCCTCCATCCATCCTTCTTCTCTTTGACCCTGGGAGTCGGCGAAGCAAGTCGAGAGGGGAGAGCGCGAGGGGAAGTCGACTAATATGGTAAAAGAAATCCAAGGGCAGCACTTCAGTGAGGTCGAAGTGGGTGACCTCTTCCACGCACCGAGGAGCAATCTAATCCGTGTAAACACAGAGGGACTCGGGGCTTTGCGGGACGGAACTGATACTTTGGTACCAAATCAACACCAAAATGTTTAGAAAAACGTGACGGTAGTCGTTTTTCCACAGTCCTAACGGAGCTAACAGCTGACTTTAATGGAGGTCGCATTGACTTTCGTTATGATGCGTTCAAGCTTTATTCAATAGGCGAAGGTAAATTGTAACGTTATCACGATGACTGTTATCTTTTAAAATGTCGTTTTTGGCGAGAAACCTGAGGTTTAGGGAATCATGGGATTTCACCGTTATTGGAACACTATCTCACACAGAGATGAGCTCTCTCTATCAAACTGCTGAATTATTCTGCATCGTCGATAACGCACATGTATATAAATCAAAGAATCCCCCACAAAACGATCTCTCTGTCTCAACATAACTTATTTATCCGTTTCCCCGTTCTCTCACACAGCCTCCCGTTTCCCTCTCAGCCTCGGCTTTTTGATTTGCGGCTTCAGAATAGCTCGCGTCCCGCCGGTACCATCGGGGAAACAGACACGCAGGCGGTGGCCTCTGCACGGACACCGAGATTCCCTGGAAAGGAAGGAAGAAGGAACCTTCCTGCCACGGGCCAACTGAGCGGACGGTTATCGACATCAATCGAAAGCAAACACTAAAAGAAAAGATTAAAAAACACACCAAAAAAACAACAGAGTCCGGCCCTGGTGTTTGGATAACCAACATGTCAAGCTGCTCGGGGTAACCGGGGGAGCGGCTTCCTGCGGGGTCCGAGGTGCTCCGGAGGAGTCACGATAACAGGGAGTGTGTTAATGTGTGGTGGTGGGCAGCATGGGGGGGCATGTGGGTGGAAGTTTGCGTGTCTTTTTGTGTGTGTGTGTGTGTGTGTGTGTGTGTGTGTTGATGTCTATTTGTGACGCATACAATGCAAGCAGGACCACACAGTCTCTTCTGGTATGTGGGATTTCCAGGTTGAAAATAGGCCCAATGCACCATGGGAGGAGGGCAGGAACAAACAGCAGAGAAAGAGAGAGAGAGGGGAGGAGGGCAGGAACAAACAGCAGAGAAAGAGAGAGAGAGGGGAGGAGGGAACGATGATGTGTGTGTTCACAGCAACCGAGGCAGAGTTGTATTTGTCATTTTCATGCTGTGTTCAATCTACCCACCTGTCACCAAATGAATAAATAAAGCGTGGGGAGGTTTCTGTGGCTGACTGAAATGGGAGGTGTTTGGTAGGACAGGTGGAAAGTGTCCAAGTCTGTTAAATAGCCACTGTTAACACATGAGATGACAGTGTGGAGAGGAGGGAAAGTGGGACCGTCTGCACACACTTACAAGGAGACTAAAGAGGAGACACCCCAGGCACAGAATGTCCCCTTTTTTCATGCTCTTTGAGATGTTGGGCTATTTTTTCAGCAAACTTGTAATACAAAGAAATATTGTCTCAATGTAACTAATCAACTGTGGACATTTCCTAGTGATATCCATTAGTTATATATATATATCTTTCACCTGTAGTGTCTTCAAAATGTATGCAATTTTACAAAACATATCTTTAAAGGCCTTTTTCTCTAAATATGTTTTTCTCAGACGGCGAGCCAGATTCATACAACATTCTGTTACTGAAAACATGTTGAAAATGGATTTTCTATGTTTGTTGACAGTACTTTATTTATTTTGATTTATGGAGGGATAAAAAGAGATATCCAACATTCCTTCTGTAAAAACCTCTAATATGTCAACAAAATGAAACAAGTTTTGGACCTGACGCTATCCAATGTTCAGGTTTCAGGTCTGGAAATGTATGCAAATAAGCACATATTAGGTAACGTAATGCACCATTTGCATATTTAAACGTCATCAAAAGAATTGTCATAATGTAAGCTATCAACAAGTTCCATGGTGATGTCTATTAGTCAAAATGTTTACCATATTCACCTGCAGTGTCTCCTCTGAACACTATGGCAGGAGCTGAGGAACTACATTCAACACAAACTCACACTTACTTACTTATACGAGTGGAAATACTCCCCCCAAAAAAATTCAAAGATACCAAATATTTGACATGTGTATGAAAATAATGCACAACACACAGTGCATATTGACATTTTTGTAGGAAGTTCAACTGGAGAACAATATATGAAACCCAAGAGTCAGTGTCCAATGACAGGACGAATATCTTTACAAGAAAGTCATTTTGCACTTAATATTAAAATGTGATATTATTCATAGAAACAGCTTTTAAAGAGTGTCTAAATTACTGGTCAATAAATGATCACGTGTACCGAATTATAACTTGTATTAGAACCATGAGGAGAGTACTATAGCTGGTGACATTAACTCATATTGGAAACACAGCAGGCTAACAGCTAGCTCGTGTTAAAGTACAGCGTAGCTGAGCGGTGTCTCAGCCGCGGTGTGAGTCACCTGTTGCGCCTGGCTCCTCGCGGCACCGTTTACCGGACTCATTACAACGTACAGTGCGAGTCAGGTTCAAATAGAGCGAGGCTGACGTTAGCGTGGAGCGTCGCGAGCTCGTAGCGTTTTGTTAAAGTTTAGGGAAAAACACGCAACTCACCGGCAACCCCGGGCTCCAGCAGCGCAGTGAGGCAAAGGATAGATACAAGTCCCCGTAAAGATACGGTGCGGCGCGGGCCCTCCATGTCTCCGGTCAAAAAAGGTTGTCATTCACATGGGAGTTGGAAGTACACGTGAGTCCAGCGGAGGGTTGAGTTTGACGCGTCCGCTGCGCTGCGCGCTCCACTCCGCTCAGCAGCTGGAGACTCAACTGCTGAACCATCCATACACACACACATACACACACTGCGTTGGTTACACACACACATGTCTCTCACAGGAAAACGAGGGAGGGAGAGAGGGAGGACTCTCTCTCTCTCTCTTGTGAGTAATCACATCTGTTTACACAGTCAGTTATGGGGACCCGCCTTCTTTTCTGGGACAGAATAAATGTCCCCATAATGAAAATTAATTTTAGGGTGAAGACATAGTTTCAGGTTCGATAAAGTCTCCTGCAAATGACTCCAAGTCAATGTTAAATCATTACATTTTAGGATGAAGACATGGTTTAAGGTTAGGTTATGTCTCCTGCAAATTAATTTAAGTCAATGTAATGTCCTCTGAATTGATGGAAACAGTACTGTGTGTGTGTGTGTGTGTGTGTGTGTGTGTGTGTGTGTGTGTGTGT
>NW_022280073.1:502954-554753 GCF_004355925.1 Anarrhichthys ocellatus
TGTGTGTGTGTGTGTGTGTGTGTGTGTGTGTGTGTGTGTGTGTGTGTAATTACATATCAAAATACTGGCAATGGGAACAGTAAACAGCTCTGTATACATTTAAATAAACTCAGGGCCATGCCATGATGCCAGACGGCTTTCTGAAAGACCACAGAGCTTCTGGAGATGTTCAGAAAGTGTAGACTATATCTGAACAAAGTTACAGACAGCTGAAGAAATACACTAAACATACATATTTGTTTCAAAATGATTTTTTTCAAATGTTAAATACATTTTTTCTATAAGGTCCTTAAAGCTACTTTGTTGAAATTTCATTTTGCATTGATTTTGGCGGCCCCTGTGGACATAAGCGGTAGTGTTTCCGAGCTACCAGAGTTCCTTTGGAAAACCTCTCATTTTACTGAAGACAGTCTGCCCTGTGCAATCCTGGGTCTGGTTCTCCCATGCCTCCCTTCCCTCCACCTGGCTCAGCCATTCGGCCTAGGTCTCCAAGTCTCCTGGCGTTGGATCCCAGCGGGGGCCGGCGAAGTAGCGAGGTCAAAGCTCTGCTCTTGACTGGAGGAGCATGGATGTCCGACTGCAGGTTGAAGAAGGCAGCCAAGTCGGATCTGGGCCTGTCCACGGTAAACTGGTCGCTGCCGGAGGCCCTGACTTTCTGGTAAATCTGCATGCCATAAATCGATAAGCTATACAGAAATAGCCAATCTTCTCGCGGATAGTCTTGTTTGTTCATGGAGGTCACATAAAGGCATCCACATCAAATTCAGTTTCACAACATGGCAGTGACCTCAGCGGTATTTGAAATGGCAGCGCAGAAGCTGAGCCCAGTGACAGAGAGATACTAAAGCTGGGTCTGCCTGACTGCTCATATGAGGCAGCAGGTCTGGGCATGCTGCTTTCTACCAATACTGGAACCGAGCCACACACTCTCTAGAGTCTCACAGCCCCCGTCGACCCCTCTCCTCAGCAGTCCTCTGAGTCCAGCTCCCTCAGGGCTCAGTCCTGTTTGTGTTTGGGTCCCACATGACAGCTGTAGTAGAATGTATTTTACAGCCTGGGACCACAAATAAACTGAGTTTGGCTTTATGTCTAAAAAAAGTAAATCCTTTTTTAATAAAGTAGGGACTAGAAGGGAAATTTGTGGGTTTACAACAAGGGACTTTTTTGTTCTGAAAATAGTATCCAACACAACAACTTGCTCGTCATGAAGTTGTAGTTAGTTCCTTGGTAACCCCTCAGGAAAGTGGACACCATAAGAGCTGCTTTGTGTAGGGTTGTCCATATCTTGGTTATGATAGCTTCCACACTTATTGCTAAGATCTGAGGTTCCATGAACTCAAGCTTCCATCTCAAATACATGTGATCACACACATTTAACCCCTTGACATCCAGCTTTTCCATTTTATTTCACTTCGAAGAAATACCTAACCCACAACATCAGCACTTGTGTGTCAGTAACCCCGTGATACCTTTCTTAATTAAAGAAGACTTTGTTTTTAGCCTCCATGGTGAACCGAGAATAAAAACAAAAGTCTTAATGAATTAAAGAAAGAACACTTTCAAAAACCGCACATCTTTTTCATTTTAACTCTGATATCTAATAGGCCCAACATATTTTTTTTATAGATTTTCTTTTTATATTTTGATTGTAATTTTCTTCTATTCTATATTCTATATTTAGGTTTCTTGCTTTTTTCAACACTTTCTTTTATTTGTAGTTTAATTTTCTTCAACTATGTCTATGCTATGCAACAATTACAATGCAACAATCTGGATTCTGATGGAATATAGAGAATATCACCGGCCTTATTCTTGAAATGGTTAAGTTAATAGAGTGATTTAGACCAGGGGTCTTCAACGTTTTTCAGGCCAAGGACCCCCAAACTGATAGAGAGATGGAGCAGGGACCCCCGACTATATATATTGTATAAAATTGTGTTTTATATTAAATAGGCCTAGTACCGTGTATACCTCTTTATTGTGCATTCAATACTAAGCTATTCAAATAATACACAGGTTCATATATTCATGTTTTTATTTTAAACATGTGCACGGTACAGTGAGTAGGGTGGCCGTGCCACTGCCATTTATAAACATACCTTGTCAGCTGATACCAATGCCAATATCAACATTGTCTGTCAATTGCATGATAATCATGCACACAAGCTATTCAAATTGATGTTTTAATTTTAAACATAAATGTGGAAACGAAAATGAGTGATGGCCTATTAGTGCTACTATATGCACAAACATACCTGTTATATTTCATACAATACTGAACTATTAAAATAATGGACAGATTCATGTTTAGAAAAAAAAAATGTAATCTTTTTTTTTTTATTGTCTAATTAACCAAAGATTTCGCGGACCCCCTGCAGTACCTCCGCGGACCCTCTAGGGGCCGCGGACCCCCTGTTGAAGACCTCTGATTTAGATAGTTGTTTCAAATCTGTCTGATTTCTTGTGCAGTATTTGAGAAACAAAGACCAAAACTATGATTCTTTCAAATTCTCAGTCCCCCTGAATAAAAGAACGCTGTCTGTTTTTGGGCAAGCCTTTAATTCACACCAACTTTGTATGTACAGCAAGTATACTGAAGCCTCCAAACATTATACATTCCAGTCTCAAGGACCTACAGCTGACTCTGTAACCATGAGGATGAAATACACAAATGTGAACCCAGGAATTAACCCAACAAAAGCAAATCTAAAATGCTACCACTGGAAACCACACTGGATCTCCTAATCATACCATATATTGATGAATGACACAACACTGCGCACTATGAATGTTACATAGTGCCACCAAATATGATTTATGATAACTGCTGATGCAGGGGAGTATCTCAAACTGTAGATCAGATGGGGTCACACTGACATCATGGGTGTTGGCGGATACATTCAAGTCCCAAATTAAGAGATATTTTGTTGATTCCCGACAGCTAGAATGATGTATAGGACGTGTCAGTGTCTGTAGGAGTGGGTGTAGTTTTTTAATCAATTATTCCAACTGTCAACACCAGCAGTCGTCCATCTCTAAGAAGCCCAATGAGCTCCATTCAGGACTGTGTATACTGGTAAAAAACAGCCAACTGGCTTCATTCAACCTCATGAAACGTTCTGGAACAAGTCGTTCATGGTTGTCACGTCCCTGCTGCGTGAGACGGTTCACATCCTGGAGTCCTCTGTACCATTGTGTGAGGCGCTCTTTGCCAGGGGAGTTTCACAAATAGTGGACAATTGGACACATATGGGAAGGACTTTCTGCTGCCACGTTGGCTGAGAGAGCTATTAAAAGAACATTTCGTTGTGGTTCGTGTGTTGTCTGTTTTGTTTCTTTGGCCCCAGGAGACGTATTAACAGATAAACCATGTTTTTTTAAATGTTTAGAAATAAAACAATATCTGTGGTCTTTAGTGTAGATTTGATATTTTGAAATAACTATTTATAGACATTAAAACCTGCTCCCAATTCTGTTATTTGCAAGTATTCATTATGGGCAAAAACCGTTGATGGAAAACGGTTGGCTGGATTACTTGTTCGTACACCATATCACTATGTCCATATTGTATCTGTATAACATTCACAATATCTGGTAACTATAGTTAAGACATGCTTGTATAATTGCACTTTCAACAAATCAGCAATTCACTTTCAAATGGAGCTGTTCTTCATTTCCCTGGAGTCAACATGAACGGATAGCCAACTGGAAGCGGAATGGAACCAGAGTGTATTTCACTGGTGTGACCGTGAGTAACCCGCTACTTGGGTGTGTATTTCCCCCCAGAGTAGGGCTGTATTTCCCCGCAGTATGACTTGATACAAATTCATAAAACTAAGAAAGGTTGCTGCCAAATAACTCTACTTTTTAACCCCGGTGCTTTTGTCAAAACAGGCGACTAATTGGCCTACGTGGGAGTTACCTCCACTAAGTATATTTCGGGTATGTTTCTGACTGTGGGTAACCCCGACCTGGGTGTGTTTCTCAGGGGTTGATTTGGTGATTTGAGGGACCTTACTGTTTTACTATCTGCGTTGATATTCAGAATCTGTGAGCAAGATTTTGGTTTGGGAAGCGTTCTGGTTTCTGTATGCAGTCTGAGTATTATTGATCTGTTGCGTTGGAGCAGGCTTTGTGAAGTCTTTGAAGTTATCTTGGATTTCTGCAACCAATAATAATAAGTGAGCCTAGTGAATGTGGTTAAGGTTGAGCACCTGCTCACAGCTGAAACTCTCTCTCTCTATGGATTAACTGACGACTCTGAAAAATGGAAAACACAAGTTTGAATAGCATAGCAGAGCAGAATGAAGCTGATGAAGCCACTGATGGAAATGTCTGAACTATTGAAAATAGTCTTGGTTGTCATGACTCAAGTAGATCATTTCAACATAATTGGCTCATGACAAGTAGTCATCTTTTTAAAAAAAAATGTATACCACAAGACATAAAGTCTGACCCGTTAACAACATCTGGACCTGAATTACATTTGCTATGGCTCTCTCTCTCTCTCCTCCCCTCTCTCTTCATATTTCCTATCACACCTTTCCTATCACCTAACCCCACCACATGTTGACAAAAGCAGCCCCAATTAAAATACAAGAAGTGACAGAGTCACCGTGAAGTCACCCATTGGCTTGTTGACCGTCGCTTTGAAGCCTTGAGTTCAGCATTTTGGCCGTCGCCATCTTGTCTTTTGTAACCAGAACTGACAGAGAGGGTGGAACTACGTACAACCGAACACTGAATAAGCCATTTTTTTTTGACGACCAAAAAGTTACAATTAACTGTCATGAAGTGAGAACACGCTGTGACAGAGTTAAAGTTGTAAGACGGAAACACGGACAACTCCCAGACCGGACAAGTTCATGGTAGCGACCTGTCAATCACAAAGTAGCCCCGCCCTAAAGCATACTCTGCCATTTGACTCTAAATGGACCATAATTTACTAAATGAACATCGTGCTGTATTGAAGAAGACTTGAAACTAGAGATTGAGACCATAAACTCATATTTACAATGTTTACTGAGGTAATAAATCAAGTGAGAAGTAGAGTCATTTTCTCATAGACTTCTATACAACCACAGGAGTCGCCCCCTGATGGTCATTAGGAAGAATGCAAGTTTAAGGCTTTACCTCTCCAAAACGGAGGTTGTCGCTTAGTTTCAAGGTGCATTTTTTCCTTCATCTTCTCACCGGTGCTCGGTCTGCTTAGTGTTGTTAAACTGGACCTTTAATACAGATGTTAGCAGATGTGTTAGGCTCCATGTATGTTTAATGATTTTTATTTCCCTGTCAAATCAATTCCAAAGGGAGGAGTTCCAACATGGAGATAATTCTTTGAAGGCAATGTAAAATGATGCATGCTCTCCTTTTATCAGATTATTACACAACAGCTTGCCAAAAGAGCTTTCAGAGCAGTTATCAGCACACTCCTTTTTCCCCTCCAAATGTCAACACAGTGAAAGGCAGCCAGTCACGGTTTTGAAGTCCTTGTTTCACGATTGACATCATGACCAGGATGCTGTCTTCTTAACTGCTGACTGAGACAAAGTCGCTGTCCGACGGGATTCCCCAACGAAAGGCAGAGGCAATGACAACTTGGGGAGTGATTAATACAAGCATGGTCCAGTTGACCAGACGGATTAGAGTATATCATAGTGTCTGTGTTGTGTTACAGGGCATACAGGAAACCTTTACTACCGACGTCAAACTGCACTTTCCCCTTCTGTCTGAGTGAAACTTTTGGGTTCGGTTTTTTTGAGCACTTTTCTGAGGTGCTATAGAAAAGAAGTGAGGCGAAGGTGTCGACCTAGTAGGCATGCAGCTGTGTCCGATGTGTAAAGTCCCTTTTTCTTTTTGCGCTGTTCATTATGCAGAATACACAACAACCCACCCACTTACACTCAGTATAAACACCACAGACCAACACATGTGTCAGACATCACAGACACAACCCCTAAGTGAGTCAGATCCGCCCACTCTCGCTCTCTCTCTCTCAATTAACACACTTGCATTCCTATTGGTCGCAATCACTTGTCGCCATGACAACCTGCTCAACAAGCAAGTGACGGGCTGATGTATGTTTTCAAGGCACATTGCTGCATGTTAGCAGCTAACGCAATGACGGCTGTAGTAGCAGTCCCCTCGTGGGTAGCTGAGTGTGGACACAGTGTTTAACACACTCATGTTAAATCACAGTATCAGTGGTAGTGCTTTAACTCAGGCTGCCAAAGACCACGGCTGACCTTTGTGCACAGAGGTATAATGCAGTGTATGTGTGTGTGTGTGTGTGTAGGTGTGTGTCTGTGTGTGTGTGTGTGTGCCAGCTCCTGGAAGTCCAGCAGACTCCAGTATGGAATGTTGAGAACAGCTGTGGACATAAATGAAAGAATTTACACAGAAACCTAACCTCTCACACACACACACACACACACACACACACACAGAGACTTCAGTCTGTGCAAATATTTAAAGGGAGAATTCATCGATCCATCTATTTGCAAGTCTCTCTTTCTTGTCAGGGTCCTGGGGACGTGAGGTAAATAATGTCATATTCTAACACTCCTTCTGTCTTCTTCTTTCTCACATTTGCTCCTCCGGCGTGACCGAAGCAAGTTCTACGAGGTTAACAATGCAAGTGTGATGACAATGATTCAGAATACAAGAAGAAAAGACAGACAAACGGTTTGCACATTTCTTAATAGAAAAACTAGCCAGCAGAGGCTGCAACTGACAGGTTGTCTTCGTTTTCAAGTAACCACCTGATTTCTGTGGGAACAGTAAAACCAAGAGTGCCTGATGCTAACACGACAGCCCGTATTCAAGACGGTGGATGGACTCGCATTGCCGACGACGACGAGAGGGCCCATCAGAGAGAAGGTGAGAGACGACTTCCTCTTCCGATGTGCATATGACAATAAAGAACTTGAAAACTTGTCGGACAAGAAGAGTACGAGTGACGCTAATCGAAACAAACGCACCTGTCGAATCCAAGAAGGTGACAAAGTCTACGCTGCTCTTCAGTTCTCTTGTCAACGGAGCAGAAAAGTCCTCATGAATGTCCAATAATAGTTTGGCCAGTTTGGAGGAGTTACCGTGAACATGCATGAGAAGAAGCATCCAGATCATGTTCTAGACACTGTTATTCTAACACATACTGTATAATATTGTCGCGTATTGTAGCAGAGTTTCACCACATATTTACACATCTTGTCCCTCTCGCAGGCAAGTCCAGACATGCCATGCTGTCTTATTTTTTGTTTGTCTTCACCTTCTGAACAGGACAGGAAGCAGGCGGGGTTTTGAAAGAAACTGCCAAAAACAAAAAAAACTCCAAACAAATAAGAAGTCAACACGCTCAGCTTCATTCCTGTGTGTCATGATCCTGACTTTTAGATCTTGTAATAAGACTCCACGGCTCTGTTTCCACCAGCATTTCCTACAGCAGCTCACATGAACATTGATTGTGTCGCCCTTTAATCGACACATCTTGAGGCGATTAGCATACGACACTTGGGGGGGGGGGTTACGAAAGTACGTAAACTACCCGGTCTCTCTCGCGCGCGCCCGCACACACTGTTCCCACAGCTAATTGAAAGCAGCCGCTTACAGCGCGTTGAAATGCACACGGTGTGTGTGTGTGTGTGTGTGTGTCCGTCCACCTGTTGTCCCGCGGAATGAGAGAAAGCTAATGTTGCAGCACATGGCTCTGGGCTGGAACGTACGTTGAACGAGCAGGAGACCAGACAACAAGAAAGATATGAGCGAATAGATGGTCAAGTTGTTGACAGCAGCTTATCCGCATGCACCATAACCATCAATCTGCCACATCCTGTATGGCTATCTGGAGAAAACATGACGTGGTAATTGTATGTGATAACAGTAGAAGCTCATAACTTCCAAAATGGACTCTTACTAATTACACCTGACAGTCGCCCTGGCTACCTGTTTTTCTGTATTTCGTTTTTCCCCGCCATATTTTTTGCTTCTCTGTCTGTTCGCTGCACTGTTTCAAGTCCAGCAAAGATCCATTCTCCACAGGAAACCAGAGGTCATGCATTTCACATTGGCCCCAGTAGAAACTCAAGACCCTTTTCATCATGTCCTCACTCAGCAGTTCTTAATGCCTGGGGAAGCACCCCTCCTCCCCCGCCCTAATTCTTCGCCCACCCAGTGGTATTCTCCACCTAGAAGTGCTGAGGAAGGAGCATTGTTCAGTCGGATGACTCTCCCTACGCTCGAGAGAAATATACAAAGTAGATTGTGCTCTGTTCAACTCTGTTTTGTAGCATCCCTGGTCATGAAGTTATTCAAATCCAAAGGATATATCCCCTTGGAAGCATGAATGTGCTCGGCGAAGTCCCTGCACATGTATAAGCATGAATATGCTCAGTTGACATCATAGCACTTGGCTTATTTGGATATTTTAATGCCTGCGTGTGAACATAATAGGAATCATCCTCTGGGGGTCATGCATATCACAGTTGAATCTTAGTCTTGGGAGTTTTGGACCAGATTTAGAATATTAACCTGATGATACAAAGTGAGTGTGTGTGTGTGTGTATGTATGTGTGTGGATGTGTGTGTGGGGTCTGGACCAGAGACGGTATATATTACAGTACACATCCAGAAAGACGGACATCCAAATGGAGGCAGGAAAAAACATAAATGGTCCCTACTGTGTGTGGAGCTGACAGTTTAGCTGTCACACGGTAGGAATGAGGCATCGTCATTCCAGCAGCAGAGGAAGTGGAAACGTGGAGTGCATCGGGTTCAGCGCTATCACAAGGACCACCCTGTCCCTGCTACACAACACCATTGTCCTGCTCGGAGGTGGAGGAGGATGAAGGCCAAAAGGAGCAAATACACAGTGATAGTGGAAGTGTTATTATAAGAAACCTGAACCTTTGAGTTTCCACATGTTTCTGTATCACTTCAAGGAGGCTATTTGAGGCAAACGTAGACCCGTGGCCGATGCAAAGTGACAATACATTTCAGTTCTCTTTGAGAGGGAAACGTCTGCTCGCTGTAATCCAGCAGCTGTCTCTGAAGAAACCCTCACCAGTAATCCAGGGATCACTGCGTCTTCCTCCTGGGATCTCTGTAGGATCAGAGCGAGCTAGCAGTTACCGGGTATAAGGAACTGATGCGGATGTGTCAGGATGTGTTGTTTTATGTTTTCTTAGAGACACACACAAAGAATCAACCAGAAAATGAAAAAAGAATCCTGGTTAATTATATCCTTTTTAAAGCTTTAGCTTTCATTCCCATCTATAATAATGGCATTCTCCACAACTTAATTGCTGATATGTAGGAACATGGCGACCTCGCAGAGAACAATCACACAGAGTTTAAACAAACTTGCAGATTAACCAAAATTATTTGGAAAAGAAAATGTAGACGAACAGTAGAAACCTAAATTGTGTTCTGTAAACATCAATCACAGTGTCATCTTTCAATTTCACCTCAAGATGAAGCACTTTAGAGAATGTGGCTGATGTGGCTTGTTTACGAGCCAACTGATTATCTGAGGGCTCATGCTCTTGTTGTTTTTTAGTTAAATTGCTCCTGTATAGGTTCTATTTTATATCTATCTTAATTATTGATATATAAACCGGGAGTGCACACAACAACTGCAAGTACGACGGATCAAAGTTGAACCAGAAAGTTTAAACTTTGATGGACGTTCACAACAGACAATTATGGCATTAATGTTCACCTCTTCTAGATGTGTTTGGCTGAAATGTTTACAACCTGTCACATCGTGTGACAGCTCGCGTTTCTTCTATTCAAATATCTCACCTGTTACGTCAGCAAGCACGATGTCATAATAGCCGATAGCTACCTATAAAAATAAAACCACAGCTGTAATAAATCGTAGTTCCCTTCTAAATTAATGTCACAGATTATGTCACAAGCTGTCATACTGCGAGTATCATGCATTGAAATGGACCCCTCACCTCAATGATCCAGCTTCTGATGTGATGATGTCACAACACAACAAATACTATACTGTTAATCCTGAGTTTCTCCCATTACTGGCTACCTCACTCATCCTGTAACTGGAACTTTGAGTAACAGATCAGCACTCTAAGCAGGTTTTTAAGGAACTCAAACAACATGGGTTAAAACAGATCACTGCAGGGGGGAAGTGGGTAATGGAGGCCCTTGTCCTTAAGATTTATTATTATCCTTTAAAATTTTTTTTATTTTTTATAGTATTGGACTAAATGTAATTATGAAATTCTTTGAATGTTTTGTAAATTAGCCGATTATATCACGTAATGTCGTAGTGACGAGCGAGGCACCTGGTGGTTTAGTTAGGAGGATATTTTACAGTACGGCTCTGAACTTCAGGCCTTTTTTTCACGGTTTGTTGTTGTTTCTTTACAGGTGCGTTTTCACCAAAGATATCGCCTTTATACTGCGCTGTACATGGCACGTAAAGAAGCCAACATGCCGAAGATGGCAGTAATTTAAAATGTCAAAATGACAAAGGCTACATGCTGTGCAGCGCTGTACCGCATGTCAGAATTTTACATTCAAATCTTCTGTTGGAGTTTTTCGAATGGAGCTTCATCGTCATATTTGATGATTTGAATCACCCTAAAAAAGGCGAAATATGATTTTGTGTTATAGTGGTTGTACAAATGTGCAATCTGTTTGATTGCGGCTAGAATAATATGAATACAGGTGCCAGCGTCTGTGTGCGGCAAGCCGGAGAGAAAAGATATTTCACTCGATAAAGTTTTTTTGTAAATTTTGGAAATTACTGTATCTTTTTTTCAATAAGCGTTTTGACTTTTGGACCGAGACAATTACAGAGACATGGACCGACCCACTCGCTGTGTGTGTGTGTGTGTGTTTGTGTGTGTGAGAGAGATGGAGGCTGGACTATGCACACAATGCAAGTTATTATTAATAATAATTTGAACGCCAACGTCATGAATGAAGCTTCAAACTGTTCTGTACAGCCCTAATGCTGTGCGGCTGTGGGTGGCCTCGTGCTATTGTTCGACGAAACTCTTGCCGCTTGGGGACCGACACACACGGTTCAGGGCCGGTGATGATGATAAACCGTCCATGGGTTGAGACACTGGTTAAGGCTTTTTCTTGTCATGGGTAGAGAGAGACAGGAAAGAGAGACTAATGCGCAGCAACAGACTCTGGGTTTGAGCTCAGGACACTGAGGTTCCCTGGAGGGTTTGTACTTTTCCTCATAATTCCTCGGCCCTGTGACCCTGTGTTGTCATCCAGCGACCGGCCCGTTCAGATATTAGTCCCCCAATGATTAATAGCAGCCAGGCTGGCCTTATCTCAGTAACATATGCCTGAGTCCAGGAGTAATGAGGGCATGGGAACAAACAACAGCTGATAAAGAGTGGGCGGAGAAGCATGCGGAGCGTGCACGTGTGCGTTTGCGATCATGCTCGTCAGCGTCGAAGGCGAGCGTTTCATTCTTCAAGGAGTCGTCCGGCCCCCGCAAGACAGGAATGTGCCGCGCTGCACATAGCATCGACTCGCTCTCTCTCTCTCTCTCTCTCTTACACATGAACATCTTCACTGTCACATGGCGCGTTAATAACCCACAAAGCCATTTACAGGTCACACTTGTGTGCAAACTTCAGAAGCAGTGTTGTTAATAAATCACCTCTGAACACGCTGGAACAAGTGTGTGTTTGTGTGTATTTTTACTTAACAACAGGAGGGAGTGACTTAAGGAAATGGTGACACAAGCGAATCATTTTTTACTGTAAAACTTGTAATAGAAATAGCGTTATCTTGTTTAAATAATCATATTAGGCCTTTCTTCTTTTCGGTTCTTACCGTGTTTCCTCTTCTACTTTATCTCAACACAGTCTCGGTTTTCCTGGCACGGACGCAGGAAAGACAGCGGCAACAGCGCGAGGCGTTTTTGGGAAAGGCCGCGGGGAGGGCAGGGCGTTTTATTTGGATGGACAATTCAGAGTAATTAGTGCCAAAACACTACATCACTCATGACAAATGGGGAGCGACAGGAGCTGGAGTTTGGATGCAAAGTGAAGGGCTGTTATCATTAAGTGTAATGGATTGAAATTGCGGCGAATTTTGCACGGCTTGTCTAAACAGTTTTTTTGCTCACTTCAGGGAAAGAGGCGGGTGGAGGTTGAAGGTGAGGGTGAGGAGTGAGAGAGGAGAGGTCTGCGGAAAGGAATTACACATATATTTTTCGATCCTGTTTGAATTGTGCCATGAATTACACTTTTATTCTTCAGTTTAAAAGATAATTTGGCACGTCAAGAAAGTCGCACTTTGTCACGAACTTCACCGTGGCTAGCTAACTAGCTACAGTAGGTAACTTGTATACTAGCTAAACGCATCAGGTAAGATAACATTGCCTTTGTGCATGTTGTGCTAGCTAGCTAACTTAGTGTGTAGTCTTTCTAATGAATCTTCTAATAATCTCACGATATCATCAAAAGGAGCGATTTATCAATCTTTAATACTGTGTTTTCCTGGTAATCTTCCCCGCATAGGTACAATACAGGACTTAAGAGTGAGAATACAATGTTTCCCAGCAGACAGTTATGTTTGACAATAAAGTCAAACTGAAATATTAGGCAATTCCTCATCTGGGCTCCATGTGAGATTCTTATAATGATTACAGTCGTGACTCTGGTTGTTAGTTTTATTTTGTAAACTCCAGTCCAGGATTATTAAGCTTGCTGGAATGCGTCGACACAGTCTCTCCGACCAGATGTTGAGTTTGATCTTCAGAACACAACCGAGAAGACATGAATGAACTCCGACACTGCCGGGGAAATGATGGTGGGATTACTGTAAGAGCGCATTGTTTTTGTTCTTGTGCAAGTCTGATAAATGAGAGTCAGTGCTGGAGCCCTTTCCTGTAACCCTTCCTAACTTGGTTTGGCCGCTGTGTGCTTTTTGACTCCCTTCATACCTCCTCCTTCTCCTCCTCCCCAGCTGAAGAGGCTGTCTGACTGTGGGTCTGTGGTGTACCTCAGACATCAGATGTCACGGCTCAGCTTTGCTTTCAGAGGTTTGGCCTCTCACCTCTGCTGTTTTTGAGTCCTGACGGGAGGGAAATGCAGGACTGGCCACAGTGCTTCAGGCTTCACGTTGAAAATAAACATAAACTAATAAACATGCTTGCACATGTGAAAAACACCTCCCCAGTTGATTACTTGCATTAAGACAATATTGTATTGTATTACACGTTTTCTGAAATATGCAAATGAGTCATTCCATTATCCAAACCGCTTATCCTATTCAGGGTCACTGGAGCTGATCCCAGCTGACATTGGGTACACCCTGGACAGGTCGCCAGTTTATCGCAGGGCACATATAGAGACAAACATTCACACTCACATTCACACCTACGGGCAATTTCGAGTCTCCAAATAACCTAAGCTGCATGTCTAAACTGTGGGAGGAAGCCGGAGAGAACCCGGAGGGAACCCACGGACCACCAGAAGGACCACCCGGGATTGGGGATCGAACCCGGGGCCCCTCTTGCTGTGAGGTGACAGTGCCAGCCACTACACCACCGTGCAGCCCGAAATTAGCCATTCTCTTTTTAAATATGTACTTATTTGTATACATTTGTTTTCTGAAATATGCAATTGAGGCATTATGCAATGCTAACTTTTGGTTAAGTTTGGGCAAATCTACAGACGCAAATAGACGCAAGTAGTAAAATAAACAAATAAATGTGTATTCTTGATGTTTTCTTTCCACTAGTCTGAAAGAAGACATAGAAAATAGCCCAAAATCTCAAAATTGCCCAGTGCATGAAAAAACAATGTTTTGGCCACGTGTGACCAGCATGGTCCTGGCTCTAGTTATCCCTTTAAAAAACAAACTGATGTGTCCTGCAGCTGTAAGCAGTGGGCACTGCTGTGTGTGTACGTTACCACCAGAGTGAAAGTCCCGCTGTGTGTGTGAATGTGTTAAGTGTGTGACTGTCGTATAACTAGTAAATAGACTTTAGGCCGGGGGTGGCAAATCTTTTTGTACGGAAAAATATAAGGAGTCACAGGCCAAACAATAGCAAAAGCGTAGTTTTCATATAGCCATGTTCTAGTTTATTTTAAAGAAAAATCACAGAGGACCTGGCAGCAGGGCCGCATTTGGCCTACGGGTGCTAGTTTGGCTACACCCCCCCCAGCGTTCGGCTCACTTAAGAACCAAGGAATCATAAACAGAAGGCAATGCTAATCAATACACACAGCAGATATTTTGCCTGGACAGAGCAGGAAAAGTACAGGTGTTACTATTGACATTACTATCCCGTTTTTTGCCCTCATTCCGGAAAAGATAGTATTCCTACTCATCTGTTTACATGGCAAAAGAAAAAGAATATTCCGCTAATATACCCGTTTACATGCAGCAGTGGATATTCCAATTAACGTAAAACGACCCCGTGACCCGCAATAATTAACTTAATTTTCTTTTCCCCCTACTCTTACCAGCATCATCTGGTCCTTTTGAGGAGCTCGCAGCATTCTCATAACCAGGGCCACTGAATCCCAAGGAGAAGCCATTCTCAGCTGTTTGACAGGGTATCGATAACCTCACATGTCGCTTATACCGTCAAAATATGGAAAAGTGAGACGGCAAGAATTTTGCTTCTTTGTGTCAAAATATATCTTTTTCAAAGTGTTCCACCGGTGGCGGACTTGTTGGACCCGGCGAACGCAGCCTCCCTCTTTCATTCCTCCAACAACCTTCTTGAAAAGGTTCGGCGTTGCGATATTTGTGCATTTCAAAAAACTTCTTCCAATCCAAGTCCTTGACAATCTTTAAAAGGTGTGTTTCTCTTTCCGACTAGAAATGTGAGCTTTTCTTTTGGGCACGCATCTCTACTCCATCCTTGCAAACTAGTTGGTTTGTGTTCAACGCACAGAGCTGGTCTTAAACTGGAAAGAGGCCGTGTGTCGCAAAGTGCCAAAAGAACCCACCATTGAGACGCATTCTGAATGCATTCTGAAACAAATAGCATTTCACCTCTACTAATTTACAGTCATCTGTTATAAAAGAAATAAGTAATTTACATCAAACGATCATTTAGTAATAATTGCTTTACACATCCATCGTCAGACTTGGAGATTGAAGCTTAAAAATTAGTATTCCACTTTTTTTGTCGCGTTTGGAGGGCGAGATTTTTTGACACTTTTTTTTTTGAATGCTGTACAATCGCTGCATTCAGTACAGAGGTGTCGGGAGTCAGGGTTATGGAAGTGCAACCGCACCACTTGTAAAACGCTTCCTCTCATTTCTCAAGCTGGCAGGACGAGAGTCCTCTGTGCTGAAGCTGGCAAAACCATCACTCTCTCTCTCACACACACACACACACACACAGAGACAGAAAAGACATCTGCTCAAACACTCTCCACACGGTGCTGAGTGAAAACCAAGAGATGGTTTGATCTCAGAGAAATACGGGAAGAGAGAAAATCCAGATACTTAAAGTGTAAATCTGAAGGGAAGGAAAGACGGATTAAGAAGGAGAATAAGGAGGCCTAAAGAGGAAGTTGCTGGTACGGAATAATCACCAGAGAGACATCACGATAGGAAGCTTTTTATGGTGACACGCTGCACTGACGTGGCCGCATGTTGCACATGTTTTTTATGTTGTTTTTTTTAAACAATCCGAGGGTGGAAGCAGGGGCTCATCAGTCAGCAGAACATGATCTGCGCGCGGTGCCGCCCTGTGATTTCCCCCCGAACTGCTGTCGCTGTTAATCTACTTCCTAACCTCTGCAGTTCTGCAGCCAGAACAAAAAGCCCCTGAGAGGGGGGGAGGGGAGGAGGGGAGGCAGGAGACGAGTTCTCACGCTGCCTTTGAATTTGATGGGATTCAATTGTCATAATTTGGCTTTCATTTCTTTTTCTCCGTAATTGATGGGGGGTTTTCAGTTTGCCTTTAACTTTTTTCCCGCCATTTCTTTCATTTTTTTCCAGAGGATTCTTTGCGCCACAGATCAGAAGAGTTACAGCGGATGGCTCGTGCAGACAGTCGGTTAACAGGCTTTTCTTATGAGCACGCAGACGTAAACATTGGCAGATTCTCTAGAGGGAGGTCTGTTTAGTTTCTCCAAAACAAGAGTGACGACGCACGTGTCTTTGCTGCATTGTAAACATACTTATAATCTGCTTGTATAATCACAGTTATAAGCACTCATAATTACCCCATAAAGCTTAATGATAACACACTATAAAGCATTGTATAATACGTTTTCAGGTCAAGTGTCATAATACTTCCTGGTTTCTGGTCACTCTGGATCATAGTGTATGATAATTCCCATAATGTTATATACAATTCCCATAATGTAATAAATAATTTATAACAATAATCTTTACAAAGCATTATAATCACTGGAGTACTCAATTTTTGACCTGGTAATCAAAAAAATGTTTCAATGTTTTGTGTTGTTTTTGCATCGATTAAATAATTTTTTTATACTTGAGCAAACAATGACGACCTATAGTGACTACAACTAGCTTGTAATGTATCACATCTGCCTAAACCTTTAGGAAATTCACTACTTTGTCGCTCAAAGCACCCAATGACTATTCGGAATAATCATATTATAATTCATTACAGCAGTGATTAAAATGCATTATAAAAATATTATAATGTATTAGAACTATGAGAATTATAATACATATATTTTTAAAAAATACAAGAGGTGGGCTTCATAGAAAGAGCTGTTCATGAATCCATATGAAACATGTTATTTTGGGGTCCATCAATGTCTTTTTGGTGGTTTAACCTGTTTTCCTTTTCTCTTATTTTATGGTGTTTTCATCTAAATTATTATTATTAAATCGCAATCTCTTGTTGCTCGTCACTGTATACATCTTCGTCACAAACACATTGAGCTTGCTGTAAATTAGCGTGTGCCTTGCCTTGGACCTGTCTGTATTATTATTTCTTTTTCCAACCTGCCTTTAAAGATAAAGCTGGTGTTACTTCATATTTGAGTAGTCAACAAATGCATGGATCGACAAGAAGGTTGATTTTAGACGTTTCTGCAAAACCCCAATTATTGTACATCCAGTGAGTATATTTTTAAAAATTCTTTCTTTACACAACATCTGCACAAGTCAACTATGTCACTGCCGTCATCGGCTGGATTACAAACAACGGTGAGACTTCATATAGGGAGGAAATCAACAATGCTCAAAGAACAGCCTACTAAACGTCAGTGAAACCAAGGAGCTGATTGTTGATTTTAGAACAAAAGGAAGTGAAGACACACTCCTGTCATCATCAATGGAGCTGAGGTGGAGCAAGTTAAGAGCTTTGAGGAAGATAACAATTCCTGTGCACGGCCCAGGACAGGAGGGCTCCTCAGCGGGAGATTCAAACCGCCCAGAACATCATTGGTACCATATACTGAGCATCAGTGATATTGGTGACAAGCAGTGCCTGCAAACAGCCCAATGGATTTTAAAAGACAATTTGCATCCAGTCACAGCCTACTAACCTGATGCCGTCTGGAAAGAAATACTCAAGTATTAGCTGCCGTACCACCAGACTTCAGAGCAGAGCATTTCGTTGTGCCAACCTGTTGTTCAATGACAATACAATAACCTTGTAAAAACCTTGTAAAAGTAAGGTGGAGATTGTGGTTAAGATATGCAACTATTATTGGCAAACTCTGGTTCTCTTGTGGCAAAATCAGAAGCTCTACACATCCATCAAATACCAGAACCCCTTCACCATTAACATGATACTGGGCCGCATGATGAACAAACTATTGCTAACAATGAGTCTGTCTCTTCCCTACCCTGTCTTGTGTGTACTATTGGATCACCAACTAATAGGAATGAGCAGTAACTAATAATTAACTGCACGATTGTATCGGCATGATATTGGATTACATGTTTCCTGTTGTATCTTTAAGGTGCTTGAGTTTGCTTGAAATAACCAGCTGTCAGATCCTGAGAAGAGGAAGTGAACCACAGACATGGTCAATCTACGTTCTGAACCCACATGAAAAGAAAGCCTTTCAAAACAGGATGATCGACTTCTGTATTAGGGGCTTAAGACCTTTAGAGTTTACTCAAGACGTAGATACAGTATAAATACAGGCTTTTAATAACAAGAGCTCGTGCTCAGGAATCATGCTCATATGATGAGATGTCATGGTCATATGTCCAAAAAGATATATCAAAAATGAGAAGCTGATGATTCATGTCAGCAAAAAGATTTGTTAGTTAATCACATGACTATAAAAATTAGTATTTTCCCCAACAACAGCAAGATCCGCAGATGAATGTACATGGGTCTAAACGTATTTTAGGGACACTATTTTAAGGATGAAAGAGCTTGTCATCTGAGTCTAAGTGTCTCAGAGTAGGTGATCCGCCACAACCGGCCAACGATTCTCAGGGTGACACTTTTGGTCCAACTCGGGTGGCAACCTCTGGTTCTGAAAAGTGAGGCCAATGCTGAAGTTCCTTTAATTAATTAAACTTACATTCTTTCTAATGGCCATCAGAGGGCGACTCTGCTAGAAGCATGAAGAAGTCAGATTGTATAGACGTCTATGAGGAAATAACTCTAATTCTCACTTGATTCATTAGGTCAGTAAACATTGTAAACATGAGTTTATGTTCTCAAACGCCAGTTTAAAAAAACTGTAGTGCACAAACCAATGGGTGAGATCTTGTTGACTACGTCCACTTCTTATTTACAGTCTATGGTCCTACTTTTAGACTAAGAGTAAAAACATTTGATAAACTTTCTGAACTAAGGACATCTCTCCTATCTCGGCAGTTTTGACAAAAACAGAGTTATTTCTTTGACTGCAGAAGACAACACATGTTGTCTCTGCAGAAGAGATGTCCTCACAACACTTTCTGTAAGGGGACACTGTAGCTGTATAACAGTGGTGATTCTGTCAGATCCAACGGTTTTCGACAGTCATAAATCAAATTTTGATTGTGGTTACAGCGCCTCAAGACAATGACGTAGTTATCGTGACATCACCCATTGGTTTGTGGACTGCCGTTTGAAGTTTGAAGTTTGTTGATTTGGCCGTCACCATCTTGGATTAAGGGTGTCGCCATGTTGTGTTTTTGGCAACCAATGAACGGAAGTTACTATATTTGGAATGTGGAGGAGTGAAGTAGAGACAACTCAATCTGACTTCTATTCAATCTGACTTTTTACAACCAGAGAAGTTGCCCCCTGATGGCCAGTAGAGACAATGCAAGTTCTTCACTTAGCAGAACCGGAGGTTGCCGCCTGGAATCTCCCAACACTGGGTGACATTAACGCAGGCAAGAAGCAGCCCTATAGAGTAACACGGGGATGACGTGTTTTTGTCGGCCGACCAGGAAGTTAGGATCACACTGGTTCCCCTCGACAAAAATACAGTGGGATTTTTTGCCATTGGATTTTGTATTATTGTAGAAAACAAGCTCTGTGGCAAGAGATTTTTGAAGCGTGAATGCAATGTACAGAAAGAAAAAGCTAACATTAAGCTATAAACAAACTACGCCACTGCCACATGTCACCAACACTAAGCTAGTGTTTGGTGTGAACCACAGACCTTATTTCAGGCATCTAACCTACCCCCCCCCCCCAAAAAACCCAAATCATTGACTTTGACATGAGGGAACCGGAAGTGCAAAAATGCTGACTTTAGAACTCATTCATTCAGCTCTCTATCATAGGCTTTTTAAAAATTATGTAATTGTATCAGGATGATTACATCATTTAAAGCAGCTGTCGAATTAAGCAACTATTCAAATTTTTGTTTAGGTCTACATTAACTTATATAAGTCAGACGAGTTGCTTGCCAATTCTTACTTGAAAACTGCTGTATAAATGGTGTATTGATAAATATTATGAGATTTTTACTTTTTTCCCTTTCTAATCTTGATAATTTAAGTAATTTGTCCATCGTAGCCTGTTGTGAAACAGCTGATCAGCAAACACAGATAATTATGCCCATTGACCTACATTTCTCTTTTTGATGGAGCTGGAAAGTAAGGCAACAGAAATGAAGTAAAAACTCCCCAACTATATTGTGATATTCTTTTGTTTTGCTTTTTTGTTAAAAAAAAAAAACACTCAAAGGGCAAGCGGCAGGATGTCTCCATGGAGGCATTTTGCCCAACACTTCTCCCGAAAAGGGAAAAAGAAGGTTGGAAGAGGGACGGAGGGAGAGGAAGCAGCGAGGAAGCACTTGAAAGAATTCAGCCTGGGAGAAGTGACAGGGGCCCTGCATGGGACATGAGAAACAAAAGGGGGGGAAAAAAACAGAGAAATGAAGGGGAGTGAAGTGGGTATCATTTCGTCTGTTATATCATCGCAATCCCGCATTCGCCTTGCGTGGTTTCTCTACACTCGACCTGCCAGATTGCCGCGGCGGAAGGGCCCTCCCAACAGGAAGGAGATCATTTACTTCTCCAGCTGACCGACGCTATAGTAGTGGTGGCTGTGGGTAGTGTTTGTTTTGGGTGGATCTGCTCTCCCTAATGAAAACCCAGTGGGCTGGAAAGTCCGTCCAGAGAGGCAGTGATGTCGTCAGTGGTGATCGGTATGGGTGGAAATGCTAATGAAGGAAATGGGTGATATATTTGTGAACAGTCAAGACTTTTCTTGAAGAGAAAAAGGAAATAATACCATCTTTCGCTTACTTTATCCTGTTTCTCATGTCCAGTACTGTGCCTCGGTACATTTTGGTGTGTGCATATATACCTCCTCACATGCTCCCATTGTAGTTTCTGCAAAACAGATGGTGTGCATTTTTGTCGTACGGTCCTAGTTGTGTTCGTCTGTTCTGGGCTGGTTTAATGTCACTTTTGGTCAAGTATTGTATGGAGTTGTCATGTGTTGCTAAGTGTCTGTGAATGCAGACGTTTGTGTGTGTGTGTGTGTGTTTGTGTGCGTGAGATTTAAAGCGAAACAGTGAGCCCACATGTCCATAATTCAGCAGAATGATGATGATGGGGGGTTTGCTCTTTGATTGAATGACTTCTAACCAGTGTTGCGACCCGTCAAGCGTTTTACACTCGCACTTCTCGCGCAACAGATACGCTTCATGTCGACTGTTCAACGCTTTCTCTGGACAGAAACTGTCGGTCCGTCTTTGTGTTTGGCTCCGTTAGCCGTTAGCTGTGTTAGCAAACACACTGCAGGACTCTACTGCCCACCGGCTGCTAACAGCTACCTAGCTTCCTCTGAAGATGCGCTTCAGTTCGTCAGCTGCTAAGCGATGATTGTACTTAAATTCATGTATGAAATTGTCTTTGCTAGGCATGCAAGTGAAGAGATGGACAATTTGTAATCTGCAACGGGGAAAAAAGTGTCCAAACTAAAGCAGTTTTGGTTTATGACTTGTGGCCCCTAGCGGATGGTTAAGAGTAGCGAGGAGTCAGCAGTCAGTGATGTGTAAATGAGTAAAAATATGTTTTCAAAAAGTTTAATTCCCCACCAACCACAAGAGGTCTTTGAGCATGCAGTCACAAATGAGCACACAAAATATTGAGCTCATGGGTTCCAGCAGTATGCGCTATTAGCTGTGGACAGACAGACACACTCACGCACGTATACACACAGCTGAATACATAATCTCCCGGTAAAGGTAGCGAGTAACACAACGGCTAATATATTAAATATTTCTAAAGTGAAGTATAAACCTAGTAGAACCTTGACGTCCTATGGAAGTAGCCAGCTAGTACCTCCATTAATACTGTGGTTCTGCATTAACCTACTATTCTACACACATGAAACCAACAACCTGATTGTCTTGAGTGTCAACCAGCTTTAGCCACTTTCTTTCTGTCTGTGCATTTGATTTATTGCTTGATTTCCTTTATTAGATGTATGGCAACCTATGAATTGCCGTGTATTATTTTGTGTATATTTGTATATTATTTCGTTTCCTAAAGCATTTCTCCGCATTAGAATAACTATTTCAACAACTCAGATGTTCCTCTGTATTTTTGAAAGACACCATACAGTAACCTTTCCTTACACTGTATGTCTGCACACTGTAAAACACGGCTCTGTCAGTCCCTCTGGTCCTGCCGACCGAGAGGCTCCATCTCCTCCGGCAGCGAGCCGTGGCCGTGGCCAAAGGCTTAGTGGAGATCAAACACTCGCTATAACCCGAAAAGACAAACCAAAGCTCAATTAGCCCTGTGTACATAACTATCAGCTGACTGCAATCACACTACAAGGGATTGTTGGCTGAGGAAGACGGAACCAGACTGGATTAACACGACTCTTCTCTTCTCCTCCTATTGATTTACAACCATGAGCACTACAACACTGTGAATGTTGGAATTTATATTTAGAAAGTATCTAATGTGACTGCAATCAAGGCGAGGTTTAAGAGATTTAAGCTATACAATTATAAAAAAGAGTGTTGGATCAAAGTGAGTAAAATCAAATCATGTCTCTGTTGTAGAAATAACTCTAAAGACATTAGCATAACTGCTATAGTTTAATTTCTGTCAGCCTTTGTTGATTTAACTAATGCAGTTTGCTCTGGTTGTACCAATTAGCATTACATTAAATCGCTATTGGTGCATTATTCTGCCATAGAGTGACTCAAACCAACCCTGTCGCCCACAAAGTGACGTTCCCACATCTAAACTGCTCTCTCATTTACGTTTCAAGGGAAATTTATTTCCTCCAGGATTTGTTTGCAGTTTTAAACATGTGGTTGGCGTTTCACGCAGGACTAAAACAGGAGTCTCCTGGGTGAAAGTCCTGTGCTTGTTTGATCCACCCATCCATCCATAACTCTTCCCTATGTGGACTTCGGCGGACTATGATTAAACAGACTATGATCAGAAACTTATTCGTGATGCGTCAAAAAAAGAAGGGAGAAGATGTGTTTCTTACGATATTGACAATGCTGTTTCATTTTATGGGAACGTCATTTTTAGGACCACGTTCAGGGTTGCAGGGACTGGAGCCTGTACATAGATCACCAGTCTGCTGTCAAACAGAAATAAACAACCAATAGTCGACAACATTTATTTAACTTAACCTGCTTCTCAACAGACCCAACTATCCCATGGATTCACACCCTGAACTGCCACTGTCCAATCCCTCATTTTTAACTATTACTGCAATTGTGTTTCTTTCACTTCCTCTTCCAATTTCTTGTTGTTTTCTCATTTAGCTCGAGGGGGGAGCATGTTTAGCTAATACCAATGGCAGAGTTATTGGTTAGAACTTTCTAATACCGTTCATTGGACCGACTTACATTGATTCAGTTTCTTGATTTATGAAGAACAAACAAGAATGAATCACTGAAACGACAAGTATACAACTTCTTTACACATTTCTAGTTTGTGAACCTAGTTTCAGGAGGTCTTCATCAAACGACAGAGCTAACACGGAGAAAAAAGCGATACACACTCCACTCAGCAGGTCCTCTGAGAACCGCTGTGGTGGTACGTTAAACATTTCTGTTGGCTCAGACACAGGGTGCTTTTCTGTGTAGACACGGTTTCCTCCCTCTTTGGCACGTGTTTTTTGGCTTGCTGAAGTTATGCGATCTCTGTGATTTACACGCGTAAATTGCACGGCAACACTTGGCCGCTGTTTTGCAACACTGTGTTCTCATACTAATAGACTGCATATTGACTTGCTGCAATAAAAAGAGAATCAATCACGAAATAAAGCACAACGGGAATGTGTTTTTTCTGTGGCGGTAAGGTCAGTGCATACAACAGATTCTCACTCCCAACTCCTCAAATACCAACGTCTGGTCTGTGACACTTGACACTCGAACTATGACGCTGTAGGTTCCCCTCTTGCGTCGGTTTTGGACGTGTCAGGGACGCCGTGTCAAGTTTCCGCTGAATGCACAGTGTCTTTTCAAAATAAACTTCCAATGTTCGTTAACTTCTTTTTTAAGGTTGACTTGGTTAGGTTGAAGCACCAAAACTACTCTAAAAGAGAGTTCGTATGTTTGTGACATGAAGCTTAGTGCAAGTTCAGTCAAGTCAGGAATACTTTTTTTACACTCTCATTCATTCACAAGTCTCTCTCTCTCTCTCTCTCTCCCTCTCTCTCTCTCTCTCTCTCTCTCTCTCTCTCTCTCTGTCTTCCATTCTATCGGCTGACTATAGGCGTTCATTTTTAACTTAACCAACCAGATTCTGCCACGATCTGCCCAAGCCAATCACATCGTTGCTGTCAAATTTTAAAACTGTTTTCGTCTGTTGTCATTGCAGTACGGCCCTTCTCCAGCCCATTCACCTCCAGTCTCCGCCATGACCAGTGCCCAGTCCAGCTCCTCATCCCATCATTGGATCTTCAGCGGCTCCCTTCACCACCACCACCAGGGTCTAGAGTCTGTTTAATATATGTGACGATGGAGTCCAATCGCTAAATCCTCATCCCTATTCATCTTCTCATGCGTGTGTAATAAATATTTTTTCCACTCTATATGAAGCTTCTTCTGATTCAAGTATGCCTAGCATGCTTTGTTATGTAACTTGTGTACTAACTAATATCGCGTACGTAAGTTACGTAAAAAAGTAAGGTAAAATAAGTCAATGGTGACTTTGCTTCACACGGGACATGAACAGCAGCCTCCTGTGTGTTTGACCAAACTATCTAACCCAGCCTTCTCCCTACTGAGACTGTCTCGCTGGTTAAACTACGTCAGTTGCCCTGAGCGTCTAATAATGGCGCTGATGGGTTGACATTGGCGTTAGTTGAAAGACGCTGAAGGGCCATTGGCCAAGCGTCGGTATTTGGCTCGTTGGGAGTGAGAATGGGTCGGAGCAAAACACTATGAAGTATGGTAACATTGGCAGAGATGGACTCTTCATGTCATGATTTAATGATTATGATGTTGGAGGGAATGAGGGATCAGGGCCTCAGGGTTTGGGATGTGATTGAACAGTGATGGGTGGGGCCTAATAATTGGAGCAGGGGATTAGTCATCATCATGCTGGGGTTGGGCAGAGGCCTCTAGGCGCGATGTGGTGATGATTTGGACATTTTCCCATGGATCCATTTAGGAGCAATGGGTGGTACTTAACGTCATTGTCAAGAGTTGGAAAAGGGACAATGTATCGACACACTCGGAGTTGAATATTACAGCAAAAGTAGTTCCGCATCATTTGAGAAAAATAGGTGTGACTGTTGCTCAGTATGATGCACTGCACATGCTGCTAATTCCAGACTGAAGTCACCATTAGCTAATGCTGTCCTTTTGTTTTCCTCATCATTTATTGTCATAGGGTCGTCATGGTGACTTCTGCCCTCTCTCCATCAAGCCTCACATTGTGCTCCTCATACAGCAGGGGTTTTCAGTCCGTCACTGTCTTTGTGTACAACTTTCACATCATTTCATTTTCTTATTCTGTCATTGATCTGCAAAGTAAACCCAAAATTAAAATATTTGGATTTTGGATTTTATTTATTTAATTTTCAGATACATTTTCAATATACATGAATGAATAACCATATAACATAAAACGCACATTTAACCATTGAAAAAAATGACTAGTGAATTTAAAACCATGAAAGTATTGTTACACCTATTTCCACTCTTATTCGAATACAAGTACATATAGTTTTGCTTTCTCGACAAATACAGATACAAATACTGGGCTCCCGACCATGTACAAGGAACATCTTGGGCTCTAAGAATGTTGTTACGAGGAAATATGTCCTGAACTCTCTCAAAAAAGAAAAAAATCTAAATAGGAAACATTTGATTGATGAGGAACACAGGAAATATCTTAGGGGGGGCCTTTGTCTGCGTTACTTTTCATCTTTTTCTGCAGACAAAAGGGGTGTGTATATATTAAAACGTAAAAATCTGCCATTTACCGTTACAGCCTCATACACAGATACTGACGGAACAATTGTGTCGGTTAAAGGGGTGAAAATGTTTTGTCGGAAATGGTTTTGCTCCTAATGCTCAAGATGAGGAATTATTTGCTATACCATTTAGTCAACTTGCTGAGATGGACTGCTCCAAAAACATGATGGGAGGCGATTTTTAATTGTCATTTATGACCCATATTGGATAGGTTTCCACCCCAAAATACTCAATCCAAACATTCAAGGGCAGTCACAAACATTACTAAGGAATTTGAGCCATTGGAAGTGTGGAGGCATTTAAATCATACACATTTCATGCTCTTCCCCATTCATCAGTGTCACATATCCACTTCATATTCCTACTAAGATGTTTAACCCACACGATAGAGCCTTCAGATATAGGCCATATTGCTTTCAGATCATGTGCCTGTTACCATGTTAATGCAAACCCCTTTCAGACCAAACACAAAGATCTTTGTGAAAATAAATCGCATGTCAACTAAATAAATGTAACTCCAGTCTCTATGGCCCTATACACACCGACCCCGAAACTTTTGTGAATACCCCATACAATCTTTTATTTTCAGATATACAGGACGAGAAATCACATTAACAATCAATTCCTCTTCAACAATTTAACTATTCCACAATTATCAGTTGACTGAAATAATCTATTGGAATGCCCCATTTCTGTAAAGATTAACAGATTTCCAGAAGAGTTTTCTTTATACGTTTTGAAAGACAAGATGTTAGCCAGATGAAGATAAGTGGACCCAAACACAGGATACTGACAAGAGGGGAGGTAGAGCGGGGGCGGAATTACTGGCGAGGTGATGAGCTGATTAATGGCAGGTGTGCAGGTGAACAGGGATCCAGGTTGATGGCAGGACAGGAACCACACACACACACGCACACACACACACACACACACACACACAGACCAACAGGGGACATGGCAGGAGAGAGAAACACAAGGGAAACACAAGGGAACTGTACTGAGGCATGACACAAGATTAAGAAATTGTTACTTAGAGTTTTCAATAAATGTATTGAAGATTCAAAACTCCCAAAATCCTTGTATCTGGGCAATATAACGCTAATGCATCCGCCAATCAGTCTTCCTTGAGTCAACACGAAAATATTAGGTTCTGCAATACAAGATTGCAGAATGTAATGCTTTTTTTTTTTGGATGCTTTTAATGGTTTTATGTGAATCACTTTGAATTGCCTTGTTGTTGAAATGTGCTATACAAATAAACTTGCCTTGCCTTAACATAGGTTATTATCTCAAACATTGTTGTATGTCTGGACGCTGAAGTGGGGTTTGATGGAATTGAACAGGAATACATGTTTATAAAATTTAAAGTTGGCTTTCGATCCAGTTTCTTGAGGTTGTTTTTTCCTTTTATTTAAGCCTCCGTCTTGACAAATGTCTTGTGTCAGCACACTTTAAACTAACAAGAGGTACGGCCCTAGGAAGTCCGCTCTCCCCACTCCTGTTCGCCCTGGCTATAGAGCCACTCGAATGAGCTATTCGCAACCCTGTCTCCTACAAGACGGCCTTCCCTTTCAACTAAACTGCAGCCTCAATTAGTATTTTCTCACAGATTACGGTCGCATATTGAACAAGTGGTTAACATTGTCAATTGATACAAAACAAAACAAAGAAAACGCAACAAAACCACTTGGTCATCATGGCTCGACTTAAAATGACTATGTTTGTTACATTTTTGAAACATAATTTCAAGGGGACAGGGCTGCTATTCGACAAAATCTGATTATTAAATGAACAATACCAGGGACAAAACAACACACAATGTAACATACCCGATTAATTCAGTACCAGCTCTGATATATTGCGTTAAAGAATTTTGACTTGTATCTGGGTATAAAGATCATTTGAATTCCTTTTTTTTAATGACTGTAGAATTAGATTGTATGGACTCAAAGGTGAAATGGCGCCCCCTATGTGTTTGCAGCATCCTACAGATCTGTGTGCAGATCTTAAAGTGTGTACCTTTAAGTCACATTTCATGTGGGGCTTTTACTTGGTATTGCTACTTGTACAAACTACATTTACTTTACATTTAGCAAAGAATCTGAATACTTTTTCCACCCCACACACACACACACACACACACTCAAACAGCAAACAGAGCATGTGACAGTACTAACGCACAGGCACTGGAAGTGTTAGCAGATGTCTTCAATTAATGATTACCAATCGAGACCCAGAAGCGAACGCACACGCGCATGTTTGCAGTTCAGGAAAGGAATCCCTAAAGGAGCAACGACCTCTCCCCAAAGATGATTTAAATTCGGAGGGTTTCTCGGAACGAAGTGTCCCTGAGAGGTTGGAAGAGCACTCGCAGTAAGCTCATGACATCCGTTCTGCGGAGTTATGCCTCTCGATAGACTTTGTAGAGGAGCAGTGAGTACTACTCGCTTACTCCTACATACCAACAAAGTCACCTGCTGCTTTAGTGCTCACTGCGTTGCGTCTGTGGCTGGATTAGTTCAGACAACCACAATCCAGGAGCAAACCCACATGGGTGCACGTGTACACTCACACAGCTTGGTGTCCTTAGGTTTTCCTGTCTTGTTCTTTAAATCAACAGACAGCTGTTGTGTAGACTGTAGACTAGAGTGTGTTGTGGCTTTACTCATCCTCTGGTCATCATCATGCTGTCTGGGTGTCCTCTGCAGACAAACACTGTTATTAGAGGCCGCACCTCCCGTGAACTTGTGGTTGACTCTTTGAGTTCCTGAGAAGTTCATGCTGTCTGCGGATGGAACATCAGCAGCTTCAATCTCTGTGCAAAGTGACGATTTAGTACCCTGGCATTCCAGCGTTGAGTTTTATTTTTGGTTTCATATTCTGACCTTTATATCAAATATAGAGCCCTCGGTAACTCAGCTCCTTGTGTATGTATAAGCATAAGATTGGGAGTCTGATGGTCTCGTGGCTAACATGTCTTTGACTCCTCAAAGGTACATTCAAGTTGACTGTATTACAACTTGAGTCTTACTTTCATAGTTTTAGTCATCACTCTTATCAGTAATAATAACCCTGTTCTCATAGCAAAGATCTGAGTACACAGCAACATTGCTAAAAGCAAGCTTGAAGGAGCAAGACAACTTATGATAAACAACAGCTGGCAACCTCCTGTTGTGAAAAGTGAAGCCAATGAGGAAGTGCCTTAAAGTTGCAGTCCCTCTAGTGTCCAGCAGGGGGCGACTCCTCTGGTTGTATAGAAGTCTATGAGAAGATGACTCTACTTCTCTCTTGATTTATTACCTCAGTAAACATTGTAAACATGAGTTTATGGTCTCAATCTCTAGTTTCAAGTCTTCTTCAATACAGCATGATGTTCATTTAGTACATTATGGTCCATTTAGAGTCAAACAGACCATAAAGCAGGGTATAAAGCAAGCTACAGGGTCGTATACCACAGCGTCACTCCTCAATCCAATCACCACCCAGTCACCCAATGAACAAACTGATGGCTTCTATCCGACAACAGTACAGTGGTAGTTAAAAAATACACGTATAGCTTTGTACAGTATAGTATTTGTACAATACCTCAGTGTTCACCTAGGCAGTCTCCTGTGTGGTACCCCTCCTCCTCTACGTAGGAAACATGGCCACCGTTTAGTGTAAGAAGTGTCCAAAGTTACACCCTCAACTTTTTGACCGTAATGAGTGCACCATCCGAGTAATCATACTGCACCATATTTTGCCATACTTCTCCGATATCTACTCAAAATAGCAGGTAAAAAGTATTCAATTTGCATAAACGCTGTAATAGTTTATTGTCCAAGCAGTTAGCATACAAACATATTCAACGTACTTACCAGTAAGTAAGACTAGAAATTACAACTAAATTAGCAGAAACCAACTAAATGTTTTTCCTAAAGTTTAAAACTTCTCGTTTGTTTCTTTGTTTTCAAAGATCTCCCTGGAGCGTCTCACCACTGTGGGCCCCATTCCCCACTTCCTACCCCCCACTTCCTACCCCCCACTTCCTACCCCCTACTTCCTACCCCCTACTTCCAGCGCCCTTGCTCGTACCACACCTGTCGTCTTCGGTTTTATCTACAACTACACACCTGTAAAGTTCTGTGACTTAATCTTGCAAGGTAGCAACGCCATCACAATGACAAAGACGGACAGACATGTAACACCGCATGGTGCTCAAAACCTCCTCTGTTGTAGTTTCTGTTAGGTGTCTCAGGATCACATTTTCCCATGATGACTCCATCAACAACATGCTGGTAGTGCGTATGTAATCCTGTGTGTACAGTCAGGTTTTTAAATTCCACATATTTACACTCTTTTTTAACATCCAGGCTTGTTTTAAAGCAGTTAAAATCTTTTCCTGCCCTTCTGCCAGCCTGCCTTAGCACTGCAGAGCTTATTAAACATTCCTCGTGCACTGGTGCAGTGGAGCAGCAAATGTACATACAGTCCTCCTCTCTTCCATGCTTCCATCTTTAATGATGTCTTTGTTAAGCCCACCAGGCTTGAATCTAATCCACACAGACCCCCCTCACCCCTGGACCATTTCGATGTCAAACTCCCTTCTCCACTTGCCCCTTAACCTCTGTTCTTTTCCCCATCTCACCCTCCTCTCCGTCCTTCCCCTCCTCACGTCTCTGTTTACGCTTGCTGTTAGGTCCGTCCCCATGGCGACCGATCTGGGCCCTCAGACCAACGTCTGGGCTTGCAAACGTATCTAGGGAGGAAGAGTGGAGTGAGAGAGAGAGAGAGAGAGAGAAAGAGAGAGAGGGAGAGAGAGGAAAAGAGATCGGATCCAAAACTTTCTCCAGACATGGCAGCGCGAAAAGTACATCTGTCTGGGAAAGCGAGTCCAGCTCTCCAGCTTTAATTATCTTTTAAGACACACATGGGGCAAGTGAAAGATTCCAAACTGCAGGGATGAGGAGGAGAGAGGCCGGGGGAGATTCGTGCTGCAGATTCCTACGACTTTTTTCCTCTTTGCCGCGCACCGACGAGAACAAACAGAAACACAAAGACCAAGAGTGAGAGCATGAGAAAGAGATGCCCACAGACAGGGGTTCCATTTCCCCATCATCCTCTACCGCATGAACATGAGAGGGGCCTTAAATGAACCTGCTGTGCACAGCAGCATCTGTTTGCCAGAGAGCAACTGAGGCCTCCACCCTGGACCAGACCAACACTGAGATCATTGTTGTTCCACGGCCCTCGCTGGGCTCCGCTGTGGTAGGTCCTACCTAGGATTTTACAGTATTTTTCCAAAGTTACTTCTGCTCCATTAGATAATGGTTACCATGGAGTGCGATGGGTAGACAGGAGAAAGAAAAATGCAATTGAAAGGTAATTAAAATACCCTGAAGTCTCGAGATAACAGTTCCCTCCAGGAATCATAAACATCAGCACAGCAGGGGAGTGAGGACCCTTAGGGGAAGACCAAGCTGCTTTTGAAATGCAGTTTCGAACAGCAGCAGCATTAGAGTTTGCGGGAGAGCAGACGTTCTCAAACACAACTCGTCCATTACCGACGCTTGGTCCGTGGCCCGAAGCTTCAAACTGTGACCCTCTAGCTTCCCCTCTAGAGTCAGTTTGTCGACGTGTGCGGGACGCCGTATCAGTTTCTGCTCTTTACATGCATAGTGCCAATAAAAAATTTGAGGTTGACTCAAATTTTTTGATTTACTCACGTAACAAAACTACTCGGTTTCGGTTTTGGCAACAAAGTACACGTTTGACAAACTTTCATCAGAAAAGATTTGGCAACACTGGGCTTTTTAAGGGGGTTCCTTTTTAAAATCTAGCGTACTGATTTCTCCAACGGTACCTTCTAATGCAGGGGTATTCAATTATGATTCAGCGATCCGGTTAGAGAGAGTTTCCTCATGCAAAGTTCCGGAACATCACAGTAATGTCAAACTTGCGCTATGATTTAGTCCCATATATATTGAACTGAAGGAATTATATATAATACATAATCTAACAATAAATCAGTGTTATATGAAATCCCTTATGATATAAGATATATATAACAAGGGATGCATTGAAGAATACATTGCATAACAGAAAGCTTTTGAAAAACGTGATTCGTAAAATAAAGTACTTAACTTGTACTTAAATGTATTTAATTGTCTTTGCTCTGCTGCTTTAAATTCACTTCATTCAGCCGTGAAGTGATGTCAACCAAGAAAACCACGATATTACATTCTTCTCATCTTCTAATAAGATAAATGTGTGTGCGGGGACTTTCTCTGTGGTTGTTTCCGCTCTATTCCTCTCTGTTAACATCATTGTTCGACAGTTAAACATTTTATGTTAGGACTCAGATCATATTGGGCTCTTAGATTTATTTTCTGTTCCTTCATTTCGGATGTGAGCTGGTAAGTTTGCTCAAAATATTTGTGCTTTGTCTCGTAGTGGCGCTTCACATTGCTGCTTTTAATAATCGTCACGGTCTCTGAACATATGACACATCCTGGTTTTGAACTGTCC
This sequence comes from Anarrhichthys ocellatus, assembly GCF_004355925.1. Lineage (NCBI taxonomy): Eukaryota > Metazoa > Chordata > Actinopteri > Perciformes > Anarhichadidae > Anarrhichthys > Anarrhichthys ocellatus. The sequence goes on from NW_022280073.1 coordinate 535,282, forward strand.
GTGGGAAGAATTCACCTATAAGAGTCCGTCCATTCTCAGGTCTCACTGATCACATTCCTCTTTTTCGGAGAAAGCCATGTGAAATAACTTCTGACTCACGTATTATTCTCCAACTACTCAGCCTCTCTTCCCGTCTCCTCCATGTGTGTAAATGTCACTGGAGTCGGAAGGCTTATCAGGATACACATATTTGATTGGCTGAGCAGTTGTGTTTTACAACGCATGTAATTGATCGTTGTGTCTCCTTGACTGCTGAACGAGTGCCGTAAAGGCTAGAAAAGCTGCACCGGTTAAAATAGAAGCTTACTTATCTATCGGATACCAGATGCAATTAGTGTATGGAAGTAGAGAAGTTACGTAACAAACCTTTGGTAAAATAAGTCAAAGTTTACCTTTGGTTTCACTGGGGACGTGAACAGTGGTCTCCTGGGCAAAAGTCCTGTGTTTGTTTGACCGGTCCGACAACCTCCTCCCTAAACAGACTTCCTCGCTCTTTATACCCAAGCTGCTCTGAGCGTCTAAACCTCTGGGTTTACATCTCTCATACAGACGTTAAAGGCCGCCCCGGTGCATCGGCACCAAGTGTCAGTATAAATTTGAAGAGTTGTAAATGAGAACTGGTTGTCAGATCATGAGCTTCGCTCCCCACTAATTGGTCCCTGCTTATGAAACAGGAAGCGTGTGGATCCTTAATAAAAGGCTGCAGTGTTGTGTTCGCTTTGAATTCCTCCCTATACCGTTATTCTTCAATGAATAAAACCCTGAGCATGTTTTAAAACCGCCATCGCCAAGTCATGTCCGTCTGCTTAATGTTATAAACAACTGCTCTAAACTCATTCCTATTGCGGTTTTCCTGGCTTCAGTTACAATGGTGGAATTATGCCTTGGGTAACTCTTGCAGTGCCCCACAGGAATGAACACACAGACACACACACACACAGACACACACACAGACACACACACACACACACACACACACACACACACACACACACACACAGGGCTCATCCTGTTTCATGTCCACAACACAACAGTGGTTTGTGACATTACTCACACTGGAGCAGATTCCACGAGTTCTACTGTTGTTATTTCTTTGCAGCGGTGATGCTCTCTATGCAGTGCAGTGGTTGTTCACATGCAATATATTTGTGCTTTATGTTTGATGACTCAGTAGCGTTGTTGGATTTTCAATAAATCAGCAAGCTCTTCAAACATTTGTCACAGACCTCAAATACAGTTGTGTGAAAAAGTGTTTGCCCCCTCCCTGATTTCTTATTTTTTTGCATGTTTGTCACACTTAAATGTTTCAGATCATCAAACTAATTTAAATATTAGACAAAGATGACACAAGTAAACACAAAATGCAGTTTTTAAATTAAGGTTTTTATTATTAAGGGGGGAAAAAAATCCAAACCTGCATGGCCCTGTGTGAAAAAGTGATTGCCCCCTAAACCTAATAACTGGTTGGGCCACCCTTAGCAGCAACAACTGCAATCAAGCGTTTGCGATAACTGGCAATGAGTCTTTTACAGCGATGTAGAGGAATTTTGGCCCACTCATCTTTGCAGAATTGTTGTAATTCAGCCACATTGGAGGGTTTTCGAGCATGAACCGCCTTTTTAAGGTCATGCCACAGCATCTCAATCGGATTGGGGGGGGCAATCACTTTTTCACACAGGGCCATGTAGGTTTAGATTTTTTTCCCCCCTTAATAATAAAAACCTTCATTTAAAAACTGCATTTTGTGTTTACTTGTGTTATCTTTGTCTAATATTTAAATTTGTTTGATGATCTGAAACATTTAAGTGTGACAAACATGCAAAAAAATAAGAAATCAGGAAGGGGACAAACACTTTTTCACACAACTGTATATCAGGATCCATATCTCTTAAGTCGCGCTCCGGCAATCATGACACTAGATTCAAATTTACTGGTTACTCTCTTTTTCCTCTATCTGTCCTTTTTCGCATTGTCCACCCGCGTCCTTCTGGGTCATGGTCTTCTCTGTGAGAACATCATCACTGACATACAGACATCTCAACTAGGGCTTAAGTTGAACCCAGGAGCATGGTTTAGCATTCTCTTTAGGCTCCATCCCATCCTGGACATATGTCTTCCATCTTGGCACAATTGAAAACACAATACTGTCCCCTTCTTTGAAAAATATTTCCCCTTGCCCATTTCGTCCGCTCAATCGCCCAATTACACATCTAGACGAACGGGAGCATCACTGGCACTTATTTGTAGCCACTTCCTGGTCACCACAAACCCCCTGTGAAAAATCCCTGGTTCTCTAGCAGCTGAAAGCTCCAGCAGGTTCACTGGCTAGTCGTTAACATTTCCAGCTGTTTGGTGCTAGGCAGTTACTGCACAGTGGGTTTATCAAAACGTATTCCCTGAAAACAGCTGAGTGAGACTGAACCACAACAGTTAGGTTATGGGGCCTTTAAACCAAAAACAATGAGCTGAAAGATGATAAAACGCTTCTTTCTGGCAAGCCAATCCTCGCGAAGGCCTTAAAGAGACAGGCACTAAAACTGAGCTTTTCAGACAAAGGTTGAACACAGGTATATTCAGACGGACAGTATGAGAAAAATAAAGTGTTTTTTTAAACACTCAAGCATGTAAACATGTTTTAGTATAAAAAAGAATATGTATGAAAAGAAAGTATGAACCCAAAAACGAGCGTGATATGTCCCCTTTAATGCGCCACTAGTTTGAAACAATTTGCTCGGTAGTTTAATCTTTAACAGTGCATTATATTTTATTGGCTGATCACATGTTAGTCAAGTTAGACACACGCTGAAATGTGGCCATACATCACATGTATCGGTATCTTATAATTATACTCAATTTAAGTGAATAGTTATGTTTCACCACTGGTTCGGATGGATTCAGCACAGCGTGTGAACAAATGACACAAAGGCTGACACATTGCGGAAAGAGTGGGCCAGCAGAAACAATAAAAAAAAAACCTGGAAAAGGAGAGGAGTGACAGCTGAACAACAGAGTGTGTGAACAAACTGTCATGGTTGTAAACGTCTTGGCTGGGGTTTCCCCAGACCTATCAGAGCATTAAATTCTCTTTACCCCGGCGGACTTAAAGTGTCTGATCATGGTGCAAATATGCGTTTGTGAAACACGGCCACATTTGTTATCTCTGACCTCTGACTGTGACTCACGGTCTTGTAGGTTTAAGGTGGGTGTTTCTGCACATTCAAATGAAACTGGCCCAGAGCAGCTGCGGATCCTGCAACAAGACGGTTATATAACCTCGGCAGTGTTGACAAGGAAGTGTTGGATGTATTCCTCGCAGGTTAAAGATTTCTGGGTCTCTTCCCAGCACAGTCTTGGGAATGATAAAAGGGGCAGCATGACACGGATAGGAAAAGTGTTTTCCCCATAGCAATAGAATAGGAGTGTAAGGGACATTGAACTGTTTACCGTGGTCATTTGACTGGTACAAAAGAAAATGGCACTTGTAATTCGTTGTTATCTCAGAGGGAAGAGAGTGGATGAAACTCCCAAGACGGATGGCGGGCTAGTTAGCTAGGTAGCTTGTCCATATCGATTTCCAGAGCAGTGGACAGTGAGGCAGAGCCACTGTTTGGCTTATTTTCGGTACCCAGCGTAGCATGACAGCACAGGGGAATTAGCATGATGTCTAATTTAGCTAGCATAGTGGCAAGTTGGCTAAGTTAGCTAGCTAGCCTGCTAATTCCACCATGCTTTAATGCTACGTTGGTTACAGAAAATAGGAGCCAAACAAAGTTGTCACTCATCTGCTGATAGCGATGTGCTTCCCCACGCTGTGACAAGTGTGTGGATGAAGAGTTGAGTTTTTAAATATCACTCTTGCTCTCACTCTCTATGCTTCGTAACCTCACTTTATAATTTGAATCCTTATTTCCGTGACTTGCTACAAGTCAATTTAGTTTAGACAGAAGTTAGCCCACTACAGCGGTTGCAATGGCTAGGATACACGTAAAAATGGCCGCCACTTTGACCATCCAGCTACATTTATTTCAATGGGAAAGTTCAATGCTACAATCTTTCCCCTCTAAGCTACACATTTTGCAGAACATGTCGGGGAATGCAGATGTTCACTCTCACAAATTCTACTCTGAGTACAGTAAATTAATGTAGTGTGAAAGCCGCAGTTTGCTGGTGCGGTTCCAAACTGCTGATAATGTACAGTAGTGTAAAGCCGGAGGAATGCTGCCGAGGAACAAAGCTTGCACTGTGTGGCAGGGGGAAAATATCTATCTCTATCTGCCTCTCTGTGGTTTGTAAATATTCTCCCTCTGTCTTCCATAAAGGCTGCAGTGCAGCTTAACAGAATGGAATGATGCACTACAAGTGAGCACACACATGTACTGTGCATGCACGCACTTGAATACTCAATTGGACGTGCCCTCTGCTCCACAAAAAAAAAAGAATCCACGCGCAAACACAGAGTGTCCTGTCAAGTGGATCTTTTATTGCAGCTGAAATGTCACACAGTGAGAGCCGCGGGGGTCGCGTGGCTGTGGGGGTCAGGGTGAGGGTTCAGAGGTCAACACAGTCAGATGAAGCAGCTGATTGTACAGTGGGACAGTAGTGCCGAACATGAGGAATGAGTGAGTCGGCGGAGAGGCAGAAAGGTCAGAGAACAGACGAGCACTATCAGACGAGCTTTGTGCTATCACACGCACTCATACACACACACACACACTACATATAACTACCTAATTATTTGCGCACACACTTGCAACGCTTGGAATTGACAACTTATCCTGTGTTGTGTTGTGTTTTGGTTCATTTTTGAACAAGCAAAATAGGTAGGAATTATAGAAAGGAATAAAAATGATAATGTACATAAAGACAGCAGTCCTTATGTCATATCAAACTGTTAAATTACTGTTTTACATGGCAGAACATTCTTAGTTTAGTAGTTTAGGTTTCAACAATCACAGTTTTTTTCTACACACAGATAAACTCTTTACAAGGCCTCCCATTAGATGCAACACAATTTGGTTCAATTTGGTTCAAATGTTTCTGAAGTACAGATAACGAGGGCTGTTGTATTAAAGTTGCATTGTAATTCTTGGGCCTGGATTTGATCGTTGTTTAGTCCTAAAGGACCCTGTCAAAAGACACGTGAGGGATTCTTTTCAGGAAGTTTGATGTTTTTTTTATGCTTTCAAAGGCTTTCATTGTTTTGATTTTTTTTTAAACATACCAACATCGCCACCTGCAGGCAATCGTTCTTCAACACATCTTTTTATTGGAAGACAGAGCAAGAAGAAGAATATAGCAGTGAAAGCAGGCCAGTTAACATACAGAAAGATGTCATCAGGTAATAAGAGAACAAGGTCATAAACAATCAGTCTGGGAGGGAGTCAATAGGGTGGATGGATGAGAGAAAAAAATAGATAAATAAATGTAATAAATAATTAAATAAATATTTTTTTAAAAATAATGCAATTAATATTTAGTAAATAAAGGCAGAGGAAACGTACTTCAATTTTTTTTACCAAGGAAGTGGTGCAGGGTGCATGAAAACACACCATCAAACCAAGTTCACAAAGAGAAAGCGAAATATTTTCTGAGATCTTTCACATTCATATCTATAACAATTTTTGATGTAGTGTCTCATAATTCTGACTACTTTCATTTTTGTCATTCCTTACATTTAATCTATTTCCTTTTTCTTTTCGTAGCAGACATTTGCTTCTCTTTTTCCCCCTTTGTGCTTTTGCATTGTGGCACATTAGCATGCATCAAAAGCACTGTTTATGAAAATGTCAAAAATGGGAATGTAAGAAGATTATTTTCCTCAGCTTGTTTGGTCTCAAGATAGCTTTGATAGAGATGGATGTGTGAGTGTGTCAGCACGAGTTATGTAGCCTATTCCTTTGCGAAACCTGACTTCCAACTGTATCTGCTGCGTACGACAAACACCCAGTGATGTGCACAGACATAGAAAAAGACGAAAAGACAGTGGCTTTGTTGAACACAAGAGGGCAGCCTAGACCAGCTACACAACTTAGCACAGTATGTAGGCCACAACTAGCAGAAGTATTAAAACTGTTTTTTGAAATTGCTGAAACACAACTCATGAGACTAGGGCCCTTTTTGTTGAAACTCACCAAAATCAAGACTATAAACAAAAAATACTAAATATACATCTCCTGCAAAAGCAAACACGTCATTCAAGACTATACCTCTTTTAAAAATCCTGTTTTTGCATCACAACTTTACACAGAAAATAAATAGCTCCCTCCTCATGCTTCAACTTCAGGACCACCGGCTGTCCAGTGTGTTTTGTGTGCGGGAGTCCATCAACCTCCAGTTGACGGTATGTCCGTGCGTAAGTATAAAACACTATTATCAAGTGTGTTTGACGTTTTCATTTGTATCATGCTGCAAAAATAGGCTGTGAACATGTATACAATTTTTGTTGTCAACACACAAAAACATTAAGAGATTTTGGGCTATTTTGCTTCCATGACGTGGGGGAAAACATCCAAAATACTCATTTAGGTGTTTATTTTACTACACTTTGTCTATAAATTCACCACAAATTAGGATTAGATAATGCCTAAATTGCATATTTAAACATACAATTTCACATTCATTTGTAAACAAAAACAAAATCATTGTTTCTATGTCAGTAATCAACCAGGGAAGTTCCATGGTGATATCTATTCACCTGTACTGTCTTGTGTGAACTGAAGGTGACATGGATGTAGTTACAGTATTGTTATGTGAACAAAATACAGTATATTGCCATTACAGTCATCTAACTCTCTCTATTGTTGATCACACCTAAGAGCAAACATGAATTCTATTTATAGTGCTCAAGCTCTCATTTCTAAGTGATCTAATTGGTTTTCATAGGTGCATTGTGGGTGCAGGCGATAATTGAGTGTGGTATTTCAGTGGCAGTTTTGTTTTTAGCAAGAAACACACAGGGGTTTGGAGTTTTCTGCAATGTGTCTAATGCAGATGAACGTGTGTAATTATTTGCACAAAAAAAATGTTTCAAATGTATCATAAAGCAGACGATGTGCTCGTGCTTTACAGCATGCCTGGTCAATGGATATGATTCATGAGTTGCAAACCAAACTTTCCCTGCTTGCTTTCCGTTGTAAAGATAACAACGTAACATTTGAAGGGAATGTTTTGAATTACTATATTAGTATGCAGAGCATGTAACCCTGTTTTTTCTTTGTTTTCGAGGCGATACAGTCCGGGTTATTCTGTGCGCTGAGTTTTCTGGCAGCTGGGAAAGACGTTACGGTGTGGTGTGTGTGTGTGGTGTGTGTGGGGGACTTCTCACATTTCACTGTGCAGACGGCGTTCCTCCACAAACACGGGGCTTTTACTTTGAAATCAGCTTTCCCAGACGCTCGCGCGGAGCAAGGCGTGTTCCCCTGGGAGGAAGAGGGGAGGCTGGGCTCGCGACAGTCTTTTTTAAAGTCCGTAGCAAACGCAGCGACCGTGTGGTGATGTTACCTGCGCTACATAGCAACCTTTTTGTTTTACGGCAACACATTGCACCGAGTTAGCAGAACTGTGCAAATATATTTGTTAAACTAAAGTTGTTGAGTGACTCGCGCGCGTGCGCGCGACTTCAACTTCAGGACCACCGGCTGTCCAGTGTGTTTTGTGTGCGGGACTCCATCAACCTCCAGTCGACGGTATGTCCGTGCGTTAAATGACTCTTCGAAAGAAGCCGAAGTGGAATGCGCTCTGCCGGGGACATGAACCATGGTAAGACGGTTGTTTTTATTATGATTGCTGACAACGTGTCTCCTTCAGCCGCGCAGCCGGAAACGAGAAAGTTTTGAGACTTCGAAAAAGTTTGGGCTCAGCTAATGAAGCGCTGAGTAGGCAGATCCTGGACCACATAACATGCGAGTTCAGTTATGACACAGACTTGAAGGATATCAGCATTTAAACGTGGTTGACGTGTATTCTAGCTATGTTTCCTCTCAGTCTTGTTGTAATAGCATGGACTGGAACACCGGGCAGTTCATGTGAGATTATACCACCTGAGAGTATTCCATTATTACAAGTGTTAATATCCTTTTCTTCAGTAAAAAGTGGCCTACCTTCACAAAAAGGCAAATGTATACATCTGCAAGTAAATGTACTCAAAGTATGGAAGTAAACATACTTTTTCTGCAGAAAAAAATGAGCCCTGAGCCATGATATATTTTATTATAAGTTGTAGCTGGTGAAGGTCGAACCACGTTTTAATTTTAATTTTGTCGTTGCAATATTCACATTTGAAATCACTTTAAATCTTGAGATCAAATGACGAATTGATGAATTGAGAACATAAAGGGCATTACCGTTTCAGTCCCACATTCAATCTAGATGGATTTAAGTCATTTCAAATATTAAAATAAATGTAAATGGGAACGATAGCTACTGAAAGGGAATAAAACGCCCCTGTGACTCTATGCAAATAGGTTATACAATGAAATAATATACAAGTCAAGTCATGACAATAGCTCTGTTGGCAGGCCAAAACAGAGTTTATCGCCTGACTACCGCGCGTCTTAAAGTAGCCCCTATTCTCACATTTCAAATTGGTTCCATGTGCAGAGTGGACGGGCTGCTGGTTTGAGCTGCCACCACAAAGCAGGAAAACTCTCTGTGCATTCGTCTGTTCGGTCCTTTGTTTTTCTCTTTTGCTCTTCTATTTCCTCCTCTTTCTTTTTCCTTCTGTCTTCTTTTCCTCGTCTCCTGTTGATTCTAGTTTGGACATGTCTGACTAACTGGACACTGAATGTGCTGTTCATTCAACGAAGCGAACAGACGGATGTGGATGTTTCTCAGTTACTTTGTGCTGTACAATCAAGAAACACAACTGCCCTCTGTAATCTCAGGAATAACTACCACTGTCCTTCAGTTGGAGGGAATTGGATGCCGGGCACTCAATTCCCTCCACACCCACAGTACAGTCAGTGTTATGTACGTTAAACACCAGGGACTGCTGCTCGCTGTGTTCTCAGCTGTGCTTTGCTGTTCCTTCTGCTCCACGTCTGTGTCTGCGTGCAGAGAATGGAGGGCGGACATGCTAAGTGATTGGAGTGATTGAGTCTGCGTGCCCACACACTCCCTTTAATTTTGAAAATGAGAGGAGTGTGGTTTGTGTCTACAGGCTGAGTCAATTCACCTTCCTGTTTTCTCTACTCTCTCCCTCTCACACACACACACACACACACACACACACACACACACACACACCACACACACACACACACCACAGCTATGTCTGAGCCCGATGGCACTAGGACCCAGAGCTCTGCAGTCGCTCTGAAATCAGTTGTGGACTCCAGATGTAACGGTTCACCAATATGAATCGGAAATCGGTTTTAATCAGGCAGCAACCTCCGGTTCTGAAGCCAATGCAGAAGTGTCTTAAAACCTGCATTCTCTCTACTGACCAGCAGGGGGCGACTCCTCTGGTTGTATAGAAGTCTATGAGAAAATGACTCTACTTCTCTCTTGATTTATTACCTCAGTAAACATTGGAAACATGAGTTTATGGTCTCAATCTCTAGTTTCAAGTCTTCTTCAATACAGCATGATGTTCATTTAGTACATTATGCTCCATTTACAGTCAAATAGACCATAAAACAGAGTATGCTTTAGGGCGGGCTTACTGTGATTGACACCGCTGTCGCTACCAGAGACGTATACGGCGCCTCTACGTTCCTCCTCCACATTCCAAATATGGTAACTTCTGTTCATTGGTTGCAAGAAGCGAAAAAGGCGACAGTTGAATCATCAAACTCAAGGCTTCCTAATAGCAGTCCACAAACCAATGGGTGACGTCACGACGACTACGTCCACTTCTTATGTACAGTCTACGGTCAACGCGAGGTCTACTTTGCAATGTAATGAAGGGGCTAAGAACACTCTGTTTTTTATCATTTTTTTATTTTTATATTTAGCCCTCCTACTAACTGCCAAAGTGAGGCACCTGGACATACTGTAGGTGTGTGAGACGGACTTCAGTTAATATTCATAAAAATGTTTTCAAGTCTCATTGGTCTGTGTCTTATTGTCTTCCATTTTTTAGTATACAGCCTATTTATTTATTTATCTGTTTATAGGCCTACATGTGAGCAAATATGTTTTTATGGGCTATCGCTGTCGCTATCGCTGTAAGTCATTTAATGTAATTGTTGCACATTTTGTAGTCGTTTTCTTGGGCTGTCCTCGACCAAAGAAAATTGTTCGTCGACTTAACACACAAGTGATTTTAATCGATCGGCTGATTTAATAGGAATCTGTAAAACTGAATTCCTCCACAGACAATCGCACAAAAGCACCACTTTACATCGTGTGCTCAATAGTGTCTTGGAAATAAGTCATTCAGCATAAAAAAGCATGAAAAACAACCAATCATCTTATGAAATCTTAAGTCGACTAAGAGCAAAACGACGAATTACGGATCGACCAAGAGGGAGCAGCCCTAATGTTTTAATAAAAAGGACAATACTTAAGTCTTATTGTTTCATTAGACAATAATAGTAAAGTACAATAAAAGTAAATAAGGACCGCAAGTTAGAGGAAAAAGTCTGACCTGCCACGAGAGAAAAAACATGCACGTGCTCACTGCAGCTACTCTTTTAATCATTTATTATGGATATTATCTGTGCAGCAGCAAACCTGCATTACTCTCAGTTAAATAAACTGAGTCATTCTAAATTACAGGAAGCGTCAGCCCCAGTATCAGCAGGTTTCTGGGTATAATTACCGATTTCCGCCTGACGGATGGCCCTAATGCGTGCACGTTAACCCCCCTCCCCCCCACACACACACACACACACACACAGATTTATGTATGGGTTCACCCTCCCACTTGAGCCCTGTTGCATTACAGATGACCCGTGAATTCTCAGCCACCATCACCTGTGAATGTGCAGCGTCACCGCCGAATGACTGGAGGGGAAACTACAGCAGATTTACCTCATGGGAGTCATTGAGGCGGCGTTATTTTCACAGCAGATAACACAGGTGTAATTAATGACACTAACGATGGATGAGCATGCACACTGCTAGGACTGGAACTGTTTGACCTACTGTCAATGGACTGCAGTTGTTTTAATCACTGATATTAATTGCACCTGTGAACACGTCCACACGGTCAGTGTGTGTTTGCGTGCACTGAACCAGGTGAACCCGTTGTTTTGTCTTTTACAACTTTTGAGACAAATATGCAACGAATGTACAACATTCACACAGCTGGAGTCTGTGATTATAAAAACACAGCAGGGAGGCTGGTGTTGTCGCGGTACTAGAATTTCTAACTTTGATACAATACCTGGGAAAATAACAATATTCAACGCTGTTGTCGATACCGCGGAGAACAACATCGTAGATAAATAGGAGTGTGTGTGTGAGTCAACTCATCAATTCTGTAGTTTTATATTATATCTAAAAAACTAGCTGAAATGATTATTTTTTTTACAGCGGGTAATATCGTTTTACTTTAGTTTTCTTAAAGGGTATAGTTTTCTATTTCACTTCAATAGCAGTATTTTTCACTAATTATTTTAGTTTACTCAATAGTTACTATAATAACCCTGTAACCAACACAGGGGTTATTGGTAATATGTTATAAGGGAGGTAAAGACTTCTTAAATACCCCAAAGCATTTCTTACTTGCCACAGTTGAATGCCCTCCAACAAGCTCTATACAGCAAGTTACTCAAGGTTTTATAACGTAGCGCTAAAAAGCAGTGAGAATAGTATCAGAAGCTAAGTGTATATTGTTTGTTAAGCCAATTTAAAGTAATGTCACCAAACTAGGGAAATAAACTCCCAGCGATTAACTTGGTTGACTCACCGAGGCAATGTTTGTCATTAAATGGATATCGGCCCTGTGTGAGCCCACATCCTGCCGGCCCTATTGTTTATTTGACATGTTAACGATGTAAGGAAGCAAGTAAACCAGTCAGTTACTGCTAGTAGTGAATAAAAAGGTGCCTAGCAAGCACATTCACCAAAGCAGCAGCCGATGAGTCTGTCATTTGTGTGTGTGTGTGTGTGTGTGTGTGTGTGTGTGTGTGTGTGTGTGTGGAACGAATAAGTCGCTGCTGTGTGAAGCTTTGTGGCGTTGTCTTTGTTCGGCACAAAGACCAACAACCCTGAGAACAATAGAAGTCGATTTCATCGACGTAAAATTGAGTTCAGAGTCGCTTTGCCTCCCACTCGATCTGCCACAAGTACAAGTCGGAGAGGGACATTGCACACAGCCATCGGCCGCTCGTCCATGTGTGAGGGAGGCCGGCTTGTGCAGCGCTGATCACTCACGATGTGCACTACTAAGCAGACCAAGTAGTGAACTGGGCTCTAAATTGACCCACAAACTGTCACTGATCTTTCATCATCACCTCAGGAGGCGTGTGGGAACAAGAATAAGTCGGGTCACGTTAAATGTATTCATTACATTGTTTTATTTATAACCATATAGCCTTTACATTATGGTTTGAATGTACATTTTAAAATCGTTTGCATATTCTGGAAATCATCTCGCGACTCCCCACGTGTGGCGAGCGACCCTCACTTTGAGCACCCTGTTATAGAGCCCATACCAACCAGTTCATTTCACCCAAACATTGACATAATCTCCCATACATTTCCTTCATAACCCACAAGTAAGCTGCAATTTTGTTATTTTTAGCAGCGTTACTCTCGGCCCACCACTTCAGACTGAAACTACTCTACAACTAAGGGATGGATTGCCATGTGTTCTGGTGCAGACATCCATGGTCACCAGAGGATGAAGTTTAGAGACTTTGGTGACCATGACAATGAGGCTTTTGCCGTTCGGCGATCGATTTTATATCGACGATTGAACGGATGATCGATGATTGTTTTTTCCTACACCGATTTCGAATATGAACTAACTTACTATCAAAACTAAGATGTCATGAAAATATTATTAGTACAAACCAGTTTGCCGTCTCATTTCCATGGATCTGACTCCTTGCATCTCAGTTCTCCAAATGCCCCCTTTAAATGTGGTCTAAACGATCAAATCTCAGCGCGTCCTGGCTGCATTCACACCTGTGCTTAGAGCTGTTGATACCAGGTGTGAACAGGGCCTAGCTCAGGCATGGACGGTCAACAAAGCAGCAGTGGTGAACTGCAGCCAATGTAATACTTTTTCAGTCTCAGACTAAGAAGTAAAGAAGTGGTGGTTCTGGCAGCTATGACTTTATCTACTCTGTCAATTTTTGCCGTAACTTGATGTGATTTGGCCGCTGCCCATATTTACTGTGTCTTCTTGTGTGTCAGCAAATGATTTTGAAATGGCTTTGGTTATCTTTCGGCCGCCACGTCTCTTCAGCGAATGTTCTCGCTCACACTGCACCTTCCTCTTAGGAGAATGGAATGTGCAATGGGGAACAGATTTAAGCACATGTGCACTCCCATTGCAGCCACATGGAGCGAGGATCTTTGTATGCCACGGAGTAATTACTTTCAGAGCTGTGATTCGATGTCTGGGCGTCATTCTACACACAGAGACGAGGAGCATGAAGAGCTGTATCCTTTATTCCTTCCCCAAAGGAAAAGGAAAATCAAGTCTGTTCACTCACAATAAAGCTTTTCGACGCAGCTCTTGCGAGATGCGATTGGTTTGGCACTCCGAACAGAAAGAGATGTTTTGTGGCTGCATGCGGTACATATTTTACTCTGACGGAGCTCTCGGAGAATGGGAAACAGTCGAGGGCAGTGGAAAATGATATGTTTAAAAATAACTGAAAGGAAACGCCACACCATAGAAACAAAAGAGCAGACAAACCAGTCCATTGTAAGGTAATAAAGCTTGAGTTAGGAGATCCTTAGTTTTTATATAGTATTGCATATAACTTTGAAATGTTTGCTTTGAATGCAGCGATGGTTTTGCATTCTACGACTCACGTCACCACAGTTTCACAAGCGTTTGGGAGAACTACGGTGGCCTTGAGGACCCACTCCCTATATGTAGATATGCAGGGCTCATTGTAAGCTAACGACAACACAACGATTCTTATCATATACTAGAAACTAAGTTCTTATGAATATTATACTCTATTTCTGCAAATAGATCCCCCAAAATGATCCACACTAGTCCATTCATGTTTTGGAAATCCGCTATATATCATTTATGTACACAATCAACAATAATAGGCCTAACTTAGACTTTTGTGGAACCCCACGAGCAACCTTCAGTAATTATAAGTTAGTTATTTATTTGAACATATTGATATCTATTCTCTGATCCCATACTGTGTAATCTCTTCAGTGATAACATGGTCAATAGTATCAACTGTTGAATGAATACTGTGAACACTGCATATTAATTATGTTCTACTGCAGTAGATTTGTCCTCCTACATTTCGATGAAGAAAAGAGAAGTAGTCCTGTTAGTTCTGAAGCCGTACTGCTGCTCACACAGCACACTGTGCTTTGTGATGAAATCATCTTTTACAGAATATGTTTCCAGTGAGAGAAAGACACAGGTCTGTAATTAGAGCTTTGTATTTAGGAATGGCTTTCAGAGTGTTCAGAAATATGTCAGCTTGTAAAGACTGATCACAAATATGGGTTTCACCGCACACTCACCGTTTCCTTTTTAACCTGAGACATGTCAACTCCACCACGATCTTCATTTTAATTTTGCTGATTTCAACCAATTCTTTTCCATCAGTACCTCTTATAAACATGGAATGTGTATTTACATTAATAACATTTACCATTCCATCTGTACTGGTAGTGACCACCTCAGCTAATCTAGGTCCAACGTTAACACAAATATTAAAATGATCTTCAACCAAGTCCATCTAATTAGTAGTTGTATTATTCTTTGTCAGGGAATGTGCTGGAGAACCCGCTTTCTCAGCTCCATTTTAAATCATTTCCTTTAACACTATAATTATTCCCTTTTCTGCTTCTTGTAATACTTGTCAATTTGTTTTAATATCTCGTTTGATACAGTTTTCATTTTGCAAGGCTTTTCAACCAATTTAACTAAAGGACAACGTTGATCATGAAGAGCAGTTATTATGGTCTACATCATAAACCTTTTCCCAATATTCTTTCATCAGGTCTTCTTTAAAATAATGCATTGCACCTTGTGTTTTGTGTCTCATTCATTTTGTTAGTTTTAACTTCAGTATTGGTCTCAAAGACTGGTAAATGGTCTCTTACATCACTCATGAGTAGTCTAGTTATTACCGTCCATTAATACCAATAGTACCATTAATCACCCGTCGGCATGGCGGTGTCAGAAGACCAGAGATGTGTTGTGCCTGTGAGTTAGGCTTTAGTGGTGTTCTGTTTTTGTTGCTTACTCCTCCTTCTCTTGGCTCCTCGGTGTTGAGCCAAGCTGCTTTCATACGTCAGCAGCCCACTAGATCCTGATAGCGTAGTTGTGCACGGCCGGTTGCCAGATGAACAGTTCAGCGTAGAGTTCGTCCAGACCGGTGACCTCCCGCGTGGTGCCTCCACTGCACAGTGAAGCTGGAGTTTCTTCTTAAAGGCACAAGAAGCCTTTAGGGGCCCCCCTCTGGGCCTCCCTGGCGTGATCCAAAAAGAACGGGGAACCGATACCCTTGGCGTCAGTTGGGCTGCAGGAGTTGCCAGAACAACGCTGTGGGTGCTGTTTGACCCATAGCTGGGGAAGGTAATTCAGAGTAAATGGTACTCACTTAACTTTCCAAATAGCTTGCCCAACACTGGTATTCAGCCATTTCTTGAGTAATTTATGTTGACCTCTATTATGATCATCTTTATGCTGTGGTGCACACAGTGAAGTGAGGTGCTAGTGAGTTGTATGGCAACGCATCTCAAGCAGGATGCTCATGTAGAATAATAAAGTGACGGATTGTCCCCAGCGACCTCTCCACGCACAAACACAGGCTAACTGACAAATATTCAAATTACAGAATGTGCAAAAGTGCACACACAGCAGAGGATGCACAGACACACACAGGAACACACCAGTTGGCCAGCCGAGCTTGTCAGTAGGAGATTGCCAGATTGCCCGCTGTCACACTCGACCACTCAACTGACGGATGATGGCAGACAGGTCACCATACAGGCAGAACACACACACACACACACACACACACACAGTCACAAGACAATGGATGGCAGATGCAACCACACAAACAGAACAAAGAAAGACATTTCTAGATGTTTTACTCACAGCTCTCTGACTGAAGTGTACTGTGTCCAGAGTAGGTGTGTATCAGATCATATGCTACACTAAAGCAACACACTTATTTCACAATCACTTTTTCACACAGGGCCATGTAGGTTTGGATTTTTTTTCCCCCTTAATAATAAAAACCTTCATTTAAAAACTGCATTTTGTGTTTACTTGTGTTATCTTTGTCTAATATTTAACTTTGTTTGATGATCTGAAACATTTAAGTGTGACAAACATGCAAAAAAATAAGAAATCAGGAAGGGGGCAAACGCTTTTTCACACAACTGTATTTAGGTTGTTTACTGTAATGATTAATATGGATGTGGTTTCTTGTTCCTCCACTTTATTCTATATATATACTCACTTCGTGTTACTTTGAGTTTGTCTTTTTTTCTCACTTTATTGTGATTTCTGTTGAGTTGTATTAATAACACATTGTCACCTGTTCATTTTAAATACAGCAAATATAATTGGATTTCTCTGAGAGGAGGTAGCGGTAGTATTTGCTGATTCCCCCCTCACACATCGTACGGATTGTATTTCACAATGCAGAGCCCATATCCAAAATACAGGCATTTCTGAACTGAGGTAAGCCAACACCTTTCATCCCCTCTCATTTTGTTCCGTGCAGAAACACTGACTGGCCTCTGTGGATGACTCAACTCATTCATTTTTCATCTTTCACGCGTTGTCGACGCAAACCAGTTGAGCAGTTGCTGAGTGCATTCCACGTCCTGGTGCGTCAGTTTGCTTTAGTCGCTCCGCTTTTTGCGTTTGTTTTATCTCGCCCCTCTGCTCCTCTCTGTACTGTGAGAGAGAGAGGGGGGGAGGGAGGAGATCTGACGGCTTTCATTAAGGTCCCCTCGCAACTGACAGGCCGGTGTTGACAGCTGAGGGACACACACACACACACACATACACACTGTCTCTCCCGCTGCATCTGCTCAGATGTTAAGATGTGCTTTTCTCTTCTTTCCTTCTCATTCTCCCCACATCCCTTTTCTTCTTGGTAAATTACATTTATTTATTTTTTTATCTTAAGAAAAATAACAAACCGGGAATACTGCACAATGGAGCATATTTCATTCTTCCTTTGTGTCCTTCATTTTCCATCATTTTAAGGTGGCGTTTGAAGGGTTCCATCCACACTGTATTGAAAAACAGCTATCTTGCAATCAAAAATAGTTCGCCAGGTAACTCTGCTGAGTCATCATCTCTTATATTTTGATTTTAATACAGCCAAAAGGTTGACATTTCTGCTCTCGGACCTCGCAATATTGGTGACATTGTTACAAACGTTTAGGAGACACGGGGAATTATCGACGCAGATGGTGAACTGAAGCCAGACTGCAGAAGTGAAATGTGAGAGGCATCATCACACGTATAATCACATTTCACCTCAACCTTCACCACCTGCACATAAGGATCGTGGAAATAAAGCCAGTTCCCCTATCAAACGTCCTGTTTTTAAATGATATCCAGGGTGCTGGATGACACTGATTGTCGCCATCATTTTGGAAGCGATCAGTCTCACTGCTGTAAATGTAAACACAATGAGTGTTCTTTCTCTGATCTATACACACACACACACACACACACACACACACTGTAGGGTCCATGTTGGAGCATGCCTGTTAGTGAATGGCTGATGGCCATTAACACACGCATGATGTGTCTCTCTCAGGGGATTGACTGTCTCTCAGACTGAATTAAGACAAACTGTGTTAACTGATTATTCTCCGAGTCTGTGGATCCTCTTTGATCCAGTCGGAGAGATGCTCTTCGCTCAGGCAACACACTGTGTGTGTGTGTGTTCGTGCTAGCTGGTAATTGAAGCTAGTTCAGACGGAGACCGTCTGACCTCATACATTTCAAACATAATTCCAGCTTTGATGGCTTCAATGTTGACTAACGGCTCATTCCAGCTGCATTGAGCTCACAGCTCCCCGAAGCCCTCGTTAAACAGACTCTACAACATTACCTCTCTGCTTTTCTGTCTCTGACCTCAGTTTTCTCTGCTATGCAAATGTTACAGAATGGATTCTAAAACATTTGAATTTATGTTCCAATGAGTGTAATACTTTGCGTCTACGATACATTTAAATCAAAGTTGATGCGATTTCACCAAAAAGCAGTTTGACCTTCAGTAGCCAGTGTTGGAATGTAACTTGGATAGCAGTAAAACTGTATTCAAACATCCTTAAGCAGTAGGGTTAGGGTATTAAAAAGTATCAACACATTCATAACACATTTTCAATACTATATTACTCTGACCCAGCTATGTGGCATACACTGCATTCTTCCTCAAAGCCAGCAGGGGGCGACTCCTCTGGTTGTATAGAAGTCTATGAGAAAATGACTCTACTTCTCTCTTGATTTATTCCCTCAGTAAACATTGTAAACATGAGTTTATGGTCTCATTATTAAGTCTTCTTCAATACAGCATGATATATTCATTTAGTAAATTATGGTCCATTTAGAGTCAAACAGACCATAAAGCAGGGTATGCTTTAGGGCGTGGCTTACTGTGATTGACAGGTCACTACCGGTGCTGTTGTCCGTTCTTTCGTCTTTGAACTTTCAGCCTTTCACAGTGTGTTTTCAGTTCATGAAAGTCAATTGCAACATTTTGCTCACCGAGGAATGTTTTATTCCATATTCATTTGTACTGAGCTCCATCCTCCCGTGTCCCTTCTAGTTGCAAAGAATAAAGATGGCGACACTTCTAACGGCCAAAAACCAAGATGGCAAAGGCCAAAATGCTGAACTCAAGGCTACCCACAAACCAAAGGGTGGCGTCACGGTGACTATGTCCACTTCTTACATGCAATGTAACCATTCGGCTGTCGAGGTTCTCCTGCCTTCAACCTGTTCACAGCCCAAGGGGTCCCCACTCCCAACAGCCCTTGTCGGAGAGATGGTTGTTTGTCCTGCCTCTTTAAACAGGCCAATAAAAAGTCTCATATATGAGATGGTGTAAAGAGATGGTGTTCCTCCTTTTTCTCCCGAGGTTAGCTAGCTACCTGCAGCACCTGTTGCATGTCTCAACCCAATGCTGCATACCTCAACCTGCAGCCTTCAGCTGGGAGAGAAGGAAAGGAGGGATGATAAAAGAGAAAGGAAAGACAGAGCTGTAAGACAGATGTCGGAGCACGCAGGAGGTGTACATCAGGTGTACATCAGGGGAAGATGTGTACCATATGTATATACGATATGTCTGTGTGTGTGTGTGTGTGTGTGTGTGTGTGTGTGTGTGTGTGTGTGT
>NW_022280073.1:554763-569103 GCF_004355925.1 Anarrhichthys ocellatus
GTGTGTGTGTGTGTGTGTGTGTGTGTGTGTGTGTGTGTGTGTGTGTGGAGGGGTTGAGCTGTTGTCAAAGCTGCACAGTGGAGCCAGACAAAGAGGGAGGAACAAATACTGTCAGGAAGAAAAAGAACTTGGAGAGATAGCAAATGGAAAATGTCTTTAGCTTGCCAGTAATAGTGTCATTTTTCTTTTTGAAGGAACAGAGAAAAATGTTCAAATAACTTAAACTCTGTAACCTTGTGTGTTTAAAAGCAACTGAAAGCCGTGTGTGTGTGTGTGTGTGTGCATTTACCCACAGATCTCTGCTGTTTGCGGTTCTGCAGTGTTTTCTTTCAAAGTATTTATTCTGCAGGTCAAAGTGCACGGCGACAGAGTCTAAACAGCCAACCACATCACGTGAAAACATATAGAGCGTGTCCTCCTCTCCTCCAGCTGCGTCCACGACGTCTCCGTGTTGACCCTGGGCCCCGGCTGCATGCGCGTGTTAACTGCAGAGAGGTGTTGAAGGCGACGGTGGGGATCAACAACACAGTCTCGCGCTGACACGTTCATGCCGAGCAACAACCGATCCGCACACGCTCGGACGCTAATTAGCGATGCTCAGCTGAAACAAGCGAGGGAGACTTAAAGGAAGGACGGCACGCCGCTGGGAGAAAAACCAGTGAAGCGCTAACGAGTTAATGCGCGGTGACCCGTGTGTTTGTTTCCGTGATAATGGCAGCGGTGTCCTCATGTCAGGTCTCAGCAAGGGCCGATTTGTTTCTATTAACATGTTGGATCTTGGTGAGAGTTGTTGCAGCAGCTTTAAAGGGGACATTTTCAGGTTCATGCTTGTATTTTGGGTTACTACTGGAAAATGTTTACATGCTTTAATGTTCACAAAACACGTTATATTTCTCATACTGTATGCCTGCATGTACCTGTACGCACCGTCAGTCTGAAACGCTTCTTTTAAAGCGTTTAAGGACCCCTCCAGAGAAAGCCCAGTCTGAGGCCCCCTCCAGAGAAAGCCCAGTCTGAGGCCCCCTCCAGAGAAAGCCCAGTCTGAGGCCCCCTCCAGAGAAAGCCCAGTCTGAGGCCGTGTTCACACCAAACGTTCGCGTCATTTGCGCCGCCGGTCAATACGCCGGGGACCATTTGTGTTCATTCGCGTGAATCGCACGAATCACGCTGGACACGCCGGAGAGGGGGCCCTGAAAGCTGTTCAACTGTCCACAATTAACCATGAAAAAAATAACCTCTATTTCTGCTTAGTACGTGTTGTGGAAGTCACAGATATCCCGGGAAACTAAACGCCGTCATGTCTGGGTTCATAACATTGTTCAGAGGAGCTCCATGGATTTTATCGAGCTGTATTCACTGTGTCTAGCAAGCCACACGACGCTGTTTACTACAGCTGTATGAACACAAAATAAACTGATTTGGCTGTGATTTAACGGCAATAAACCGACAAAAAGGGACTCCGAAATAACTACGTAATCTGATCCTACAAAGCCACAAAGATTAAAGGGTTCCCTCTACCCCACCAACCGATGAGCACAACAATAATACAACTAATATAAAATACAGAGTTGTATCTATACACAGATTTATATATGCATACAGACCAAGCGGCAACCTCCGGGTCTGAATTGTGAAGCTAATGCTAAAGTGGCCTAAACTTGCATTCTCTCTAATGGCCACCAGCAGGCGACTCCTCTGGTTGCAAAAAGAGGTCTGATTGTATAGAACTCTCACTTAGTCTCAATCTCAAGTTTCAAGTCAACCAGAGTCATATACGGCATCCCTACATCACTCCTCCTCAGTCCAAATATGGTCACTTCCGTTCACTGGTTGCAATAATCCAAGATGGCGACATCAAAAATGCCAAACTCGATGCTCCCAGTCCACCCCAGCCACAATAACGGCATTTAAACCGAAAAAATTCAAAACCACACACATTCAAGCGGGAATCAAATCTGAAACAGGAGAGAAATTAGCATCATCGGCAACCAAGATTACAGGGTTCACTCTACTCCAGCAGCCTCACCGATGAGCACAAAAATACTAAAACTAATTTAAAATATAGACGTGTTTCCCACAGTATCTACAGATTTATCTACACACAGACTTCTATATGCATACAGACATGCATGTGCCACGAAGCGCTGTGATATACAGCCGCTCACACCACATCTGCCTCTCTCTCCTCCGTGTTCACTCCAAAGATAATACGAGCAAGTTTGCTCGAATATTAGTAGAGACAATTCTGTCCTCCCAGGAAATTGGTTTGGGAACGTCTATAAGACAATTTACGCCCTCTTTGTTTGACTGTCGACAACCTTCAGATAGTCCATTAACTGTCATGTATAACAATAACAAAAGAACAAAAAACCACAAATCATCACATTTGAGATGCATTTTTTTTTTTTGCTCGAAGCAATGAATCGAAATAGCTGCCGATTCATTTTCTGTCCAGCGACCAACAATCGACTAATTGATCTTACGTCCTCACGATGCAGGCAAACAGATTCAAGCAGGAGTGAGGCAGAGGCGGGCGGTCGTGCAGATCTGCTGTGAAACCCTGCGGCGGGAAGTAAATAAATGGATAAGAAGCCTCTTGGAGGTCAGCTGAGGCTGCCGACCCTCCTCGACGATGATCCCTCTCATTCAGTGTAATGCTCCAAAGCCCCGCCCTAAACGCAGCAGTGACGTCCAATTGCTCCGCGCAGCACTTTTGATCGATCGCGGGCCGATTAGTATTCATTGTGATCCCTCAGACAAAGCACTGCTAGCAGACGTCCGCCTTGTGCCATCCTTCGTCGGCACTGCGGCGCCATTCGCTGCAGTGTATATTAAGACGCGGTTAAATATATATACTTGACAGTGACACAGATTGGGAACGTATAAGTGTATGCGTGTCAGGCTCTCTCGGTGATTGAGCTGCCAGCTTAGGGAGCCTCCTGGTCCAGAGGAGGAATAATGGGATCCTTTCACAGGTGGAGGGATCTGGGAATGTAGTTAAGATGGGGAAGATGTCTCAAGGGCCCGAAACATTCCTCCTCTCGGCATTCGCCTGAATGGGGGAGGACAGAGAAGGTGAGGGGGGTTGGGGGGGCAGTGAGTTATCTGGGTCATCCTGGTGGGAAAATAAGAACTTTTCACCTATGTGGCTTTTACTCATACGTGACTTTCACATAGTGCTCTGTTTCAGGGTTGCTCGTGTCGTTTGGGCACCATTCCAAGTCATCGGAATGAAAGGAAGCTTCCTTGTGAGGGCTGGCCGATCTACGCCTCTTCTGTTACTGTTTATCTTTCCACTGAACGTGAAGTGAGGGCCACCCTGTCTGCAGGGGAGCCGCCGGCCTTCCTCTGACAATTTGATGGGTGGTTTCTGCTCAGACGGTTGCCGTCATGCGGGACATTCGTCGCCATAGACGCACAAACACAAACCCTGGAACACCCCGACAATAGATCTCAGCGTTGGTTTTATTCTTTGGTCTCACGGTGCTGTAATTATTTGCCGCATCTGTTGGAAGGACTACACAGCCTGACTCCACAGTAAATAAAGGGCCGGCGTTTTCAATTTCTGTAGCAAAAATCACTTTCATACAGCCTCCAGTGAGTGTACAGTAAGCAATATTAAGGTTGGTGACAGGCTTCTTTTTTTCTCCTCTTGCTGCTGCAGCACTGAATTACGAGCACGCCACAATCGCATTGGTCTCAGCCGGATGAGTTCAATTCTGCCGCGAGCTACTGGAAACACAGAGCCGGCCGACACGCGCTTTGTATTTCTGCCGCTCCCGTATTCAGACTTGCTCCCGCTTTGCCACCAAATCCCTGATTTCCATTTTTAGGGAAATAAGCACCCAAACTCTGACAGAGCAGAATAATGCCACACAGCACAGTTTATTTTTATTCTATTCTCCCATCGCTCACTTGCCTGACACATGCCTTCCAGCCAAGAGATCTCAGTGCTGCCTCGGGTTAGTTAACCCCACAGGAATCTGAGCGTTCCCATTCTGCTTAGCATCAAATGCTATCTTTGCAATTTATGGTACCACTCCATCATGATCACCTTCTAACTTGTTATGTCTATTTTTTCTTCCTCCCAGGCCTGGCGAGCGTGGTCAAAACTCTGCTGCGGTCAAAAATGGCTGCTCCTCCTCTCCCCCCTCGTCCTCCTCTTCCTTGCCATCTCCGTGATGACGACGACTCTCCCCTTTCACGACGTCGATTGGCGGTCCTCAAGAGCCCTGAGCTCCGCCGGGCAGTTCCGGCCCAGGAGCGGAGTCGTGGAGCCCCCTTCAGCCGCCGCCGCCTTCCAACGGCCGCTCGCTCACGTCCACAGCGGGGCCTGGAAATCTGGAGCTCGGGGAGAGACGTCTAAACGTTTGGTGCCACCAGAAGCTCTAGGGGAGGCCGCTGGCAATGAGAAAAACGGCATAAAAGAGAGGAGAAATAAACTCAAAAGCAAAGGCATCGCCTCCAAAAGAAAGGAGACAGCAGGCGCCGTCCGGCACCCAACCAATCATCAGCGTCCCCGTCTCCCGAAATTTACAGTCAACAACACAGGGCCGAAGCATAGAATCAAGCCAAGCGACACCGCGCAGACCTACATTCATCTTGAAAGGGGCAAATCCACAGCAGCACGTATCCCTGCTCCGGCACACGGCCTAATGAATGGCAGACGAGCTGCAGACAGACAGGCGGACGGACGGGACAGGAAGGCGGACACGCGAATACATGGCGGCCCTGCAAGTACAAATCTATCTGAGCATCGCCGGGCTTTGGGAAAACACAGACAAGCAGCAAAGCCCTTTGGGAAATCTGACAAAGTGGGTCAGGAGCAGCGGGCTGTGAAAAAGCCCACCAGAGATCTAAAAAAACACCTTAATCTCTCAGAGGATCACCTCAAAGAGAGGGGGAATCCCGGGTCGTCGGACCGCAGGAAGGCTTTGTCCGAACCAGAGGCGGCCGCGAGGGTAGAAGACGGCGGCTGGTGTCGGAGCTTCAGAGACCAGGACTTCCCAGACGCCGACCGCAGGGGGATCAGGATTAGTCCTGATCTCCGGCCTCTCGCATGGCTCAGCCAGGACGACGTCCGGAAGATGGAGCTCCTAGCTGAGGGAGAGGTGATCAGCAAGGCCAGGGTGCCCGCACACGGACAGGTGCTCCGAGTGGCCCTGGATCCTCCTGCACACCAGCAGGTACGCTCATTTTAATTACACGGACGAGAGGTGACTTTTAAATGTCACACAATTTAGATGGATGTGTCTTTTTCAAACAATTTATCTCCATACCACATACAGTACATTGACCATGTGTACTCGGTATCATATAGACCAGACTAAAGGGCCAGTGAAGCGTTTTGGGGGATCTATTAGCAGAAATGAAATATACTATTCGCATCTATGTTTTCATAAGCGTACAATCAGCTGAAACTAGGATCTTTGTGTGTCTGTTACCGTGTGAGTCCTTCATCTCTAAATAGGGAGCGGGTCCTCTTTATGGAATTCCGCCATGCTTGTTGTTGCTTGTTGCCGACCTTAAGCCGAAAAAATTAAAATTGATTAGCAACTACTATTTGTGCGTCCAAAGCCTGACTCATCTCGTTCCCCTGTGTCAGTGAGCCACACTGTTGCACTGGGGGTGACGCTGCGATCAACATGGGCTATGTAGTTCATTATGACTCAATCCCACGTACACCGTCCTGCTGGCAGCAATTAATCTGCCAAACAGCTACCGTGGTGTTAACATTGCAGCTATTTGGCTCCCACGCAAGGTTGAAGGCAGACCAGGTGTTATGAATTGAACAGCTGGCTGAAAAGTTGTATTATTTGATTGAACAATGATTCATGGCTGTAGCCCTTGGCACTAGATATTGGGTGATTTTATAGACTAAATGGAAACCATGATATAACTCTATTTCTCCATGACAGCAGCCTAAGAGGGGTTCCCCTGAGCCTGGACCCGACCACAGAAGTCCAGAAACCCACGGTGAGCTCTGCCAACAGGGGCACTGCTCCCTGATCAAACGCACCGACGACTGGTTCGAAGTGTTGGCCTTCCACCTGGACAGGGTGCTGGGACTCAACAGGAGTCTCCCTGCGGTGCTGAGGACGTTCCGCAGCAAGATTCTGCCGTACCGATACATCAGCGGCACTCCCCGACCCGTGGTGTGGTGGGATCCGGATATTCAGCACCTCGCCGATAAGGACAACGACCAGAACTCGGTGCCGCTCAGCTGGGCCCAGTACCAGAAGTTGCTGCGGCTCCGCTGTGGGAGGGAGGCAGACCTGAGGTCAGCGCCGTGCATGGGAGTTCACCACTCAGAGTGGGGGAGACTGGCTCTCTTTGACTACCTATTGCAGGTATGACAACATGTATATAACAAGTTGTGGCCAGAGGCATTGTGTTTTCATGCTGTCCGTCCGGTCCATTCTCGTAGACACGATATCTCAGGAACGCCGGGAGGGAATTTCTTTAAATTTGGCACAAACGTCCACTTTGGACTTGGATTTTTAAGGTCAAAGGTCAAGGTCACTGTGACACTGACACATGACTGGCAGACCGAGGAGGCACACAACCGCAAGGCGGTAATTCTAGCTTTTTCTCATGCTGCGTTGTCTTCCTGCAGGAGAGAGCCATAACCACAAACACGTACAAGCAACACACTCTTTTAATAACCGTGCGGAGAGCAGCGTGTGTTGAGGGGGTGTGAGGGACCAGGGTACGCATAAAGCTGGGAGAGCAGGTAAAGTGGGAAAAATAGGGATTTTATTCACCCAAAATATGTACAATGAGGATGGGTGACAAAATCAAGCCAAAGTAACAAATTAGAAGAACTGTATAAACTTAACATAATTAAACAGAACTTAGGTTAAACAACATAGTGAGTGCTCCTCTGATCAAGGGACACTAAATTCACCATCGCCTAACTGCAGAAGATATACAAGCCCAGTCCATAGTCAATCGCAGGGGTGTGAAGACACTCCTCCGCTGTGGCGCAGATGCAAAGGTTCCCGCCAACACCCCTCTTGCTGCTGCAGAATGGCACAGTCCAATTATCCAGGCTGCTCTACTTAGAGTGGTCTTTTGCCAGGATGGTCGGCTGCAACACACTGACAGGAAAGTTAACACCTCAACTGAACATCACAACAAGTGTCTTCATAATCGATGGTTTGGCTAGTTTGCAGCCGCCACAGGGGGAAATGAATGTTTTCCATCCTCGAGAGGAGTCAGGACTGGTGAGATGGAGGATCCCTACATGAAACAGGAAAGAGTGTGACACAGGCTGTTTTGTTCATTACAGCATTTACAGTAATGTTCTGTAAAATTGCACCACAGACGTTTTCCAGGCCGTTCACTCAGAGGTCCACGCAACAGCACGGTAGCAGTGCACCAGGTAAATGTGGCGTTACAGTGGGAGTCTATAAAGGCCTGGTCAAACCTTATAGGGAAACGGCAAAGTTAATCCCTGCAATGCAAGGGGTGCTTGTTAATCGGTAACGTGGTGACTACATGCAATATGGCATGTTGCTGTGCACTGACTACCATAGCTGTGCGGGCTGTTGCTACACTCTTCTAATTAACTGCACTGACAGAGTTTTAATGATGTTTTTGATGAGTTTTTATTTGGCACATTTCAGTGATAAAATTGATTATAAAATATTAAATGTGTTGTCATCAAAAAAGCACACGGTTGGCTAAACCTGTGCTTTGATTTGGTCAGTGATTTGGAAGAGAAGACACAGACTTAATGGAAATGACTCATGTCTGGTGTCACACGCGCGCGCGCGCACACACACACACACACCAGATGTCCTCGCCGGCCGAGCCGTTAGATTTAGGGCGTGATGAAAGAATGAGCTTTAACTGTAATTGAGATAAGATGCCATCTGATCTCACACATCAGAAGCACCAAGCTGTTTGTGGCAGTCCTCCGTAAGAGTTACACAAGAGAGCAGCAGCAGTAGATTACTGCGCTGCTGCCACAGTCGGAAGAGCATCTAGTCGTTGTGACCGAACATATCATCAAATGTGTTTAATGGCCTATGCGGGGTTGCGGGGGTGCTCATGTAAAACATTGATTAGAGATAAACCTGAGCTCTCCACTGGACAGGAGATTATGCGCCGTGTGGTTTATTCTGACTTGACTGAATTTTTCCGAGTGTGGATTTCCTTCTTCCTGCTTAATTCCTCTCCTCTGATTACTCGGAGTGCAGTCCAAGCATGCGACTCGGCTCAACACGAATGCCTCCGCTAGTCTGATGAGACTATCGATGCTCACGGGGTTTTCTACGGTTGCCCTGGTAACCAATAGGTTTGATGTCATTTTGTCGACTGGTGCGTCGTTGCATCCGTCAGTCCAAGTTCATGCACACTTCAGCACACTTTAGGCCTCACAGCCTGTAGTCTAGTGTTTCCCATGTGACACACACAAGCAGCAGCACAGGGTGAGTTACTATGGTTACGGGCATCGGGGTCGCCTGGCCATTTTGTCAGCGCTTGACCAAGAGCTTCTCAGTGAGCCGAAGTGAAGCGCGACAAAAAACATAATATGTGTGAGATACGCTACTCCTCTTGACTCGAAATAGATGCAGGTCTCTAACTCTGTGTGTGTGTGTGTGTGTGTGTGTGTGTGTGTGTGTGTGTGTGTGTGGTCAGCACTGAGTTACACAAGTTACAGTAAAGGAAAAATGGCAGAGTGTACATAGAATTCAAATCATAATTCATAATAACCTGGAGGTAGGCTACATTCTAATTCATCAGTGATTAAGACGTGTGCTGTAGACGTGAATAAAAAAGCTGTTGGATGTTACAGTCACTGTTGTACTAAGCTCAGTTGAAGAGGTGAATACAGTATAGAGAAATATGGGTAACTACTGTTAAAAAAAAAAGAAGCTACAAAGTGCTGGTTCTATTATTTCAGACAAAGTTGGACAAACTCCCAAAACTTGAGCCAGAGTTTGATGCTCCAAGGCCTGTGGTCATCACATTACTTTCTCTCTCAGGACCAAACTTGCGTTTGGATATAGTCTCGTAAACAAACCTTCAAAGCCTTCACGTACATGAACGGCTCTTTGTTTGGTTGAATGTTGGATGTTCTTACCTCGCTGTTAGTTAGCAGTTAGCTTCTTTTTTTTTTTTTTTCAGATTGCATGGACTCAGTCGTAGAAGTGAAATGCTGCCCTTTATTTCTTTGCATGTGGCCAGACATCACTCACTGCCCTGTTTGTGGGTTTTATGGTGAATTGTGTGCTGGACTACTTCTTTGGCCGGGTGCAGTGACATCTTGCTGTCGCCATGAGGTTACCGGCGAAACCAGTGAAGACTCCAGAAAGTCACTGGGCCACACAAAGGAACCAGCCGCTATAACCCCACACTCAATTACATTTATACAGTTTGGTTTATGCATGCATTGAAACAAACTTTTTCCCCATTCATGTTCCCCAGAGGATAAACCCTTTGATTTAAACAAGCCCACATTATTAGAATCAAACTGTACTTCTTGTCCTCTCCAATGGAAATTATTTTGACGTGCATTCCGTCCAACACTTGGTGGGTGGGCATCATCGAAGCTGCTGCCATGTTTGACCATGATCACACTTTTTAAGTGATGTCAGACTATAATCTGAGTCTATGACACACATGCTGAGTGTGCAGCGCTGTGGTCGATTTTCCCCTCGCAGCTGTAGTGTTAGCTGCTAGGTAGCAGTCTGCAGCTGTGTAAAATTTCATTTCTGGAAACCTGCACTGAAATTATCACCTTATCCTCAGTTCCCCTATCCTCCCCAGGGTGTCCTCCACTTCTTGTGTGTGTGTGTGTCACTGAGTGAAGGTATGTCCTTCACGCTGCTCTCCCTGCTATCAGAGCCCAGGGAGGTGTTAAGGGAGCAGGTAGGAACAAGTGTTCAGAGGCTCGCTCATCTGCTCTCAGCAGATCAATAGGAGGCTATTAGAGCTTGGCCCTGTTACAGGGATTGACTTCTAGCAGCGAGGGGGAGAGCCTCATGGGTTATTCATATTCAACCCCACACACACACGCACACACGCGCACACACACGCACACACACACTGCAGACAGGTGTTAGGAACACATTCCATCTTAGTGTGCGGACAGAACAAAGCAGGACAGAATTACTTCTGCAGGTTGTAAAATAGGTGACTGGGTGCAGTGTGAGCGTGTCGGAGCAAACTCAACACTGAGGAGGCGAAATGTGAAAATAAGAGTGAATTGTTCAATGGCACTCTGCATCTGAGAGGCTGAGTCTGACAGAAATACATTTACAGTGTGTTCTCATACATGACAGCGGCACTGACTTCATGTTACTGACAGGCGGCGACCTCCGATTCTGAAAAGTACAGGCAATGCTGAAGTGCCTTAAACTTGCACGCTCTGTAATGGCCATCAGGGGGCGACTCCTCTGGTTGTATAGAAGTCTATGAGAAAATAACTCTACTTCTCTCTTGATTTATTCTCTCAGTAAACATTGTAAACATGAGTTTATGGTCTCAATCTCTAGTTTTAAGTCTTCTTCAAAACAGCAAAACTGTGTAGCCCCGCCCTAAAGCATACCCTGCTTTAGGGCGGGGCAGTGTTTTATAACACTGAACAAAAGGCGTGGTTTCTTTTTGCCATTCATCAGAGAAGACGTTTGGTATCATCGACTCGTCCACTGACACTCATCACCACTTATCACCTCACATTAGCACACATTGGAGCCTCATAGTGATAAGGACGGTAACGTTAGTCATCTTATTGTCACATGTTCCATTCTGACCCCACATCATATGCTACCAGGACCAGACCAGACTCTACATGCACCACTGCTCAGCACTGCTGGTACACTACTGCCTGCTGAGCCATTTTCCAGGAAATAATAATGTTATATTGCCTTATTTTTCCTCTCCAGCAAATGCACACAAACACTAATACACTCACAGAGAGCACTCTCAGACTTGGCATCTTTCTAACAAGCAGCTCAAAGTGGACTTTAGAATACCAAAAACAAGAGCAGTCTCCGTGTATGGGTTAATGAGAGAACACAAAGGCAACTACGTTAGTCTGTCCATACTTGTTTGTTTACATTCTTATTCCTGGAAGTTCAGGTCGCTAGCCCCTCCTTCCCGATGACATCGCACATGTCGTGACTGGGCAATGACTGGGCAGGGACCAACGCGTCGACTGTCATGTCTCTCGGCCAAGTTGCTCTATAAGACTAAATTGCCTAAACAGTGACCATAACAGTATAGTGTAGTCTGACTAAACAAGAGACTCTCCCAGATAATGTAGTGATCATAGAGGTTTATGTTATGACCACAAGTTTCGATTATTCCGACTTTGTCATTTTGGCAAGGCAGACCAACCCTGTCTCTCACAACATGATGTCTCCTTACAACTAAACATCATTCTCAATTAGGTTTCGAGGGAAACGCATTTTCACCACGGAGTACGGTCGCAGTGGTAGCGAATTCCGAATGCTTCGTTGTTGAGTTGATAAAACTAAATGTGGTGCCATATACTGTTTGATCCTCTCTGAACTTCTCCACCAAAGTTTTTGTGTCCACAGTTGCACCCATGACTTCATTTTGGAACAAAGGCCTGCAGCTAGAATCACACTGGCAGTGATTCGCAGTTGTGTGCTGTAACCATTTGGCTACCTTTTTCCTTTTCATCAAAGAACCAGATGCTCTCCAACGCTGGTGTTCTTTGTTTTGTTCTGGTGACTCAACCAGGAGAATTTCATGCCGATCCAAGCCGCAGAAGAAGTTGTCCAACTGTGAGGCACATAACATGGTGTGTGGGAAAAATGAAAGGGGATTTCTGCTTCTGCGGATGTCAGAAATAGCTCCTCCCACTTTGCAACTCTTTTCAAACAAGAGGAAATAGGGACTTTGTTGGGGACTATTTGCAGCTTTTGTTCTTTCATGAGTGTGAGGGTAACGAAGGAACATATTGCCCACTGTGTTTCTAATAGTTAGTGGACAAAAATGAAGCTGGCACATGGCACATAGGAATAACACACACACACACACACACACACACACAATACTTGCTAGTAGATACATTCATTTCTTAATGGTAAGAAAAAATCCTATCTTTTAAATTTGAATTACTGTTTATCGTATGTGTTATTTAATTAAGAAATCTCAGCTGTTTGTCAATGCAGATGTTTTGGTGGTTTTATTTCATGCTGGTGCACACATTAACCTCTGCAAAAATCAAACAAAATCATTGAACCCCTTTCATAGATGTTGATTTTTTTGTGTCTTAGTCTAGTCTTAGTCTAGCACAGATATTGTTTATGAATAAGTACTACACCAATGATGTTATTCACAACTGCTTATAAAGAGGTGAAGATCCTTCCCTTCCAATTAATACAGTAACAATGTGTGTGTGTGTGTGTGTGTGTGTGTGTGTGTGTGTAATTCATCTTCAGACATGGCACCACCAGGGTCTAACAAGCTGCTGCACGCACACAGATAACTGTCTGCTTTAAAACACATCAGACTGGGGAATAACTAAACACAGATTCCACATTTATACAGTGAAATAATTTGAGTCCTGAGCTTCATTAAAGCTGCTGGAACTTCTTTATTTCTTTAAGTACTTTTAGCAGAACGCAAACACCATTTTCCTCTGGATAATCACAGCAATATTTCCAGTGGAGTAAACAGGATTAGAGCGGGAAGCTTTGAGTTTCCGCTCTGATGTAAGCCGCCCGCCAGACTGGCTTTCCTCACTGTATTTGTGGCTCCGTAGCGTAGCGAGTAAACACAGCCAAATATGATTAACTGAACCTCTTTAATCCTGAGTAAACAAACATAAATATAGGCAACACACTGTAATAATGGAGCGCAGCATACTGCCAGTTACTATATTTGAAGCCCTAAGATATCACTAAGTAGGCCTGCAGTGAGGATGCTCATTTGGTGTTCTGAGAGCGGCCTCCCCACCGCTTTTTGTTCCTCTGCCGTGATCGTGTCACATGATGCAGGGAGGGGCCCGGTTGTTCTGCAGTGTTGTCATGGCACTCTGCCTCTGTAGAGAGGTGCTAAATCATAGTGTAAGTGTGTGTGTGTGGGGGTGGGGGTGGGGGGGTCTGCCACTCAACCTCCCTGAACCCACCTGATTACAATCCATGGGCGGGATTTTCTCCTCAAATATAAAGTAGTCCCTAAATCCTACCACACACCTTCAGGGCCTCGCGTTAGTCCGTCCTGCTGTGAATCTCCTGCTCTGCTGTGTGTCCAGGAGCTCAGATATCGCCAGAGAAGAAACAATTACATGTTGTTATTGTAATGAACGGCTAAAACCTTGATGGGAGGGTCCTGCTTGAACTGCTGTTTAACGGCATGCCCGGTTATCGGCTCCTCCATTGATTTTAAACGCCACATGGTTACTGTGAATGATGAGAAACAGAATTCTCCTTGATGTCTTAGAACGTGGCATTGGGGGAAACTTAGCTGTTTTGGGCCACAGTTCTGATGTTCTTGATGACCAGCGGTCGTCATCATCCAAAATGGCACCTGGTAGGCTGATTCTCTTGGTTCATTCGTCGAGCGGCACAAAGCACTTTACGAGCAACAATGTATAATATATGAAGTCAGAGAGAGATTGTGGCAGGTGATTACAGAACAGCAAAACAAAGGATGCAGTAAAGACTAGACGGTAATGATGGGGCTCTGGGCAGCTAAACGATAGCTCCTTGCTAATGTCGTTCTTTCATTAGGGACTAGAGCTATCCATTGCACCCACGTCGTCAATTCACTTTTGTCTCCTGTTGCCAATTTGTTTTGCAACGCATAACAAACAAGTGCGAAGTTTATGTGCGTAAAGGTTTTCAATCAGATGACGGATTCAAAAAATGTGTCATTCTCTCAATAATACTGTGCTGTTGTGTTTTTTCAAGAGCTGACATAATTTACACCGGTCATCCATCCATCCATCTACAATGCATTCGTTTAGCACAGCAACAACAGCTCTGGCAGAATCATTAGGCGTTGACACCATATGAATGACTCCACTCAAAATGTAAATCCAAGTACACGCACGCACACACACACACACACACACACACTAATATCCAGAGACATCAATACACTGGTCACACACAAACACACACATATGCACACTTTTAGTCTGTAGATATTGCTCATGAAGTTGAACCATTATGTAGAGATAAGCCTGGTAGTTTTGGCCTGCTGTGACCACTGTAGCTTTCATCAGTCAGAAGGGAATTGTCTGATACCTAATTACACTCTGAAAAGTCAGGCTTTCATTTCCACCGCACTCTGCACAGTGTAGTTAACTCTTGTAGACAGTAGAAATATATATATATATATATTTCTACTGTC
>NW_022280073.1:574103-578121 GCF_004355925.1 Anarrhichthys ocellatus
TCTCTCTCTCTCTCTCTCTCTCTCTCTCTCTCTCTTGCTCTCTCTCTCTCAAAATTCAATTCAATGTGGCTTTATTGGCATGAAAGTTTAAGAAACAAAGTTGCCAAAGCATCAAAAAATAAACACATAGTAACATAAACAAACAATAACATTAATACAACATCATGATTGATTATCTTATTGATTATTAATTCTATATACAGTGAGGGCCATAAGTATTTGGACTGTGACACAATTTTTCTAATTTTGCCTCTTTACACGACTCCAATGGATTTCAAACTAATCAGTCAACATGTGGTTGAAGTGAAGACTTTCAGCTTTAATTCAATGGATAAAACAAAAAAATCACAATAACCGTTTAGGAATTACAGCCATTTTTACACAGTCCTCCGCATTTTCAGAGGCTCAAAAGTAATTGGACAAACTAACATAATTGTAAATATAATCATTATTTTTAATACTTGGAGGAAAATCCTTTGCAGTCAATGACTGCCTGAAGTCTATCACACATAGACATCACCAAATGCTGAGTTTCCTCCCTTCAGATGCTTTAACCAGACCTTTTACTGCAGCCTCCTTCAGCTGCTGCTTGTTTGTGGGTCTTTCTGCCTTCAGTTTTATCTTCAGTAAGTGAAAAGCTGCTCACTTGGGTTGAGATCAGGTGACTGACTTGGCCGTTGAAGAATATTCCATTCCTTTGCCATAAGAAGCTCTTGGGTTGTGTTCACAGTATGTTTTTGGTCATAATCCATCTGCACTGTGAGGCGCCATCCAATCAGTTTTGTAGCATTAGTCTGAATCTGAGCAGATAGTTTAGCCCAAAACACCTCAGAACTCATCCTGCTGCTTATCATATCAGCTGTGACATCACCAATGAACACCAGTGACCCAGTTCCATTGGCAGCCATACATGCCCATCCATAGCACTGCCTCCACCATGTTAGACAGATGATGTGGTTTGTTTCAGGCCATGAGCCCTTCCTTTCCTTCTCCACACGTTTCTCTTCCCATCATTCTGGTACAAGTTCATCTTGGTTTCATCTGTCCAAAGAATCTTGTTCCCAAACTGGTCAGTCTTTGTCAGAGGTTTCCTGTTAAAGTCTAATCAGACCTTCCTGTTCTTCAGTGTTACCAGAGGTTTGCACCTTGTTGTAAACCCTCTGTGCTTAGATTCATGAAGGTGTCTCTTGATTGTAGACTTTAACAATGACACGCCTACCTCCTCCAGAGTGTTCTTGACTTCAGTAGATGTTATGAAGGGTTTTTCTTCACCACGGTACCAATTTCTTAAACCTAACAATGGCCTCCTTCACTTGCATTGACACCTTTTTAGTCCGCATGCTGAGAGTTCCATGGACCAGCTACCAACTGCAAATATAACATTTTGAATCCTATTATCTGCATCATTTGTGATGCAATAGTGATAGAACAGGCCACACCTGGCCATGAAACCGTTTGTCAGACAATTGTCCAATTACTTTTGAGCCTCTGAAAATGTGGGTGGCTGTGTAAAAATGGCTGTAATTCCTAAACGGTTATTGTGATTTTTTGTTTTATCCATTGAATTAAAGCTGAAAGTCTGCACTTCAACCACATGTTGACTGATTAGTTTGAAATCCATTGGAGTTGTGTAAATAAGCCTCACAGCTGAAGACCTCCTTGTCGTGTTCTGGGTCTGTTGGGTGCAGGTGAACGACCGGCTGGACAGGTACTGCTGCGGTTTCACTCCCGATCCAGCAGAGCTCTGTGTGGAGAACCTGCTCCACACCAGGTGTGGCCGCACCCAGGACCTGCTGCTGGTCCACATCCTGGTATGTGTCTCACAAACACCACTGATGTTTTCTCTCCCTGTGCCACTATGATGTGTGTCCTGAAACATGACACGGTTTTCTCTTCATTCTCAGTAATGAATTATTTCTCAGTCAGAAGGATAAGTTCACCGCTCTTTGCTCTGATTGATGCGTTGGTACAAAATACAAAAACATCATTTATGTTTCCTTCTCCCGCCTCGCCAAATGGTTGTGTGATTTCAGAGCGGTTTTCTGTTCCTTACCCGTCGTGTCTGAAGGCTTGAAGAGAATGAAATCCAGCGCGGCTGCCCTGTTGGTTTCCCGCCGCTGCCATTCTTCCATGGCAACGCAGCAGAACGCACACAACAGTAGCATCTATTAAACTGATGAATATGTTTCTCTCAGCTACAGCCTACGAGTCTGGCAGATGTGTTTGCGTGGAGGAGCTTGTTAAGGCACATACGGTTTTGTATCGTTCGCTGCCATATGTAAAAATAGATGAAGCTGTTTGTGTGATGGTTGTTTTTGTCACAAGGTGTTTCTTTCTCATTTTATGTTCAAACCACAGGAGAGCAGACGTTTTCACTCGTCATAGCCTATAGTCTACATGCACATAATATTCTGCTTTTTGCTCTCATTCTGAAAAAAGACAATAGGGCCTCTCTCAAGAACCACTCGTACGAAGCAATTCGTTCTCAACCCTCTGAACCTGCCGGCGGGATGGAAAAGTGTTTCCTTTAAACAATAGACAAAACGACAGCTTTTATCGCAACCAGAAGCTGTAAAAACTGTCACTATCGTCAGATTGTCATCTATTTCTGTTACGAACAGCTTCCGTCAGAGAGAGCAACCGGAACTAAGCTTAAAATGATTGTGATATTACATTTTAGTATACATGTCTCATTTAAAATTTCAGCCCAAATGAACCGTTTACTAATTTACTATCAAAGAAATTCCTGTTTTTCTTTTTTATGATTTATGGCATTGTAACTGTCATACTGCGCTAAAGACATGTTTGAGTTCTCCCTACTTCTAGCCTTGGTTGTGCTGTTTCCACAGAGGTGCAGGACTTTTGTATCACAGTGAAAATCAAGGCCACAGAGTGAAAAATGCCCCAAATCAGCCTCATTCACCAGTTTTCTGACATTTTGAAATTCCTCTCAGTACGAACACAATGTACTCGTCATGTGCAATACTTCTGCTGCTATCCAAGTTGTTCACTGATGGATTGTATATTTCATTACGATGTTGCATTAGAGACTTTATTTGAGGCAACAAGATGCAAACACAACATTGACGAACGACCAGTTATGAAGTTGATGTGGGAAACATGTAACGGACAGTGAGGGCTGGGCTTCACCTTACTGTAGCTGGTACGCTGCTATGGATGCTCTGCTCAGTTAAGGAGTGTTGGTGTTTATTAATCAGCTGTTACAACTGCAGTGCAGGAAAGTTCAAACACAAAACACACGAAGTGCAGCTCGCCATAACGATCTATTTTCTGTTCATGTGTTTTTGTCACAGGAGTCACATGACTCTGTTTAGGGATGGGCTGCGGCTACCTCGCTGGCCCACAATTCTCCACTAAAAGATACACCATCCCCAACTTGTAGTTCAGCCGCACATTCATTCGGCAGTTAACGGTTGACTGAACATTCATCACGAGTCGCTGAATGCCGTTCAAAGTAAACGGTGAAAGTTGTAGGAAAGTAAAATGTCCTCTGAATGAGACGCTTGGATTTAATGTGATTCGTTTGTTGTGAGGTTGGACTGAAACACAAAGATATACTTCCAAATGTAGTTTATCCTGTTTAGCCTGTTGAACGCGGTGTTCATTTGACCTCCTTTAAATATGTTTTATGTTGCTTTTCTAACTGTATGTTCTGTTTATTCATGTGCACAAACCCATAATCAGGGAGCAGAGTTATTTTCTTTTGTGCGCACTAATCATCATTTTATTTCTTCATTACTTAAAAGAACTATACTATATTATTTCACTTTCATGTGCTCTATCAACAATGTTTATTTATTGAAATATTTATGTGGTTCACTTTATTCCACACGTCGCCCGTAACGAGGAAAAAATATTCTCTTTATTCTTTAGAAACAGCTGAAACTCCCCCTTCAACCACCTTTCTGAACAGTGCTGATGTGTCACCTGTGTTTCCTCCTGACAGTCTGTGTGTGTGTGTGTGTGTGTGTGTGTGTGTGTGTGTGTGTGTGTGTGT
>NW_022280073.1:578131-654048 GCF_004355925.1 Anarrhichthys ocellatus
TGTGTGTGTGTGTGTGTGTGTGTGTGTGTGTGTGTGTGTGTGTGTGTTCAGGTGAGGAAGAAGGATCCCTCCAGACTGGTGTTCATAGACAACGCCGGCAGACCACAGCAGTCCACCAACAACCTCAACTTCCGGCTGGTTGAAGGCATTGATGAGTGAGTACAAAATGCTGCTTCAAAGCAGGAAAGATGCAAATTTGAACTATATTTATATATTTCTTTGCTCCATTCTGTGCTCGATGTCCCACAGAGTCAGGAGCTCTTTCTTGGGGCTCACAGCAGGCACAAACACTGATGAGAGGAAATGTTTTCAGGAGAAAATAAAACACATCCAAACAACATATTTCCCCGGTGAACAGCTTTCAACTCAGCAGCGCAGAAACGTCCTCTGGAAAGTCGTTAGGGCTTGTTTCAGTGTCTGTCTGATTAGATTAGTGAGCATTCAATTAGCCTGCTGTTCAACATGCTGAAAGAATCGGGTCTGATACAATTCCCCCCTTTGTCTGTCACTTAGGATTACTGAGCCGCTCCATAAAATGCTCTTAGATATCTTAAGCCTGGACGTGAGACTGAATGCATATAGATTATTCAGGTCTTCTATTGTTTCCCCATCGCTGCAAAATAAAAGGAAAAGTTGGTTATTTTCCAGTGTACTTTTATAAACTTTGCTCAAGTATTTGTTTTAGATTTGATACATTGCTGGCAATCCAGCCCTGGTCTCATTCCCATACTACGAATCTGCATCGTCAATTACGCTTTGATGGAGAACATGAATCTCCCAATTTACGTTTGTATGTGACGTATCACAAACTGTTTAATCAAGGTCCGTGAAGGGAGGAGGAAGGGTCCAACATGGGACTTTCACCGAGGAGACCTCTGTTCATGTCCTGTGCTAAACCAAAAGTGATGTATTTTTACTTATTTTAACACAAAACATGACCTTTTACTGTACCTAACCAAATAGCTTAACCCTATATTGGTGACATACACGTGTTTAGAATTGTTGAAACGCATTTTTTGATTCTGAAACATTCACTTTCTTTTTTTTGTAAACTTACAATGCCAAATATTTTATTCTGGGGACTTGGTTGTGCATTCCCAGTTACTGTACATCAGTGGTACTCAACTTGCAGCAAGGATACAGGGTGGGGACTGACCATTTTATAATTCACAATAAAAAGTTAGTTGTATGGGAATTTAATTTAGTAGGAAACAGGGTTGAGTGGACACTGGATCAGGTTGCAAGAAAAACAATCGGTGCAATACTCTTATATTGAGGTGTACAGAGAACATTACCGCCTCTAGAAACTTCCAGGAAGGGTTTACGCATTTGTTTTGAAGCCACAACACATCAAATACGATGCTGTTCTGTCGTCAGGTTTCCAGAGAGAGCGGTGACGGTGCTCCAGTCAGGCTGTCTCGAGAGTCTTCTTCTACGCTCCCTTTACACGGACAGGGAATTCTGGGACAGCCAAGGCGGGGCCAGCGGTCTCAGGCCTCTCATCCGCACTCTGGAGCACAGAGGGAAGATTCTCCTCCGGCACATCAGGGACATGAAACTGCAGCTCAAGAGGGACCTGTGACTGAGCTAGCTGAACCCAACAAGTTGACCACATAATTCAGGTTAATCACAGCTGCAATGGTTCCGCTAGTTCGGGAGCACTGCAGACACGCTGGATCTTCAAAACAAACACCCTTTTTTTTAAGGCAAGGCAAGTTTATTTGTATAGCACATTTCAACAACAAGGCAATTCAAAGTGCTTCACATAAAACCATTAAAAGCATCAGAATGTAAGGCAAAAGAAAAGGGGTTACAATGAATACAACATCCACAACCTCAGGGTCCATGGAGCAATCTATTATAACCTAACAGTGGTGATATTATAACTGTATGTGTAAGTCCAACTTAAATCCAAAAAGTCATTCAGTTTGCAGTCAAACTTCACTTCACAAGTGATTTTCAAAATAATTATTAATATTTGGTTTACTTAAAAGTGATCAATTGGAAATTCCAAGCGTGACCATGATTGAGAGATTGCCTCCACACCGCCCTCAACATGACGACAGCTGAGCCGACGGCTAGAAGCTAACGGTGCTAGCAGCTATCGGTGCTAGAAGCTAACGGTGCTTACGGCGCGAACAGTGCAAACAAGGGCAACAGTGCAGACAGAGCTAACAGTGTTTACCTGAGGGGGAGTTATGCTCTGAATTTCAAATTGTGTGGAGAAGAAGAGAGTGCTCCTTCAGCCTCCAAGTCTCTGAGCGTGAGGGTCAGTTTGCATGTCGGATTGGCAGCTAAGCTGGCGAAGGCACCAAGCCGCCATGTAAAAGCTAGCTGCTAGCTTAAGCTCACAAGCCAAACACACACACTGTTCTGTTAGCAGAACGACGACCAAACAGGCTCCCTGACCATGATTACTGTTCTATGCAAATATGACCAAACGCCGTCATAAAACAAAAAATTAAATGTATAATGCATTATTATTATTATTATTAATCCTTTTGGGATGATTTTGTCTTTTTTGTTCAAAAGAGAGAACAGGATTTAAAGACGTTCCACTGAGGTGCTCGTTATTACAGGTTTCTAAGTTGTAACATATGAATTAATCATTCACTAATGATTTTATAGATCACTTCCGAGCCATTAATAATGGGTTGGAAAAAAGCTCTCTACTTGGTGTCATCAAGAGTCAAATAATTAATAAATGTTAATTTACCTTTTATTATAGTCATAGTTAAGTTATGAATAAGCAGCTCTAATAACAATGAAGACGCAGCTCTTTGGTCCATCACAGATGTCTTCATCATGAACAACTGTCCTGCTGCAACCCAAACGCTGTCCTTATTAAGGGCTCATAACTGCTCTATGAGGCATTAATTAACCATTAATAAAGCCTTTACTAACAACGTAATAGACTCCTCACAAAGGATGCTTTTATTAGAAAGCGATCTGATCCGTACTGCCATCAAAGCGTGCACAGAGGACGAAATGATTCTGCTCCTGGAGAAGAGTCAAACAAACCTCAAGGTAACGCAAGAAGCATCGGCAATCACACGCAGGCTCTCACGTCCAAAGTGTGTAACTCGTGCTAATTGTTTGATTATCAGCAGCACACAAATATGTCCCCGAAGCTCAGTCTGTTGACAGGGGACGCTTGTCACTCCGAATGTTTTTTCATCCAGTCCGTCTGCGCTCACTAATGTCTCTCCAAGTGTCCCCTCATGGGAGGTAAATGTGAGACTAATTATTCCCCCGCTTCTCCTCGCAGCCAAGTGAGCTGATTTTTTTTTTCCCCTAAACAATTTAGTGGAAAGAAGCAAAGTCTATTTTCTTTTCTATTTAAATATTTTACAGAGAGCAAGCGGCAGATTAAATGATTGATTCGGATGTCTGTTTTTATGAGATAAGCTTCTTTGCTTCTAATCGAGGGATTAAAAATGTCTGTCAGCAAATAGCTTCTGGACTGGATCCTGGAAGCCTTTTGATGAAAATAGACCAAATATAGATACATTACTTTTTATGGCATTTTTTTTCGTTTTTTTCAAGTGCCTGTCCTTGCACATTGTTGAAATGCACAGCGGCGTACTGAAGCTGAAAATTGGATAAAACTCAAGTGTCATTAAGGAAGAACGAGAGCTGAGGCTCTTCAGTCTGAGCGACACGTTTCTAGAGCTGAACTGTCACAAAACCGTCTTCTGGTATTTGGGTCTGGTGAAGAGCACAGATGATATCACTTGGAGCTGTTTTATGCCCGCTCTGAATTAACATTCCAGTCGTAACTTTGTGGATTAATGACATTTTCCATGGCTCGCTCTTTTCATCACTGAATA
Organism: Anarrhichthys ocellatus; assembly: GCF_004355925.1. Classification (NCBI taxonomy): domain Eukaryota; kingdom Metazoa; phylum Chordata; class Actinopteri; order Perciformes; family Anarhichadidae; genus Anarrhichthys; species Anarrhichthys ocellatus. The sequence continues at coordinate 581,962 of NW_022280073.1, forward strand.
AATGGCTCTAATGAGAAATGGCTGAAACGTGTGATCCCGTCTTTATCCCCACTTTATCTCTCTTACATTGAATGTTTTGCTTCCCCCCCATGCGTCAAACCACCAAAAGTGAGCTGGCTGCCACTGGTTTTTAGATAACATTCATTTCTTGGCCATATATTTTGGTCGAGCTCATTTAAGCCCCATCTGGGTTACATTGGATTAAATGACAGCCATACAAAGCCTGCTGCACTGCTACAGGACAGTGGTTCAAAACAGCAGGATTGTGTTTGGAAATCTAGAAAAGAAAGCAACCGATATTTGAGGGAATGATTGCAACGTGGATGAGACGATGACCAATAACAAAGAAACACATGGATTGGCTGATTTGAAACGCTGGACCTCAGGAAACCCCTTCACATGATGTCAGACGCAGGGTGGCAGCCAACACGGTGCAATAACAAAAGGTCATGAATCCTAGTTCCTTCACTGCAACTTCACCCCCCTCTCAAATATTTAGAGTGATAACAAAATAGTCTGCAACATGTAATTCATTCAAAGAATTACGTCACTTTGTTTTTGGCAAAAAAAATCAAACAAAAAAAGCCGCATTCTTTGCAAGTCTTGATTAAAATATTACTTTTAACGATTGGTCAACTGTCAAGATGGTTGCAAAAATGTTTTTCTGTGGAACGACAAAGCGATTAGTCGGCTAATCGCTGCAGCTCTATTGCATGACGAGTGGAAAGTTGAACGTTGTGGCCGTTACATACCCCGCTGCAGTCCATATGTCTGTTTCTTTATGTTTCTTTAATGGATTGCTGTCTTTTGAATTTCTCTGTTGAATGTCTGTTTTGTATCATTTCAGAAAATGTGCAATAAAACTTCATTGAAAAATAGATATTTTGTATAGGATCATTTACAGTGGGTAAAAAAGCATCCAATGCTATCAATGAAATGAACTACATGCTGCAGGTTATTGTTATTCTTCAGGTATAGAAAGTAGAACGTAGCTCTAAATCAAATAAAGCGTTTACAATATAATGCCATTCAAATAGCAAGTTTAGCTAAAGAACACCAGAAGGCTGACGTTTCTCTGACTCCATGTTGGGTCAGTGGTGGTCCTCCATTATTTTCTACACTAACCATTTTCTGTGGTTGCCATGGTCACACAGTAAGCCAGGGTGGCAAGTAAAGAAAAGTCCATTGTTAACTCCGACAGCTGCCGAAAAATAATTGTGCACATGCACAGCAGCTAACTGACAGTTAAGTTAGGAGAAGAAGAAAAAACACACAACAAAAGAGATTGGGCTGTCAATCCTCTCCGAGTGTATTTGATATTTTTGTGTAAAAATTAATGGAGATCCCTGAGCCACCAGGGAGGAAGAGGAGGAGGAGGAGGAAGAGGAAGAGGAGGATTAGGGCATTTCCAATGCAATTCAATTCTTCTACGAGCAATCAGGGATGCAAAAAGCTGAAGCATCAGCTGTTTATTTCCATAAGGCCCAGGAGCTCAGAGCTGATTCCAAAAACAGCAATGAGAACGAACAAGAAAAGAACAGAGTGTGTCTGATGGGGCTTAGACATCGAGCATCATTCATAGCTAAACATTTCAACATTGCTGCCTCAGTCATCTCAGTCCTATGCACAACTTTGAACCGGATTGGAAGTGGAGTTCAGTTCACCCCGTATCCTCCCACCAATCCCCGTGCCAGCTTCCTCCCAAGCTGGATGGAGCCAGAACACCATGCAGAAGACAAGATGAGATTATATATCTTATATATCTTATATATTATAAAACCTGATACAAGCCTCCTCAGAGGGAGACGTAGCTGTTTTAAGATGACTGATTGTTCCGTGATAATTGGTTTGATCTGCAGAGATCATGTGTGGGGGACGGGTCAGGCTGGCGAGCCAGAGTTTTAATAAGTGGTTTAACATTGCTGGTGAGTAAACTATCTTTGGTTCATTTTCCTTTTCAGTTACAGAGAAATAGTTGCCTGAGTTAAGGAATTACAGAGGGAGCCATATTCCATTGAACCTAAGTGATCAGAAAACGTATCTGAAGTCCAGCACAAGGGTACATCAGGCCTTCTTTACCTTTGGAAAGATGTGAGTGTGTGCGAGGAAGCCACTTACTGCGAATGGTGGCGCAGATGTCATGATCTTGATTTTTCTTTAGTCTGTTTCCTGTTTTATTTTTGAAGTCCTCTGCTCTTGTGTTCCGTGTTTGTTTGACTTCCTGTCTTTGTGTTTTTCCCCCTCCTTTTCTCTGTGGATCACCTGTGTTAGATTAGTCTCGTCAGCCTCGCTCTGTTCCCTTTTCTTTCTTCCACCAATCAGCTTTCAGCCTGCCCTCGTGTCCCCCCTGTGTCTTGTTCTCTGATTAGTTTCTTGTGTATTTATAGTCCCGTCTTTTAACTGTCAGTTGTCGGTTTGTCTGCTGTGTCTCCCTTTGTTCTACTTATCCCGGTGTACCTGATGCTGTTTTATTTCATTTTGCTAATTTTTGGACTTTGGATTTTCTCTTAATTCTCTTTTGGATTTTGGCAGCGTATGGCCTTTTTGTTTGATTGGTTCACTTGTGGTTCTTCTGACCTCTTGCGTAAGTTTCGACCTTAAAGTGGTTGACGGAGCAGACGTGGCGTGCATTTTATTTTCAGCGTCTTAGATGTACCAGGCTTTAAAGTTACTCCAATGTAAACTCATCCATTGTTGGATGCTCCGAGCAACAAAGTCTGCATAGCGAGGAGGTCGGGGTGGACGGACAGGACTTTGACCCAGGAGACCACTGTTTGTGTCCCACGTGAAACCAACAGTTAACATTGACTTATATTCAGTTACTTACTTAAGTTACGTAGCTTTATTTGAACCCAAACCACAATCTTTTACTAAACCTAACCACATCGCTTCAATGCCAAAACCTAAGTGACGCCAAGTGGTTCTGAAGTGTCCGTATGTGATGAGAGCGGGTTGGAAGTCCACAAGCATCAAAATCCATTCAACCTTTATTTCATCAACATGTAATACTTGAATTATTTCTTTACAGGGCTTTTATAAAGACAATAAAGTAGTCCAGGAATATGAGAGATGAGTTTACGGTTAACTATAATTCCTCCTCACCATTGCGGAGGTTGAGTTATGGCGTCTACGTCCTCGGGCGTTTCGGAGAAAACCGCAACGAACAGGTTGAGCACAGGAGCCTCGCGCGATTATAACCAATGCTTGAGAGGTCACACCCTGGGCTTTTGCCCTGTGTGTTAGTAAATAGTCCTCAAATTCTGTTTACGTTGTGCTACTAGCCGGGAGCAGAGAAGTTATTACATCCACGGTACAGGTTTCATACAGGCGGCAACCTCCGGTTCCACAGAGTGAAGCCAATGCGGAAGTGTTTTAAAACTTGCATTCTCTCTACTGACCATCAGGGGGCGACTCCTCTGGTTGTATAGAAGTCTATGAGAAAATGACTCTACTTCTCACTTGATTTATTACCTCAGTAAACATTGTAAACATGAGTTTATGGTCTCAATTAAAGGCCATATGAGCGTGGAGGGCGGCACAGTCCTGTTGGTCTGATACATACTGTATATACAAAAACTATTTGTGAACTTTACACCGTATGGGACATAGACATAAATTAAGTCTATTTAAGTGTTCATACGGAGAAATTGATGCACCTCAAATAAAATGATCCTCGTATTTACATACATTTTACGTTTTCAGCCCAAAATGGCAGCAAACCCTACCGCAGTGCCATCTAGCAGCGGCCGTCTTCCTCTTTTTGTCTCCTCTAGGATTACACAAACTCAATATTGTTATGCAGAGAAGGGCACATCATGCAATGGGTAAATCAATGGAAGTGTACGTGAAGCAGCTCCATTTTTTTATTATGTGGATTGTACACACTTCTCACTCAACCAAGCGTGTGCCGCTGTCATCAATTTAAACTGAAGTGTCTCAGAGGGAAACGGTGTCTGATGTGCAGCACTGCGTCTACTGCTGAAAGACCACATTAGCCTTGTTCCTGTTTGCACTTCCATATGACTATATGTCTCTCATTCAGGCTCAAAACACAATTTAATATGTGCGTGTGTGTGTGTGTGTGAGAGAGAGAGGAGCGATGTGAACGTAAAAGCGGCCGGTCACCCATGACTCATCAGTAATGGCTATTGCAGCAGTATGGTGAAGGTCATTATCGGAGCAATGAAGATGGACAATAACAAGATGTATACCGGTCTGCTGTTAATACCTTGAGGCCCATGACGTGGATATGTGAGTCACAGTCATGCTCTCTGGGAGAAATAGGACAAACAGGAAACAAGGACATTTATTCCTCCCTTATTAGGGATGTATCAGATTTTACATTAGCTTAACTATCTGCTGACTGTATATAAGAAGTGGAAATGGTTTGTGGACTGCCGTTTTGAAGCCTTGAGTTCGACGCTTTCGCCGTCGCCATCTTGGATTACAGCTGTCCCAATGTTGTTTTTTTTGCCGTCAATGAACAGAAGTTACCATATTTAGAATGCGGACGAGTGACGTATACGTCTCTGGTAGCGGCAACGACCTGTCAATCACAGTAGCCCCGCCCTAAAGCATACCCTGCTTAATGGTCTGTTTGACTCTAAATGGACCATAATTTACTAAATGAACATCATGCTGTGTTGAAGAAGACTTGAAACTAGAGATTGAGACCATAAACTCATGTTTACAATGTTTACTGAGGTAATAAATCAAGAGAGAAGTAGAGTCATTTTCTCATAGACTTCTATACAACCAGAGGAGTCGCCCCCTGCTGGTCAGTAGAGAGAATGCAGGTTTTAAGACTTCCGCATCGGCTTCACTCACCAGAACTCATGGTTGTCGCCTGATGCTATCACAGGACTCACATTTATCTAAAGTAACTTCCAAGTTCATGACTGTTCAAGGCCCATGTATAAAATCAAACAATGGTTGAAAGTAAATATTGTAAATGACTCCTGTGTGACTACAGTTCCTGGACTCCGTCAGCTTGCTATGAGAAAATGTGACTTTTTAAATTGAATGGGTGAAAAATTTGAAAGCGTGATTGCAATGGAAAATGCGTTGGTTCTTGTACTTGCTAATTCCACAGTATGACACTATTACCACAGTTCATGTAAAAGAATGGAGCGGCTCAGTCATCCTCTCTCTGATTGTTGCCGCAGGCCGCCGGCGATTGAAAGAATATTTACACATTCTCTAGGTCAATGCCTCGAGTCTCTGCTCTTCTTTTACACCCTGATTTCTGCTCCTCTTTTCTTCCCTTATCTGTTTCCCTTTCAGTCGTTCTGAGCTCGACATTTGTAGCGCTAAGCCCTGATTTTGAATGCGACAGCTCCTCTGTGATGTGATGGAACACTTGCTAACAAGTTTTGATTAACAGGCTTGAACAGGATGTGTCCTTATCTGTCTGTTACAGTGCTATCAATGAAAAAGGCTGATGAAGTCCTGTCGCCAGGAACAAATGTTGGCATTGTACGTTTCTGGAAACCATGGAAATTATGAGTTTTTTTTCTTTGTTATGTGCACATTTTTGCATTCGGCAGAGCAAAGTGAGACATTACAATGAGCAATGTGAAGTAGTAAAAAGAGCTAAACAGTCCACTCAGGGCAGGTGGATGGGTCAAACGTCCAAAGTAAACATTGAGTTTACACTTGTGACATAATGTTACGTAAGAGCTCAGGGCGTCTGTTATTTATTCATGATTTTTACATTACATTGGTTCGTTATGTTGTTTTGTTACGTTGTCTCGTTACGTCGTTTTAACACATGAACCACGTTTAACCAATAGTTTTACAAAGTTAACCACGTGGTGTTCGGTGTTTCTTTAAGCGTGATACGAGACTCTTATGAAACGTACTCTCTTTCTGGCGACCCACTTTTAAAAAATGACAAACCATCGGGACCCAAGTCACAATAGTCCTTATTTATAAATCCTGAGAGTGAATTTGAGCAGAATATGAGGCTCATATTGATCTAATTGGTTGTGATTTATGAGGGGAAGATTGTTGATGATCACTGTTGTTTTTTTCTGCTTGGGTAACTTTTGGAATGGATCACACGTTTTATAAATGACAACCCTGATCACGACCATTATTCACGTCTTCATAGATTATAGCACGGCCCTTTGCTGCCTTATCTTGGATTATATGTACACACTGTCAACTGTAAATCTAAATTGAAATGACACACACTGGTTGCCACCGTCACAGGCCAGCCGTATAATGAGCCCTGACTAATGTCTACTAAAACACATCCTCTGGCCTCAACAGTCCAGTGGGGCCCTGGAGGTCAAGGACAAGTTCCATGTTGAAACCTGTCACTGGGAGGAAAACAGAACCCAATGGAGAAACATAGTCCTTGAAGGGGTCACACTTCATGAAGAGGATCTCCAACCCACAGCCTGCAACCTCTGCTCTTCAATCCCTCTGAAGAAAAGAGCACATTTTTTAACTTGTAGTCCACACTAACCCACATAGAGCAACTGCGTCTTCGCTCGGTATTCAATTTCCCGATAAAAGCATCGTATTAATAACAGCGTTAGTGCTTGGAAGGAGAATATAAGCACAGAGAGGACACAGAGTGTGTTACAAAATGTTTCTCAGCCCAGACTCACTGGAAAGTATTAACTAATTGTAGTGGAGTTGCAGGCTGGGAGCCAGACAAACAAATTGGGTAGAAACTAGTTGGAGACGTCGGCTGTTTCCTGTCCCAAAATGAGTAAGCCTCCACCCAGGAGACTCTGTGAAACGTGTGCACCGTTGCCACATTTACAGCTAGAGCTATAAAAAGAATAGCGGTTCAAAAAACGATGGCTACAAAAAAAAATGCTTGTGGTCATTGTTCTGTATAATTCAGAAAAACAATACACACTCCCTTATTCTTTCATGCAGCCTGCGTTCACTCAGTAACAGCTTGAGTTCAACAGTTCTCCAACATTCATGTGAGCGCTCCCTGTGGTCCTTTTGATATGATGCGGCTGCTGTGAAGATTTGCGTGGACGGGGCTGCTGCTCTCTCTCTGCAGCGCTCTGTTACATCTTTGCAGGTGAGCGATGTGACGGCGGTGCCTGTGGGGCAGACAGCCCGGATACCGGAGCTGCAGTGGCTGCTAATGGCGGTTTGCATGACACAGTATGTATGTGTTCACTTTCCTGCCCGGTCACGTCATGTCCCAAAGTCTGTCCCTGAAAAACGATGTGATGTCATCAGATTTAATATGTGCTGTGAATAAATACAACAATCTGGATCTCATTGGTTGTTTAGGCTTCAATTGAAGTGAAAATATTTAACACTGGTGTTCGTGTGACGATACCTTAATGTTGTAGTCAGGACCACCTTAAGCAAGACCAAGTCATGACCGAGACCAGAATGTATCAAGAACGAGACAAGACCAAGACTTTGAGGGGTTGAGACTAAGTCACGTCCAACACATGACATGTAATCCAGAGGCACTCCTCAAGTTGATCTGAAACACTGGTCTGGTCTTGGTCTTAACTTTGTGTGTGTATAAGTGTACCATGAGAAATAGCAGAGGTAAATTTAACTTCTGGGAATTTTCCTTTGTTTTCAATGAGCCATCACAGTAATGATGCTAACAAATCAATCAAATAATGCTGAAAGATAAAGGAGAAATGATAATACAGTCATCCGCATTTTTGGATACATTAGATAATGTTAGTCTGTGTTCTAAGCAGACCGGATGGCATGAAGCCGATGACAGAACGCTCATTACAACCACAAGAAACTGGGACGCTAGCTCAAAGACCTGAGACTTGACCTGGACTCTAGCTCAAAGACCTGAGACTTGACTTGGACTCTAGTTCAAAGACCTGAGACTTGACCTGGACTCTAGCTCAAAGACCTGAGACTTGACTTGGACTCTAGCTCAAAGACCTGAGACTTGACTTGGACTCTAGCTCAAAGACCTGAGACTTGACCTGGACTCTAGCTCAAAGACCTGAGACTTGACCTGGACTCTAGCTCAAAGACCTGAGACTTGACTTGGACTCTTGCTCAAAGGCTTGAGACTTGGACACCAGCTCAAAGACTTGAGACCTGACTTAGACTTGTGAGCATCTGTGCTTCAAGCCCGTGGATGTGCCATTTGCTCCTGCTACAAGATACTTTGATGGAAAGAGAGGTATGAATAATGAAAATAAGCCTGTCTCTTCTGGTGGAAAGCAGACTGCTGGGTGACATGAGATCGCCCTGACCTGTCTGGTCTGGGAGTCCTGGCTATTGTTGCCTGAAGAGCTGCCAACCAGGCTGGCACAGCTGATGCTCCTGACTCCTGCAATGATCCTGTGTCTCTAGCACGGCAGCCTGTCAACCTGTCAGCCGCTAACCTCACTGTTTCCTTTAAGATGCTAAACCCCGCCAAGGCAGCCGGTCATTATGCCAACTCCACCTTCAGTGCAGTTTAAATATTCCAAACGCTACAGTCAGCAAGCGTTGTCCTCATTCATGTGTTCCAGTACATTCGGTTAAGGTCAACCTCTCATGGGATCAAGCAGGTTTAAAAGTACGGCTGTGTTCAGTCAGGTGCTCACCTGCTCAAGAGAATATAAGGTGATGAGGGAATGGCAGTTCAAATGGCCAGGAGTGTCGATTTACACACAGATCTTCTCACGAGTTATAGATAAGACCTCTTGTGAATTGCTCTGTCATTTTATAAAAGTGGGGCCTCAGAAAAAAACGTTCTCTAGCTTTGTATGCTTGTACTTCCATTAATATAATTACACATATTTACACAACTGCATCTTAATACTAATCCACAGTGATTGATAGCGACACTGTCTGCTAGGTAACACTCTTTATAAACAGTCCTTACAGAAGACAGTGGATGGTTCAGCCTGTCTTAATAAAGATACAGCGTCGATAAAGATGTTGGATGTTTACACGTTTCACTGTGTCACTCTCTAGCTACATTTCTCACCCGAGGACTTTCCCTCCTTTCCCCACCCATCACCTGACATTGCCCCGCCCACCTGCTCACCTGTCCCCACTCTCCTCGTCAGTCCTCCAGATATTTAACCAGACCATTTTCCTTCCTGTCAGTTTGTCCTTGCTGCTTTGCTGCCATCTTGTTCTGCCATTTGAATGCTACTTGGAACCTAATTACAAATATAAACTACATGCTTGCAGAAGAATTCATCCCTGCTGAGTCAGTAATTAGGAGATGCACCTTTGGAAGCAGTTGCAGCTTTGAGTCTATGTGGACTGGTCTCTAATTAGCTTTGCACGTCTGAACACTGCATTCGTCTTTTCTCCAATTCTTCTTAGTTTTTCGTAAAAAATACTTACTAGCGGTGAACTGGATTCCTTTTGCTTTAAACAGACAGGTTGTCCCGGTGGGGGGAAGCAAACTCATTGCTCTATGTCATGATAGCTTATATACAGACAGCATTTAGACATAAGACAACTTTGTGGAAACCAATTACTGTTTAGAGGTAAATATGTTTGCAGCACTCATTATGACATCTGCAATACTTTAACTCTGAACACCTGCTTGATGTTTGTTGTTTTTCTCTCTGGACAAAGACAGAGAAAGAAGGTGGTGTTTTCTCTCACACTCAAACTCTAAAACACATGTCAGTGTCACGATCAGGCTTTGCCCTGTGTGTTCTGTGTCTTTGTTTCTTTCTGTAGCTCCTCACTCACCTAATCAGTTCATTCAGTGCACCTGCCAGTCACACTCACCTCATCAGCTCATTACTCTCACCTGCTCACTCTCCAGGGTAGCAGGGAGAGGGAGGGGTGGGGGGTCGGAGACGATTTCAGCAGACATTGGACAAACAACCATTCACGCTCCCATTCACATCTACGGGACATTTAGAATCATCATTTAACCCATACATATTATAACATAAATATATAATATAAAAGAGTGAAAGTGCGCTGATCTGTCCTCAATGGCAGCGCCATAGATACCGTCACTTGTGTCTCCCACTCCTCCCTATGCTGCTGACACGTTCATGGCAGAGCTGACCAAGATATGAGCCAATCATATTTTAGAATGAATCAATGAATCGAATACAATTCACTGGGGGAGAAAAGAATCCTGCCTGACTTTGTGTTCTACTCCTGACTGAACGGGAACAAGGCAGGGGGGCACAGCAGGATGCTCGGTGCGTAAAGACGCAACGGCAGCGGGGTTTTTACTCCAACACAACCTGCCACTGCAAGAGAGACGCATGTTAGCAGCTCCACACCTGACTGAGATCTGTTGCTGTTACTGACTGACGGACTGAGTGAAGGGTGAGAGCTTGTAGAGAGAAGTTTCTCTCTCTCTCCGTGTGTGTGTGTGTGTGTGTGTGTGTGTGTGTGTAAGCGCATATATGTGTGTATTATGAGTGATATTGGCCTACAGTGAGCTTTTGGTGAACTTGAAAAAGTCGTAGCCACGGGGCCAATGGTGTCTTATTGCGGCCTTGCACGTGAGGATGCTAATGTTGCATGTTATACAACAGTGCCGTCACGAGAGCGACGCCATTAGTCCGGCTACAATGTCACAGCGACAATACGTGAAAACTCAGCGGCATACATGAAGAGATTTTAAAAGACACGCATGATTTCTGAGCTTTAGTTTGCAGATGATCAAGTGATTTATGCATGATTTATGAGGTAATAATGCTCTGGTCGCCCAGGGGTGTGTGTGTGTGTGTGTGTGTGTGTGTGTGTGTGTACTCGGCAGTGTGATTCCTCCCCTTCTTTTTATTCTGCGGGTCATTTCAAACAAGCACGTAATGATATTCGACGGAGGTATTCAATCTTTCAGAGAATTACAACGGAGAGTGGTTAAAATCCACATCGTAAAATATTCACACAGAGCAGAACTTACTCATCCAGGGGTGAAATATTCATGGCTGCCTCACAGCTGGGCAAACAGTAAGCCATTGTAAATCCTGTATTTATTCCAATATTAATACCCAGACCGCTAATTGTCCTATACATTTTTCAGCGCTCATCACCGGGAGTAGTTTCTGCAATATTGTTTCTCATTTATAGCCAGGGTTTAAAGATTTATTCACCATCAGCGCGTTCTATTCATAAGTGTGTTTGTAGCTCTTCCCAGCCTCGCTGAATTCATTCCCCGTCTTCTCAATTGTTTTTCTGGGCTTTTTGGCGTCTCCCTCCTTCAAGGAAAACATGAACATCTTCCCCTGGGAACCCTTACCCTGTGCTCCCCTCCTCCTGATGGAAGAGTGTGGAGATGCCAGTGGTGTGTGTGTGTGTGTGTGTGTGTGTGTGTGTGTGTGTGTGTGTGTGTTTGGGTATGTGGTAATGGTACACCACCTCATACCTTACTTATGCTGATGTCTCTGTTTGGCTCCCCTGGGTCAGGGGGTAAGACGTACAGATGGATGGAGATGGCTCAGACCGGATGGATGAGGGGGGGGAAAAGAGCAGAGAAAAGAATTGTGTGAGAGAAAAAGTGGTGGCTAAATGACGTGGGGAAGAAACCACGAGAAACCCGGCAGACTGAGAGATGAGGAATGAAACAATGGGAAGAGGTGAAGAGCGGAGCAGCCATCCATCGCCATGACGAGGGGATGCTGAAGCTTGCTGAAGAGCTGTCTCGTTAACCACACTGAACACACGGACCCTCCCTCATGTGCACCGCTATAACAATGATGAGCAGTGCATCACCATAATAAGTCACTCTCGCACACACACACACAGACACAGACACACACACACACACACACAGGTGTATGCCGCCACAGTAGTAATGAGCACGGGGATCTGTGTGTTCTCTAATTCCCACGCAGGAGTTTGCGCGGAAACGCTCGGTGGGGAAATGATGCTAATGATAATGCGCCAAGGCTGACGTCTCAAAAACAGCATGAGCTTCCAATCAGATTCCAACTGAAGAAAACGTTCTTCGTATTTTCTTGTGACATTTAGCAAAGCAGCAGCAGCGCTGAAGTTTGCACGAAGCAGCAGGGTGCCACGGCTTCCTGTTGAGCCCTCGTAGAGATGCTGTTTGGGCCTCATCTGAAGAATGGGGGGAGAGTGCTTGGCTGAAAAATCTAGTGACATACCTGTCTTTTACATCCAAGTAAGGTTTCTCTGCTGGTGGGGGGGGGGGGGGAAGAAATCTGGTTCCGTGTTCTGAATAAAATGTAGATGTGCTTCTTTCTGCAGGAGAATTGCAACGTGAAACAGCTTGAATGTCTTCAAATGTTGAGCTTTAGAAATGCATTTGTACGAGAGTAGTGGCTCTGATTGAAGAACTAACTTTTTCCAGTGCTTTTAGTTCAACCAACAAACTTAAGTTAAAGAAACTGAGGAGAGTAAAGGTGGCAGTTGAAATGGGAACCGCCAACCCAATGTAAGCACTCACAGCGAGTGAGTGGGCGGTGGGGGCGACATCTTCATCGGGACTGGGGCAAAACCGGAAAAACTCTAAATCTGAGATTGAATGGAAGAAGGGTAATTTACAGGAAGACATAAAATGTCTAACTGGACAGATGACGAAATTTGGGAACTTGTCGGTGAGGGTCGGTGTGGAAATTGACGGACAAATTCAAGGAGCGGCAAGAGACTCGGCTGTTTGTGACCAAAAGACGATGCGATTACGTGACAGCGGCGTAATCAGCATCATGTCCTGCCTCCAGGCGCCAACCCTCGCCTAAACCTAACAGAGTATTTCCAGCAGATGAGAACGCGTTAGACACGGACAATCTTATGTCGTGTGCTACATGTGTGAAAGGGAAACTCCGGACAATGTCCGAACCAAATTTTCTCCAGGCATTGTTAGACATTCCAATGTGGCTCAGTAGAGAACAGGGTCTTCCTTCGATCGGCGGTTCGATCCCCGGCTCCGCTAGTCGCATGTCGATGTGTACCTGGGCAAGACACTTAACCCTCCAGTGTGTGAATGATGACATGTAGTGTTAAAGCTTTGAGTGGGTGGAAAGTACTTACCATTTACCAATGTAACCTCTCCCAACTAACTGCACATTACGTCTTTTTTAGCTACATTTTATGATCTTGTCTTTGCAGAGGAGCTCACCTGTGTCATGTGATCACCTGTGCTGTGAGAAATATTGGCGTTGGACTTCTTCGTTATAAAAACAGTCATGTACTAGTGAAGGTGTTTGTGCTCTGTGCCAACGAGGTGAAAACTTTGATTAAACTAAGGTGAACTTTATGCACTCCCTGCCCTGCCCAATCCCCCACAGTCACCTTAACCTTTTAACACAGATCAAAGAGGGGCAAAGAGAGAGACGCAGAGAAAGCTTTAGTCACAGTTCAAAGCGCTGATATATGTGTGTGCAAAAGAGATAGAGTTGAAGAGAGTCAATAAGGCACAGCCCTGACTTCAAACACATACAGATTAACCTCACCCCCTCGCTCACAGCAGCACGTTGTTTCTGCAGAGAAAAGAAAGCCAGAAACACATTAGTGAGTCCAAGCTCTCTTTTGGAGAAATCGAAATCGGCGCGGCGGCGTCGTCAGAATACGAAGCTCCCTGCAATAATCCACCTGAAAGCTCATTCCGCATACAGCAGGCCGTCGCTGCCAGCAGGCTCGACTTGCACTGATGTGGTTTAAATAAAGAGAGGGCGAGATCATCAGCAGTGTCATCAAGAGGTGAATACGGGAGAAAGGTCAACTGACAAAACTGAATTCTCTTAAGGATCTCCCATTACAGTTACTAACCTGAATAGAAACAGATCGACACATGAGCGCTTGACCTCTGACACAAGGCCACTGGACGACCCTCCTGCTGGTTCCCGGTCAGCTACAAAACAGAGAGTCGTGTAAAAGAAGAGGACGGCGTGTCGGCGTTGCTCCGCCGGTTGGAGGGGACGTGAATGGAAACGCATGCAACATGCTAGCGCACATTTGACGGCATCACCCAGACGTACTGATTTCATGCAGCCTTAGGACCAGGCGGCAACCTCCGGTTCTGACAAGTGAAGCCAATGAAGAAGTGTCTTAAAACTTGTATGTTCTCTACTGGCCAGCAGGGGGCGAAAAAGAAGTCAGATTGTATAGAAGTCTATGAGAAAATGACTCTACTTCTCTCTTGATTTATTACCTCAGTAAACATTGTAAACATGAGTTTATGGTCTCAATCTCTAGTTTCAAGTCTTCTTCAATACAGCATGATGTTCATTTAGTAAATGATGGTCCATTTAGAGTCACATAGACCATAAAGCAGAGTATGCTTTAGGGCATGGCTTACTGTGATTAACAGGTCGCTGCTGCTACCAGAGACTCTACGTCACTCTTCTGCAGTCCAAATATGGACTTCCATTTGTTGCAAAAAGCCAAGATGGCGACGGCCAAAATCGCCAAATTCGAGGCTTCAAAACATCAGTCCACAAACCAATGGGTGACATCACCATGACTACGTCCACTTCTTGTATACAGTCTCTGCTTTAGACTCAAAAGCAGAACGAGATCAAACAATTAAAGAAGTAATTGCTTACATTGGCACATAGCCAAGGTGGACACTCTTTTGCACACACAGATTTAGTATTATTCTATTTATTAGTATTTTATACTTCATAGCGTAGGAGATGCTATTCAGTTTTACAGCCTATGTGAGCTGTTGCCTTTTGGGAAAGTGTTTGTTTAGCATTCGTACAGTGAAATACAGAAGTGTTTAAAATGTTCCGTATTTTCATAAAAGAGATGACCAAAGTTTACAGAGAAAATGTTACCTCACTCTCCAGCAGGCGGACTGTGTCCGTCTTTGACAATTAAAAGACTGACTGACTGATGTAGATTCTGTTTGTCTTTAAAGTTAATAAAGATATTAAGTAGTCCCTGCTCTTATGTATCACGTGAGCTCATGGCAGAGAGGATGCTTGCATCTAATCATCGCGATATTGGGCTGTGGGGGTGTAGCAGAGTAAACTGTGAGAGGGGCTTTAAATCTTCGTGGTATTGTTAGATTCATCACTTGACTTACAAATTTAAAGGAAGCTAAACACGCGTCACATGTTTCTCCACACAGTGTTTTTCTCTGTTTCTATTCTTTATCTGCCAGCAGCTCGCAGGAAGCCTGCAGGGTCAGATGTCTGCCGTTATAAGCTGTCTAGAATCCACTCATGCTCCATAAAAGCCGGATAAAGAGAGATTTGATTTAGTGACTCAGCAGCCTCACTCAGAAAAATGCACAGATATTCAATGAAAAGAAACAAGAAGGAAATCCTCCCACGACCCCTGGGGGATTAAAAGTGTCTTTGTGAATTACACACTATGTTGTACATTAAAATATGATCCCTTTTGTTGGCACATAGCTGTTCCCCGCAGTGTGCAATGCATTCTGTGTAAATACTGAATATTTGTTTCCGTGTAGTACGATATTGGAAAACGCCAAAGAATCCACAGCCTGTCACAGCTCCTCTTGTGTTAATACCGGAGCTAATAAAACACCGATGGAGGGCGGGCGGTTGATTTCATGTGATGATGATGAATCTACTCTGGGGAGTTCTTCAAATATTCAACGTCCGCAAAGGAAACGAGGAACATTTTCTTTTCTAGGCGTCGTTATTCTTCCTGGGTGTCAGAGGAGATCGATTTAACCTCTTACCCACCACGTGCAATATGTGGCTGTTTTATGACCCTCATCACACACACAGTCCATTACACAACAGTCCCTCTTCCCGGGTGCTGCCGTGGGCTCCCTCTCCTCTTGCTCCGGGGGAAAGCCACTGTCACTTAGCCTAGCGCTGTCCATCTGCACCTGTCAGGCGCCATCGTGTCTCTGCGGTTAAACTGGCGGAAAAAAGCCCTGAGAACAGAGAGCACCATGGGAACTGAAGAGAGGAGCTAGCCCGAGTCTTAGCTGTGACCGGGGGCCAATCATCCCCGAGAGCCGACGGCTCGCTGTGCTGCTGTAATTACTTCTGGGCTGTGTGCTCGTTGACTAAATGTTGACCCATAACATATATTGAGTTCCCTATTAGTAGTGCTTGTACTTTACACCCCTATCAGTGGTACTTGTACTTTACACCCTTATCAGTGATACTTGTACTTTACACCCCTGTCAGTGGTACTTGTACTTTACACCCCTGTCAGTGGTACTTGTACTTTACACCCTTATCAGTGGTACTTGTACTTTACACCCCTATCAGTGGTACTTGTACTTTACACCCCTGTCAGTGATACTTGTACTTTACACTCCCATCAGTGATACTTGTACTTTACACCCCTGTCAGTGGTACTTGTACTTTACACTCCCATCAGTGATACTTGTACTTTACACCCCTATCAGTGATACTTGTACTTTACACTCCCATCAGTGATACTTGTACTTTACACCCTTATCAGTGATACTTGTACTTTACACCCCTATCAGTGATACTTGTACTTTACACCCCTATCAGTGGTACTTGTACTTTACACCCCTATCAGTGGTACTTGTACTTTACACCCCTATCAGTGGTACTTGTACTTTACACCCCTATCAGTGGTACTTGTACTTTACACCCTTATCAGTGGTACTTGTACTTTACACCCCTATCAGTGGTACTTGTACTTTACACTTGGGTATTTCCATTTTATGTAACTTCTACATCTTAGAGGAAAATATTGTACTTATTACTCCAATACATTTGCCTGACAGCTTTAGTTACTTTATATTGTTCATGCCCTTCCTGTCCATTGAAAACCACAGAACTCCAAATGTCCATTTAGTTCGTGATAAACTGAAGTGTTGCTTTATGTGTTGAGCAAATTCTAAATTCTAAAATACCTTTAAAAATGTGAAATTTGAAAGCCGAGTATCTTCACAGTATTGCTTCTCAAATAAAGGATCTGAATACTTCTACAAAGGTGAGATTAAAGTTGTACTAAACCAGAACAACATATTCCTGGCTCAACATTTGCATGTCATTCATACATAAGCGTGTGATTGTGTTATGTGGGCAGGAGAAACTGCTGGGATTGGCTCCAGCCCACAGTGAACGAGAATAAGTGGTTAAGCAGAATGAATTATTAAATGATAACAAATGATGGTGACTTAAACTGTTTCACATCTCTTTCCTTGACTGTCCTGTAATAAGACAACACATGGGTGAACTTAGTTCAGGGACCTGACGATGCCTCATGGAGCTGCTCATCTCCTTCTGCGTGGGCTGTGGGCAAGAAGAAAGATCATTTCCCTCTATCGTGCGATTATGGATGTTGCACCTAGTTGGCTGGTAGTATTCAGTTTAGACTTACAGTGAAATGTTGCTGATTTTCAACCATAATGGTGAAAAAAGTCGCTGGATGAAAGACATTAGGTAAGACAACGTTACCTTTGCACGTGGAACTCAGACATGCGAGACGAGAGATGTAGTTTACTGATCGGTTTCACACAAAACTAAATGATACGACAACAAATCTGACAAACTGCGACTTTCTCGACTTGCTAAATTATCCTTTAAATTGACAGACTATCTAAAATATATTTTTTCCAGAATAAGGGACACCGAAAGGGGAGGGACTTTCCTGGACTTTCCCTGCATTCACTTTTAGCCCTATGCTAAGCTAACTAGCTGCTGTCTTCACTTCATACATATGAGTGTTATGAATCTTGTCATCTAACTACATTTCCCAAAATGAATCCTTTGGTCATACATTTTTAAAACAATATAATTAGTTATAGATAGTCCTGCTGTTGTCTCAAGAGGGACCGTTTGACTCATTTTCTCCTGCAGACTGCTTTCTTATTCAGCTCTCTTTCTGATCAATATATGGTCTCGGGTAAAGCATTGTTGAAATTATAGTGTTGATAAAAATGGCTAAAAACAAAACAGATACTGTAGGAAATGAGCTTATTTATTCAATCACAGTTACTGAAAAAGAAACTCCAACTATTTGCTCATGTAGAAAACAGAGACTTCTCTCATTTCACTTAGCACATACAGGACAATGTCTCCACTGAGGTGGGACAGGGCCGCACACAAATCTAACTAACAATACAAAAACATACATGTCTAATCCATCACATCCTGCACACACAACAATGGCTCAAAATAATCTCTTAAAACATGCATTGGCAAACAGAACTGCATTTGAGAACTTCAGAAAAAAAATACATCAGGGAAGTGAAAAACAGAGAAAAAAGGATTTAAGACTCAGGAAAAGGAAAAGATCTTCATAGTGGCCGGCAGTCAACAAAAGAGGGCAATGAGATGTTTCGAGGATTGCTTCATAGCAACACGTTCTCACTCCCAACTCTTGAAGCTTGGTCAGGACCACTTCACAAAAGTTTCAAACACACTGGGTCCCTAGTAAGTGTCAGCTTTCCACATGCAGGGAAGTCCGATAGACTTCAACAAGTGGTTAACAAAAGTACTTGGCTAGGAATGAAACTCATGGTTTGGGTTTAAATAAGTTCTTTAAAATCTTTGTCCCCCCCACTTTCATGTGTTCTGGTAATTAAGAGGTAAATTCTCTTCCTTCTAACAGGTTGGACCTTTATCCAATCCTTAACCACCATTGGGTAGCCGAATTCAAATAAAATCAAAGTGATCTGACATTCAGCCCGCCACAGACTAGGTAGGATTAACACAGTTTCATAATGAATGGAAAATATTTGTACACTTCTCAAGGTTTGGGCCGGCATGGAGAGGATCCCTTCGGGTGACCTTTCCCATGCTCTGGTTGACTCTCGCGGGGCACCGCAACCAGCTCTAGGTTGGCTTGGAAAGGCCCGGGGTGAAGGTGACTCGCGACTCCTTTTGCCAGGACCTCGCCAGCTTCCGGGACTGTGGACTCAGTGCTCGCACCCCATCTTGTTTACCATGCGTGGTGGGTGTGATTTACTGGAGCACAGAGTTCTTCAAAGATCTAGTCTCTTCCAGGTTAGCATGCCCCCGTACCAATCTAGAGGATCGGAGGTGCACCCACCACAGTCTCACAAAATCCTGCAGGAAACACAGTATTAGGCCCTCAAAACTCAATATGCTGCCACTGATGCGGAGTCATCTGACCTAGAGGCGTAGGTGGAGCGCCATAGTTGGACGAGTTGGGAGTGAGAACACGCTGGTTATTAAGTCCAGGAGAAAGTACACAACATCTCAGTAACAATGGCACAATATCACACGATATGTTGGTGGCAGTGTTTCGTTTAACTTTCAGTTCCATAAACCATCTCTTGCTACAGCTCTTCTACCACAATCTAACACCTCCAATTCAAGTGTCTAAAAGAATCAACACATTGCTGCAGTCTAGCTACCAACAAGCAGCACTTCATTACAAACATGGTACAAAGAAAACAACAACTTCAACAGTCACCTTCGGATGTCGGTTGTTTCAATCTAAAATTCAACATTCTTCTTAACAGCTACAGAAACCTTTAAAGAAAGTAAAGAGAAACTCAGCTGGGAATTTCATTTTAATGAATGAAGTTTCACACACGGCAGTGGAAAGGTACGCAGCAACATACCTTGTTATCTTATTGAAACTGCAGTGTAATCCGACTGTCCAGCTGCATCCACTAATTATAGCCTGGCGTAATGGATTCACTATCCACAGAAATTATAATTATTACAGTTGTAATTAGTGCCAATTAGAGAAAAATCATTTATATATGCAGTAAAATGGATGTTAATTATTTGTGGCTGGGCACTGTGGGAAATAAACACTTGTGTGCCGTTATATTTATGAGATGTAAGGGAACAAATTAAATCTAAAAACAGGGTATTTTTAGTCACAAACTTTAGTCTCTTTGATTACAGTGGCATTCATGAGAACTCTCGCTAGACACTTGTTCTACTCAAATCCTTCACGATGTCTTTAGAGACGAGTTTTACAACTGTAGAAATCTTAGCAAACATTAGAAGTATGAGCGACCTAGAACAGGACAAAGTAATATGGCAAGAATGACGGAAAAATGTTGCTTTGGTTTTGGCTAGGTTCTGCAAATAACGGTGTATTAAACAACTGGTAGGTGAACTCCGCCGCACAGGTATCACGCACACGGTCGACATTGGACAAGTCAGAAAAATCTTTCTTGCTCTCCACAGAAAAGCTATATTGCATACTGTAAAAGGTAAAGAACCAGCGTTTCGACTAATACTAAAAAAAACATGTTTTATATCATTTGCACATAAATAAATCTGCTGATTTGTTTTTCGGTAGAGACGTGGTTTAACACTTTCTTTCTTTCATGGGTACAGTATACTTTCCATTCATTAAGGGCTGTTGCCGTTGAGTTCTGACCCTGTGGTTCAAGTCTTTTGCACTTCGACTCTGTGTTGTCTGTGCTGGCCAAGGAACATTACTGTGCAAGAGCTCAGCAGCCTGCTCGAGGATTGTAAAGGTATGCCATATCACATTTGCCAACTCCCACTGGACAAACTGTAATCAAACACTCCACTGTTCCAATTTGATTGTCTGGAACAAGCATGACTCAACCTTTTGTGTAAAACAAACTGGCACTAGGTCCTGCACATAAGAACGTCTGCAAAGGGGCCCAAGAGGTTCTTGTTGAAGATACACCTGACCCACACCAGGTAGGTGGTGAAGGG
The DNA here is from genome assembly GCF_004355925.1 of Anarrhichthys ocellatus. Taxonomy (NCBI): domain Eukaryota; kingdom Metazoa; phylum Chordata; class Actinopteri; order Perciformes; family Anarhichadidae; genus Anarrhichthys; species Anarrhichthys ocellatus. The sequence goes on from NW_022280073.1 coordinate 602,448, forward strand.
CTTAATGTTCTCTGAAAAGGTGTAGTTCTGCTGGGGGAGGATATAAGGCATGTAGGTGTTCTCTCCCTGCTCCTGGATCCACACTTCGTACTTCACCTCTCTCACCTTTAAGTATTTCAGATTCCACGGGATCTGCCAGGAGACTGTGAGTTTAGCCTCGTTGGTGGTTTGTACCGAGGTCTGACACTGGGGTTGTCTGACCCGGCCTGGGTGGACTGTGCTGGCCGGCTTTGACTTCTTCACGCTGGGCTTTGTCTTCATACCCTCTTTAAGGGCTTCCAGGAAGGAAGAGATGTCCACCAAAGTGTCCTGGTAGATTCGGAAGAGCCACTCTGGGTTGCGGCAGCACAGGTGCCTGGGGACATCTCTGCTCTCCAGTATACGCTCCTGCTCCTCCTTCTCCAAGTGAGTGATGCCCCCTTGCTCCCAGGGTCTGTCTGGGTGGGTGATGGTGTTCTCCTCCTTAGTGTTCCGCCAGGAGATATAGTGAAGGTCCATGCCTGGAAGGGTGGCGAGGGTTTTATACGGGGTGTACTGCTCTGGGTTCACAGCAAAGGGGAACAGCTCCACCACAGCAGCTCCTCTTGGGAGGAAGAGTGAGGTAATGAGCTGAGCGCCATGCATACTGACCAACACAGAAGCGCCGCTGATCACCTGGACGATACTGGGGAAAGACTCTTCCTCTAGGGACACTGTGACCACTCTCATCTGGAACTCCTGGGCCAGCTCCATGATTAGCTCCGCCTCATTCAGTATCAGCCTTGTTGTTGAGCGACTGAACACGACGATGTAATCATCCTTTCTCTCTTTCTCATCTTCGGCACTCCCTCCATCCTTCTCCTTCTCCACATTTGTTGTGATGTTCATTTTCTCCATCAGAGCCCTCGCAAACTGTCTGATCTCATTTCCTGAGACCAACATGTTGGCCTTGGGCCCCTGTGGTTGAACAAAACCGTACTGGTACCAGGTGGTCATCTTGGACAGGCCAACGTAAGATTTAGTGAAACACATGAGCTTGCCAAAGTTCTTAAGCTGCTCTTTGAGCAGTGGCTGCTTGCTGCTGAGAAGTCGGTAGAGGTCAAAGTGTGGGCCTTCGCTCCAGCCCTCCATAAAAACCAAACGCGCCTCATCATCTAAGTCCGAATACTGTTTCATAGTGTAGAAGGCTGGGATCAGGTCATCGTGGAACACGTGCATTAGGTTGTCTGGATTAAACCGGTTTAGGATCAGAGTCACATCCGGTACGAACACAGGCTTAGGCATAAACTTTAAAGCAGCAGCCGGGAGCTCTAAAAAGTTGAAGTACTGGGTGTTGTGATCCTCTACTGAAGACAAGTCCAACAGAGCAGGTTGGAAGCGCCTCGACCCCAGGTTTGGCAGCATGACAGAGGAATTGGAGTGGAAGAACACAAACTCCTCTGCCTCGGAGCAGTAGCAGAGGTAGTCAAAGCGGCAGACGCGGTCGGTGTGCATCTTGCCGGTGCAGACCATGCGGGTGCCGTGTTCCTGAAGGGCCTGCAGGGCGACGTGGTAGTCGATGTGGGCCTGCGAGAGCTCCTGGGACTGCCGTGTCATGTGCAGCTCTTCCTCCAGCAGGGCGGCGTGCTCACTCAGCTTGGAATACTTCCAAAGCAGTGCTGCGACAACGGACACCAGCAGCCCGTTAAGGAGCGCACCCACGCTCATCCTGCAGCCTGCCACCGAAGCCCGCATCACTGCTGCCGCGGACCCACCTCCCGTCTCCAGCTGGCCTCCGACCTCAGTGGGAGGGGACGAGACATCCGCCACTGGACAACAACTTGGGAAAGGAAGAAAGAGGAGGCAGAAGAACGGTGACCACAGATGGGAAGGGGAAGGATAGAGCAGGGGAGGAGAAAGCAAGGACGAGAAAAGAAGAAATGACAAAAGGTTAAGAACAAACTAATCATAGATCCAATCTAAACAAAAACTAAACATCAGATTAACAGTGCAGTTGACAGCAAAGATCACTGATATAATTACCAAATCAATAGTCAAGCCTATAATGCTGAAGTGCTCTTGTCACGTAGGCGAAACAATGCAGCGGTGCATAAGAGCAGGTTTCAGCTCTCACCGTTGGGAATAGTGGTTGTTTACCTTGGCGAACAAATGAGACATTTTCCTAACCTTACATCCCCTGTCACCCTCCCTGGATATGTCAAGACAAATTACACTGCGAGGAGGCACAGGGAAAAGAACAAGGGCATTGCTCTCAACTCGGCTCATCTGCATACTGAGGGAACAAGTGAGTCATTGAGGGACTCTAAATCAAACAGGAAACAGCTGCCTGTAAACGCGAGGCAAGTGGCATGCTAAACACCCGTCTAAGGACTAGCCTAACCAACCTGCAGAAAGTAAATACTTTGCCATTTCCTTCCTCCAATCCGATAAAAAAATGTTTTCCTTACCGATACCAATTCCGATTGAATTTGCGCATCGGCCTATACCGAGTACTGATCCGATACAAGTGGGTTAAAGACAGATAAAGTTAAAGACGTCATAATTCCTTCTCTAATATCTATTATATATTGCTATGAAAACATCTCCTTCAAAAAAACATATTTATTCAAGTTTCTTGCCAAACACTTAATTTTACAAGATAACATTTATGATAATTTATAATTTACCATTGCCCAATACTCATTTTTACTCAATTGGGTAGCCAGTGACACGTGTTGTTGTTCCTGAGTTGATAAATTATACGATAACGTGATATCAGATCGGTGCAGGCTCCAGCATTTTAGGCTGTATCGGAGGCAAACATGCACCAACACGCAGCTGAGAGGAGGGAAAGGGACGACCTCAAGTCCGTACTTTGGAATGATATCCAATACGTGACGAAATGGGATTTAGAGAGCGACTCTTTCCCTCTCTGAAGCTGGCCTTATGGCAGAGAGTAAACTAAATCAGGTCAAACTAAACCAAGACAGGTGTCGAGGTGACACACACACAGTACAGATTCATAGAAGTAGACATGACCAACAGGCTGACGCAAGCCTAAACCGGCAACACGTCGACCAGCTCGTTTCCGTCTGTCTGGCTTGGGTCAGTAGTATTCCATAACTCACTCAACTGACTTTTTCCTAATGCTCCCTTTTATCGTGTACACTGTTTCCCAGTTACTGTCCAACAAGATTGACTCTTTTGCTTTATTTGCGCCCTAGTTGTCGCGTTCTTCCCCTTCTTTTTCTCTTTCCGCTCCTCCTCCGGTTTTGTTTTGCGTGCTGCTGCCTCTGTTCTGCAGGAGCAGAGTGGAGTCCCTGGGCTATTTTTGACATCCCAACAAGTACAATATGTCACTGGCAACAGGGTCACTCTTTGTGATGAAATGCAGCGAATGCACACGGGCACAATATGCACAACTCATAATGCCGTCGATTGAAAAGACACAATCTTGAAGCGCATTAAAAGATAGGAAGTCTTACTGCTGAACACTGGAATATCCAACTACCTATTGTCCACTGTAGGCTGAAAACATAGTGATGGTTATCAAATCCTGCACTTTACATCTCAAGTGACATTTTCGTCATGAAGGTCACGGAGACTGCCAGGAAAAGATTTGTCGACTCTTCCACTAAAGATCACATACTGAGCCTGAGAACGCTCCGTGTTATTTCCCTTGACAAAATGTCATGGGCAGTGGATGTGAATATATATACTGCAGTGTCGCCTCGATGCTGACTCGGCAGCCAAAATAAGGTGAAATGAAGTGTGAAGAGGAGGCTGCTAGTAAGGCTGACATTAGGCAGGCTTTCCTGCACGCTCCTTCTCGTTCACGAGGACACAATGGCAGTACGAGGCTCATGGCGCCGGCAGTGCATGGCAGGCTCCCGCGGGGACGCGCGCCGATGCCCTCTGCAATTTGCCCTCCCTGAGCCGAGCAACCGAAAGCCTCGAAAATGTCAAAAGACACCGCAAGACACCGCTCATTTGCATCGGCACGTTTACCAGGCAACAAACAAGAGACCCTTCTCCGGTTCTGGTTTGGGTTATTTAAAACAAGCTGAAGGAAGCTGAAAACATTCCCTGAATCTGCTCTCTGTGTAGCAATTTAAAGTGACCTTGAAAACAAACAGCATCCCGTCGGCATTGTGAGGCAGCGAGCCGAGGCACTGCCCGGGAAGAATGCTCAAATTAGGAGAAGGTCACAGCAATTCCAACTGTTATCAAATGTTAGATGAGATCCATCTCCTGAGCGACGCCAACACTGGGGAGCGGCCTCATATCCATATTCTATTTCAGAGTGTGTGTGCTATTAAGTAAGTCACTGCTTCTGTGTCTATATCCCTCTTGTCTTATGCCTCCTCCATCGGAACGAGGCAAACTCCCCTCTGAGGAGGCACCAACTGCCGGTATTCTCACGAGACTGCTGCTACAGGTTCAGCTTTTCTTATTATCGCCATCCAGTCAACTGTGGTTCCACACGAGTTACTTCAAACTCCATCCCAATCAAACAGAACTTCATTGTTGTACCAAACTTTTTTCACTGCAGAGCAATGTGGTTGAAGTCAATAACCGGATATTTAGAGATGCAACAATTGGAATTTTCTCAGCTGATTACTGATTTCTTTTGAAGTCTGACCTGACGATTTACTTTCTAAGAATTAGGATTGACTACAAGGCTCAGGTCGGATTTTTTAATTTTTTTATTGTATTGTCATCTTGTGGTTTTTGCAAAAAGCACACAACTCAAATTATAAGGAGATAAATGTTTGTATTTCTATTGAAATACTTGCTCTAACGTTACTGTGTGCCAACGTACAACTATCATGTGGCATATGTCTGTAATATTAATCGGGAATATGTGCACAGTCGAGGCGGACGGGGAAAGTTCAATGATTTAAGGCGACTGGCTTACAGGCGACTGGCTTACAGGCGAATGGCTTACAGGCGACTGGCTTACAGGCGAATGGCTTACAGGAGACTGGCTTACAGGAGACTGGCTTACAGGAGACTGGCTTACAGGCGAATGGCTTACAGGCGAATGGCTTACAGGAGACTGGCTTACAGGAGACTGGCTTACAGGAGACTGGCTTACAGGCGAATGGCTTACAGGAGACTGGCTTACAGGTGAATGGCTTACAGGAGACTGGTTTACAGGCGAATGGCTTACAGGCGAATGGCTTACAAGCGACTGGCTTACAGGCGAATGGCTTACAGGCGAATGGCTTACAGGCGAATGGCTTACAGGCGAATGGCTTACAGGCGAATGGCTTACAGGCGAATGGCTTACAGGCGAATGGCTTACAGGAGACTGGCTTACAGGCGAATGGCTTACAGGCGAATGGCTTACAGGCGAATGGCTTACAGGTTAATGGCGACACAAACTCCACACAGCAAGGACGATGAACCGACAAAGGAGCCGAGGAGATGGGTGGTCTGGGGGCTGAAGAACGGAGCTGGGGACCTCAAGCGAGACGGGTCAGGGCAGAGGCGGAACAGAAAACCCAGTCAGTAATGTGCTGCTTGTAATGCGTCTCATAAAAATTAAAAATAAAATTACAATGATACTTTTCATTTCGATGGCAGCCGTTGTGATTTATAGCAACGGGGTCTAATCTCTCAGTTCAATTATCACAACGGTATCGATGATTAAAGCACTAAAATCTTGCTTAATGATTTGCTCTCTGCACTAAAAGAAATATCTCAAGTCAGGATCCAGATCTGCAACTGCTGTGTGAGCCAGTAACAGCACAGGGCCCCGTTAGCCTAGTTAAATCAACATCTGACTTTGTACTGACTATCATCTTCTAGCAGGCAACTCATTACAATAGATTCAACAAATGCAAGTGATGGGGGTAGTCAAAGGCTGACTAAATTAAAATTACATTTTTGTCCTAGTTTTGACACTCATTTTCCAAAACATTCAAACTAAAATTCTGAAGCAGAGCTCCACACCATCGTGCTCACACACTGGTTGATTGGAGGACCGCCATCAGCTGCCAGGCAAGTTCGAAAACACACAACCTTTTTTTTTTTTTGGTTATTTCTGCTGTAAAGTTTGGCATTTTAATATGGGGGTCCATGGGGATTGACTGCAGTTTTTGGAACTTCCGCCTTGGCTTCATTCCTGAGCACCGGAGGTTGACGCTTGCTAGTAATACATAAAAAAGAGAAGGGTTGAAAATATTTTACTTTACGTAAAAAAAGAAGTCAAATCGGCCTGTAAGCTCCGTAGCGATTTGCCAAAAAACTGACAAAGAAAAAGGGATGCGGAAGTTCGGAAAGTTGATTAAGTTTAGTCCTTGCCAGGTGTGGATACCAATACCCTTTCCCCACCAAAATGAGTGCATATATGCAGGTTTTCTGGTATTTCCCGTTTGATTTCACAAACACGTCACCTACTTCTTTTTTATATCTGTTACTTATTCGGTCTCGCTTCAAACTCGGTGCCGAATGATTTGGATCCACGTTCGAGCACTGCTGGGACGGAGACGGACAAAAGAAAATTGAAGCTCAAATGACAAAGATTGCGCTGCAAAAAGGGGCACAAATTTCCGTGTTCACCCGGGTGTCTTTGTTTCCATCGGCGCTGGAGCCGATTAATACCCGTGATCACGACTTTCATTGCGAGTAGCGCTGCCTTCGAAGCTGGCTCTGAAGCTCCGGCTTCCCCAATGTTACTGGTTAGCATATCCAGTTTGCTCTGGAGACGATAAGCGGCCCAGTGATGTGGTGGAAGGTAGGCAGACTGGAGACTCTAATGCATTTTAATAAGACTCCTGGAAAGCTGAGGGGGCTGTGGGAGGGAGGAGTGGTGGCGGTAGCTCCTGTGCAGTGGCAGCTCATTCGGGGGCCCTGGTGTTCAATCATTCCTTGCAACTCACCGTTCTTCCCCTTTGGAGTTAATCTTCCCTCCTTCTCTGCATTTCTTCCCTTTTCAAATCGTCAAGGAGCGCCCTGACATGCCTCTTCAAAAGAGGAATCTTTTTTAAAACGGTGACGTTGACTGCATCGCTTTTTTTCCTCCCTCTACCTGCCTTTCTTTCCCTTCGGCCGCTTTATTGCTGATCTCCTGTGGACCACGGTGAGGCGTCCACATTCGTTTGTGGTCTGTATTCCTGGACCAAATGTGGCCTGTCAGGTCGGATCAGGCAGCTCGGAGCTCAGTGTGGCACTAGGGGAGAATTAATGGTCCGGCAGCCATAATCTGGCTGTACAAAGATAAGTCTCATACCCTGTCTCTCACTTTGCATCTCTTTCTCAAACATGTTTGGACAGACGGGCACACACACACACACACACATAGTTCTATTACATAAAAGCAGCGCAAGGCCATCCGGTCTATTGGTTGAAAATAGCCTGGCTGGCTTCATAATGACTGGCAATGAGTGTCAGAAAATGCCCCTGGTCCGCATTAAGACACACGGCATGTCTGTCTACTCGCCTTTTCTGAACCGAGGCTGATTACTCGCCTGATTGATGGCCTGCTACTAACTAACGTCTCCGTCCTCTATATCGTCCGCTAACAGCGCCCCACGATGCCTTGTGAAATACAGCAGATAGGAGGCCGAGACTGTGCCCACATTGTGCTCAATCTTCACCCAAGGGGAAGAAGAAAAAGCAGAGGCTTAATGTGGACAATCTGTGTGTGTTTTGTGTGAGACAGACAAAGTGAGAAGGACATCCTCTACGGCACTTCTGGTCTGGCCTCGGGACTACAGGCAGTATTCCAGAAGGGGACAGAAATAGAATACAGAGTTCTGGATGGACGCTTGAAGATTTCTGCAAGTGCTCAAGCTCTTGAGTCGCTGCTCCCGTATATATTTCGGAAATTTGGGGTAAGCTGAGAATTCGGAAAGATTTCCATCTTGTTCAAATTTGCGTAGGACACGCCAATTTGACATGCGACAAATGCAGAGCTACCGGCTGGCTACCACAAGGCCTAAATCGTGCATGCACAGAAACACTTGCCTCACTGTTGGTCTTTAATGAAAGATACAGCCCACCCTCGAGGCCAGGTGGATGTGGAAATCATAATTTGGTTTTACAGATACTGAGGCAATCTGGAGCTGGGTACAAGGTTGAATAAATGACTACTAAGGTTGTTCCCAAGACACCACAAACCCAAGAAAGAACCCCAGGCTCATACAAAGGGCTTGAAGTCAACGGACAGGCAAGTTCAAATGGAAGTTTTGGAACTAGAACCAACACTTTTCTTGTCAGTTAACCCAGTGGCAAGCTGGCAACCATGGACAAGCTTAGAAAAGCGGATGTGCACCGGTCTTTATTGGAGGTGGGGAAGTTAACCGGACATACATTTGCCAAACTGTCCATGTCGTCCTTGAATTAGTTTCCCTTGTTAAGTCAAAATATACAGTTTGAAAACATTTCAGATAAAGAATAAATCGCACCTTTGTGTTGCTTGTCCCAGTGCGTTGTCAAGTGTAGCATCTTCAAAATAGATGCACCACTTTTAGAAATCCTGCAATGTATTAGTCTGACACACAGGGCGGAAGATTTGAGGTACATGCACTACAGCACCTTCACAAGCCTCTTGAACTATGATCGCCAAAAATGTAGTTTATGTGCACCTCTGCACAAGTCAGCATTTCGGTTTTGTGAAAAGCGGCAAAGAACGGCTTTTGAATTGTTCCCAAAGACAAGAGTAGAAATTAGGGCTGCACAATTAATCGAAAAACGCAACATGGCCTCCTGTAATTTTCAAATCGCAGGCGGCTGCAGAGATGTCTTGGCCTACATATGTTCTGCAGACTTAAGAAAACATCTGTTCGGTACAAAACTGAGCCATTGCAGCCAATCAATATGCTGAATCCAGAGAATTCCATCCAGCAAAATACAGATGCAATGTGCAACAGCTTGGAAAACATCTTCAATTTTAGGGTCAACGACCCTTTATGAATGGCAGGGGGATTTTAAATTAAACCACATCACTATAACCTGAGATATTGTGATTTTGGCAGAGTTCCCATAACTGTAGATCTTATATGAGTCAGAGATCCATCTGAAGAATACAACAAACTCCAGGGACATGAAACAGCATCTGGTCTGGGAGGTGATGGACCATAAATATCACACAAGCAGCACTGTGTTGTTGTTGTTTTTTTACATGTTCACAGCACTGGTGGCATGCTGGAACCGACAAGGAGAACTAAAGATAAATCCCTCAGCCTGTTTTTGTTTCCCCAAACTGTTGTTACAATGGGAGCTATTCTTCTTCCATATGTGCCCCTAAACCTTACCATTACATGTTACTGATGCACACTAGGGAGCTGGGTACAGATGCACTGAGGCAGGTGCATCTACTGGAACACAATTTTCTCCTCTTATTATTTGTGTATTGGAGTTTAACCAATGTGGTTAAACCAAAGATTCACAGACTACATCGGAGTTGAACATTATCAAACTGAGGAAGGGGTCATCGCAGTGGGGCATATCGTGGGATAAGTGATGGATTGCTTCTTTTAAAAAAAAGAAGAACTGTTCATATCAATGACTTGCCTTATATGATGACTGACTAGAGGTCAGCTTTAACACCTTTAACGCAAAAACACATTGTATGGTGGTTACATGCTAAGTTATAGGTTGGTGGAAGGGAGGAACCGACCCAACTTTTTCAGTCCCAATACCAGTTCCGATATATAGGCTTTGGGTATCGGCCGATAGAGTACTGATCCGATACCAGTACGTTAAAAACAAAAAAAAAGTGAAACCGGTCCTAATTCCATCTCTAATATCTATTTTATATTGCTGCGAAAAAATCTTCTTCATACAACTATATTTATTTGAGTTTATTGCCAAAACTTACCGTTACAAGATTATATTTGAACACATTAAGATAACGTTACAATTTTCCTTTTGCCCAATACTAATTTTTACTGACTAGAGCCTGAACACATCATAATGTAACTCAATGCAACCTCCATTAGAGTTAGCTGTTTTTTAGCCTAGCAGGCCTGTACGGCATACCGGCAGCTAACAGCTAACGTTAACTAGCTCTTCTGCCGATTTCAACCTGGATTTGTTGATCACGATGTTGGTAGTACTAGTTTGCACACGGGTAGCGAGTGACATGCGTTGTTGTTGTTGTTCCTGTGTAAGCATATATGATATTATAACGTGATATCGGATGGACGCCAAGACTCGCGTACTTGCCGATGCTCAATCCATTTCAGGCTCTATCGGAGGCATTTCCAATTCTGGCATCAGTATCAGGAGCAGCTCTAGTGACAGGGATCATTCTTTAATGTGTGAGGTAGCATCAGACTTGACTGCAACATTTCTTTTCCCTAACTTTGTAAAACAAAATGAAACAAATAATTACAAATCACATTTATTAAGGTGTTATTCATTGTTGAAATTTAAAAAAAGAATAATTGTACAACAGAAAAAAAAAAGTCTTAAAAATGAACAGAAATTACAATTCAGGTGTAAACAGAATTTAATTGAATTGAGCGAACCCATTGCCACAGATAGCCAATCCAGCTACTTGGGTCAGTAATGGACCAGTATCAGTACCTGCGCATCCCTGGTAGGTAGGTACTACATATCAAATTAGAAAACAATGTATTAATATCAATTTAAAATAGATGTGTGGACACTGTGAATACAGGTTCCTCCTGACTGCACTCACATATATTCATTCATACCATCAATTAATTTCAGTTTTTTTTTTTAAGTGAATAATATTAACAGCACTAAATACTTCTAAGGCCATATGCATGTATTAAATACTTAATCTGGTATATATATCTATCTACACACACACACACACACACACCACACACACACACACACACACACACACACACACATCTATGAGCGTATCTTTAACTATAACTGTGGATCAGCTGAAGCTCCTCTCTTGCGCGGTAGCAGCGGGACACGCTCATTTGTGAGCCATCAACACTGCAAAAGGCACGAGCCCCAGTGACAGTCCGGCTAACAGCATTGTGTCGATACAAACACGGTGACACAAAAACGAGCCATTATCTGCACAGAGGTTCTTACCTTCGGTCTCAGTGAAAAATGTTGCTTTTTGTCTTTGAAGTCAGTTGAGGGGCTAGCTCAGTGCCTCCCCGCAGAGACGACTCGTGAGCACAAGACGTGTGGAAGGAAAAAGAAGCACGGAGGCGGACACCGGCACTACGAGTCCAAACACACCGCGGCGCGTTCGGTCCTTCGCTTCTCCGAGACAGCGGCGGCGCTTTGAGATGTTGTTTACAAGCTAACCTAGCTGTCAGAGAGGCAGCGAGGCAGAGAGAGAGACGGGCAGAGCAGCTGCCTGGATACCGACTCCACTCTGCTGCGTCCAGTCTCCGCCTACCGCCAAAGGGGAAGTCCCGCGCTCAAATCTCGCGATGGCACACGGGCCTCTGTAATTGTCACATGTGGGCCACTGATAGCTATTACATGCTGTGCGTATTGATCTGCTACAGGGAGGAAAGATCCTTTTATTTGGCAAAAACATCGTTTTTTCTTGCACTTTTTGATCTATTTGCTTATTTGTCTTCTTTCAGACTAGGAAAAAAAACATCCAAAATTATAATATTCAAAAACCTAATTCCATAAGACATTTACAACAAATACCTGATTTACCTGTAATGTCTTCAAAATATATGTCATTTTACAATACATCTAAATGCTGTTTTCTCAAAATAATTCCACCTCAGTAGCACTCACACACAACCAAACTTTACAGTTTCACTCCTATCTATATTCTGGAAGTCATTACAGAAGGGTTTATTCATATATCATTCAAAGCCTGATTTATACAACATTTTATTACTAATAACATGAATGAATGAATTAAACAGATTTTTTTTACAGCTGTTGACAGTATTATCTGATTTATGGAGTGATACAAAGAGATTTCCGATATTCCCTCTGTAAAAACCTCCTTATGTGTCAACAAAATGAAACAAGAATTTTGAGCCTGGCTTAATCCAATAGTCAAATATCTGTTCTGGAAATAAATGCAAATTAGCACATATTTGATAAGATAATGCATCATTTACATATTTAGTCTTACATTTTCAAATATTATAGGCTTGCTATACACAAATAATTGTCTTAATGTCTAATTAACTCGGGAAATTTCATGGTGATATCTATTAGTTACATTTTCTCCCCTATTAACCTGTATCCCCTCCTTATCTAATGTAAAAATGTAAAAATGGTCCTTTACAATTATATGTAAGTAAGCGTTTGTATTACCAGCTAAATGTAGGCTACTTAAAAGTATAGCAAACCCAAAGAAGATCTCTGCAGTCTTGACATGTTTGCAGAGTGCAATATGAAATGAAATGAGAAAGCGAAAGCGACTGCCTATCTGGACGTAGGCTGATTGACCTTAATAAGCGGAGGGCGAGATGGAGGAGCAAGGAGCGGGGGAGATAGATGTCGAGAATTTAGAAGCAGAGGGCAACCTCAGAGGAGAGAAAGAAAAAAAATTAAGTGGATTCATCGAGTCAATGCGAGAGTGAACGGGAGAAAGAAACCCTACATCAGGGGTCACCAACCTTTTTTAAACTGAGAGCTACTTCAAGGGTACCAAGTAGTATGAAGGGCTACTTATTTGATACAAACTTCCTGAATAACAAAGTTGCACAGATCACCTTAATAATAATATATGTGAAGAGACTGTTTGATCACATGTCAGTTAATTATTCCTCACAATAATTATTAATAATGATTTCCACAACAATGATGGTATAGCTACACATACATATTTAAACATGCAACTTTTATTTCTGTTAATCTGTTTCAACATTTGAAAGTCAGAGTCATCACGTGATTGAAGCTGGTTACTTTTGCACATAGCGCCTGCTGGTGAATGATGCAGTGGTAATGTAGAAATTATGGGTCACCTTTGCATTGCGCAATGAAGCCTGCATGTCGGCCCGTCATCGCGGGAGCCCCGTCTGTTGTCACCGACACCAGCTTTTCCAATGGTACCTTTTTCTCCACGAAGAAACTAGTAACCAGTCTGGTCTATAGCCGAGCGGGGGATCCAACCCTCCGTGGCGCGCGAGCGTCTTCGGGCGCCCGCGTTCAAACCTCTAGTCTGGGCCTTTTCGGTCGGATTGCGTTGCCTCGCCTGTACCCCCGCCACCCCTGAGTTGTTGCCCCGCGGCCTGTTCCGAGCATTTACGGACCTGACGACGGGGTGCGCTCGCGGCTCGCGTCTGGCACCAACGGGATGCGCCCGCCATTCAGAACCTGAAAACCTAGTGCGGTGCGGCGGCCTCGTCCTGGCTGTCCGCCGTGCGCCTCCGGGTACTCAACTCTCTTAACTTTCTGCAAGTGTTTTTGATTAAAAAAGAACAGCAACTACAATTTTAGACGGAGCTCCATAATGACTAGTGCTATTTTTAGAACATGTCTTGCGGCGACTCACGTGGTCCCTGCTGGCGACAGGGTGCCCGCGGGCACCGTGTTGGCTACCTCTGCCCTACATGGTTGGAATGAAGATTCGGGTGTCTGATAGACGGGGCTGGATGTGGAGCTTTGTCTGGAGAGGCCCACTGTGAGGAGATGGGTTAAAAAGTAAGAGGGAGAAGATAAACCTTCACCTCGGGTCTTTTCAAGTTGACCAGAGCCGGTGTAAATGCTCCTGGCCCCATGTGCTGCACTCAATGTATGCACGAGGTCCCTGGTGGCTAGCTTATGCTTGGAGCCCTTTAGGTGCCGAGGAGCTAGTGGTCCGCTCACTCTTTAAACATCAAGGGGCCCTCACATTGTAACCGCTGAGGGGTCTGGGGGGCCTTAGTGGTTGGCTCACCCTATAAGGACAAAAGGGCCTAGTAGTCAGCCTGCGTTATATGCGCTCTCAGGGCCATGGCACTCAACTTCCTCCAGACGTCTTACGCTTGAGGCTTGGAGTCCACCTGGCAGTCCGAGGCCCTGGAGCACTGGCCCGTGGCCTGGTCCATAATCCAGTCGTGCTCTAGTACATAAGGTAGTATGTTACAGAACCGCTACAATGTCAGAGCTGTTGGAAGTTTGGAAAGATTGACCTCTGAATTTATACATCCTAAGCATTAGTTAGAAAAAAAACATGCTACTCAGTGTCTTCCTCAATGATACTTCATCAAGTGGACTGTGGGAGCAATAGGGACCAGGGATCAAACCACCAACCTTGTGGTCAAAAGTCAACCCACTCTACCCACTAGCCACAGCCAGCCCATATTTTTGCCACATGTGGTGAATGTGGGGGAAATGAACATGAAGACTGTGAGAAAGAACCAGAGTGCCATGTTTGCAAAGGTAATCATGCAGCATGGGAGGCTAACTGTCCAAAGAGAGTATGGACAAAGAAATAATCAGGGTTGGATGTACGCATGTGGAAGTCTGCAAAGACCTTGTATGGTGTGAGACAGGAAGCCAAGGAGGGCAAGTCAGTCAGGAAGCATAAGGAATTTTGCTTTTGTACGGGTAAGCTTTTGACCTTGTGGCAATGGTAATTAACTGTTCTGTTGGAGCAGAAGGAAAATCTGAGAAAACTGACATAATTATAGACGCAGCAAGAAGATTTCTGGGTGTTGTGGGAGGTTCTGTTGAAGGTAGAGCAGTAGCTGAGAGAAGCTGTTAGGCTGGGAAATAGAGACTTTGGAGCAGAGTGGGGAATGGGTGGGAGGGAGTTATTATTGTTTTATTTAGTAAGTGGAGAGTTAATTTAAATCCAGCAGTTAAAGGTTTAAGGTTCAAGGTTGATTTATTGTCATTGTTCAACAGGGTTGGGCAATGAAACACAGTTGTTGTCTTATTTTGCTATACAAGAAAAAAACAAAAAACTCCATTATATGGTGGAGGGTGGAGGATGAATTTAGGAGTCTCACAGCCAGAGGAAAGAAGCTGTTTTGAATCTGGTGGTACAGGTAACCGGCAGGGTGAACAGGTTGTGGCTGGGTGGGTATTGTCTTTTAATAACCTTTTAGCTCTTTGCAGGCACCCCTTGTCACCAATACCACTGATGTTCTGGGCGGTTTGAATCACCCACTGTAGAGCCCTCCTTTCCTGGGCCGTGCACATCCTATTCCAGTTTGTTTCCAGTCAGGATGCTGTCTATTGCTCCTCTGTAAAAGTTACCAAAAACTTGGCACAGACATTTTCTTAAGTTTCCTTAAGAAATAGAGCCGTTTATGAGCTTTGCTAACCAGGATGGAGATGTGTGAGGACCATGTCAGGTTCTCTGTGATGCTGATTTCAAAAAACTTAGTTGACGGTAATGCAATATTTTGAATTTGAAGAAGAAGCCTGTATTTTCATGTTGTGATAGTACTTACACTATGACATATAGGTTCATTACAACAGCTTTGAATGAAGAATTCGGACTCTCTTTTTAGTCTTGAATAGTTCGTTTTTCTGAAGTTATTAGTGGGCTCAATGAAGAGAAAAGTTACAAAATAAATGCTTTAGTCCCAGAATTGAATGGGCCGTGCTGCAATGTGATCAGGATATATTAAGCTGATCATTTAGCACACAAAAAACAACATACACAAACATTTTCAGCTAATTCAATTTTTTTTCTTTCAAACAAACTCCTGAGAAACAAACTGATATTTTGAGAAGAGTGGATCAGTGGCCCTACGAGTCAAATACAAGGCAACACTTCCATCTTGAGTTTAGAAAGCAACACTGCCAGCATTGTTTTTATTGCTGCGAGTATGAAATCATAACCAAATCATTAGATACTTTGACAAATGTAGATAAGTAAATATATGGTCAGTTATAAATAAATATTATAATAAATAGATAAATAAAAAAAATACATATTTAGCTCAGGTCATATTGTCCTTGTCTTTTACACTGTGTCTACACTTGTCTTTTACACTTGTGGGCGACTGTGGCTAAGTGGATAGCAGGGCCGTCTTTCAATCAGAGGGTTGGCGGTTCAATCTCCGGCTCTGCTAGTCGCATGTCGATGTGTCCTTGAGCAAGACACTCAAACCCAAAATTGCTCCTGTAGTTGAGCCTACGGTGTAGAAATGTGATAGACTCTGAATTGTAAGTTGCTTTGGATAAAAGTGTCTGCTAAATGACTGTAATGTAATGGATAAAAACTAAATTACCTACAAATGAATGAAAAATTGAAGGCTAAAAATAACATTGTGTAGCCTATGTTAATAAGGTATTACATGCTTCTTGAACAGCCTTAGTCTCTGAACGCTACTAGAGGGATGAACGCCATTCTTCCCAGTAGATCAGGATAGAGAATGCTGCATCATAGGATAAAGTCCTAATTTGATGTGACCCTTTCCTCTTTGACTCAAGCATTCACACTGTAATGCCACACATGCACTTGCTGACATCTGACCACATTACTTTTTATTTGGACTGAAGCTTTTAGTTTAAAAAAATATTTTAAACTAATAGATATCACCATGACACTTCACCAGTTTTGATGAATTCGGGAGAAATCTAGACTTGAATAGACAAAGTAGTAAAATAAACAACTTCATGTGTATTTTGGATGTTATTTTTCTTCTTTTACTTGTCTGAAAGAAGACATGTTATAGAAGCAAAAATAGCCCAAATATCTCAAAATTGACCAGTGCATGAAAAACAATGTTTTTGCCTGTAGAGTCTCGCCTTAATTGCATCAGGCAGTACGACTGGATGGAAGCACCTACACCCTGATTATCTGAGTTTTCAACTGGAAAAGCACTAAAGGGGCTAACAACATGACTCATGGCTTCGTTGCAATTATGTGTGAAAGTTGATAGATGAATGGTATTCAAGGCAAATTAATTGTCCGTCACTAGATGTCACTGTACGCCATGTATTGAGAGGACCAGTAACACACGGACAGAAGGCTCTATAAACCATTTACTATGATACACAAATACACTATAATCACTATATCAAGTGTTGTCGCCTGCTAATTAAATTATACTATTTGGGCAACATGTTGGACGTAGGCTACTGATTATCTCAAAACACACCAATTTAAAACCGTCCCTTTCATTAGGAACCAACTGCCATCCCTTTATCAATGAGCTACAAATAATATACCGCCATTCATTGTTGTGTAAATAGAATAATGTTTCAGCCACCTTTCCCAATCAAAAGACTTCGTTTGACGTCAGAGCTGAATGCGGTTGGCGATGCTCTTGTGCTGCCTTTCGGGGGTCCTCGTAAGGACCAAACTCCGAAGCTTCCAAATCGTGAATGCAACTTGTCAAACTTGTCCCGCAGGAAAGCCAACAATGATAACAACAAGAGCGAAAACGTGAAATGAATATAACTATTTTTTTCATTTCACAACGAAACAAGATGCATATATTTTGAACAGTGGACATCATTTCCGAACAGGTGTACGATGATTCCCCCCTGGTCATCCTGGCAAATTCTGATGGTGTTGAAAATCTCGACATTTTCTTTCAGTACGTGAAGGCAGCATCGCAGCCCCACCGCCGCGGCTGGGAGGATACAACGATTCCGATCAGGGTTGCCGTTGCCAACGATGCAATGCCTCGTTTTACAGATGAACCACCGGGCATAGGCACCCTCTGAGTGCCGCGGTCACCTCCTCGTCTTCCCCGACAGTTTGCGAGAAGCTTCAGTAGAGAGCACCCGTTGGAGCCAGGGCACCCGGTAGAGACCGGACTCGGGGGCTTTATGTTTACCGAAGCTGGAGAGGTGAGCCGAGCCGTAGAGTAACTTTAGCTTGCTACATGCTAACCCGGGCTAGCCGTGTAATATGTGAAGCACCCGTGTACCTGGGTGGCCAGCGCTTTGTTACACCGCTAAATGTATTTGTTGAGAGATTATCGCCGAGTTCGCTTTGTGAATTAGCGGGCGACATTTTAACGTGCGAGAACGGAAGCGGTTCACGCCAGTCGGCTTGTGAGCTAACGTATGTTAATCAATGAACAACGAGCTAGCCCCTGGTAGCGTGAGGCTAACGTGAGTTGTTGGTGCTACCGCTGGGCCCGTTGAACAGCGGACTTCTGGACTAGTCTGTCAAACTCCGCCGTGGTAGCCGAACAGCAGCATGTGTATGCAACTATAGGAAGCCCTTTATTACAGTTTAGGAAACTTGGTTTGTTGTTGCAGTACGCCAGGATACATTAACGCTAGCTAACGTTAGGGCAGCAGCCATCCTGTCAAAATAAGCCCAACCTGCCTCCTCTGAATATGCAGCAAGCAGGGCATTCAAGTATAACGTACATATATAATAATAATAATAATGTATAATAACATATCCAAGCATTAGTCTGCCCAATGCTTCACTGTGAGTAAGGGAGTGCGTGGGTATATTATTCATTCAAATATTACATTAAGGTGAACCAGAGAAATGTTTTCCATTGTATTTGGATGTGTTTAGTTTCGGTTTACTGGTCAACTTGTGTAACATAATAAGTGCTTATTGAAATTGTCGTAAATGGGTGTGTTTCCTATCATCTAGGAAGCTGGAGCCATGGGTTTCTCCTTCAGCCTTCGATGAACTGAACTAAGCTGGACCCGCACAACTCAGCCAACCCGCCCCGGCCTGCAGTGGGGGCCCCCCTCACCCCGTCGCCCTCTCCAGCTATGGCAGGCTTCAAGCGGGGCTACGATGGCAAGATCGCCGGCCTGTACGACCTGGACAAGACGCTGGGCCGCGGCCACTTTGCCGTGGTCAAGCTGGCGCGCCACGTCTTCACCGGGGAGAAAGTGGCGGTGAAGGTGATCGACAAGACCAAGCTTGACACCGTGGCCACGGGCCACCTCTTCCAGGAGGTCCGCTGCATGAAGCTGGTCCAGCACCCCAACATTGTGCGCCTGTATGAAGTGATAGACACCCAGACCAAGCTTTACCTCATTCTGGAGCTAGGCGACGGAGGGGATATGTTCGACTATATCATGAAACACGAGGAGGGTCTGAATGAGGAGCTGGCGAAGAAATATTTTGCCCAGATCGTCCACGCCATCTCCTACTGCCATCGGCTGCATGTGGTGCACAGGGACCTCAAGCCGGAGAATGTGGTGTTCTTCGAGAAGCAAGGGCTCGTCAAACTCACCGACTTTGGATTCAGCAACAAGTTTCAGCCGGGGAAAAAGCTGACAACTAGCTGTGGATCTCTGGCGTACTCGGCACCTGAAATCCTGCTCGGCGATGAGTATGATGCTCCAGCCGTAGGTATGCAAAACATGTAGGCTGATGAATGATGCGAAAGCAATGAAATGAGTCATGTTGTTCATTAGAAAATGGCAGAGGGATACAGCACAGCAGCTCTTTGATTCAGCCCATTTCTGAAAGTCTGGTGCCTTCAAGCTTTATGATCCATTGATTGTTTTAATTTGGATGCACCGGGCTTGTTGCCTGTGGCGCTAACTAAGTGTCCAGTCCACCTATTTAATCCCTCACCTCCCGAAAAAAGCCCGTCCCTGTGTCAGAACACGGGCTTCTGGCATCAAACCACACAGGACATCTTTATCAAAGTCCTATTAAAACCCAGCTTTTGGCACAGTGGTGTAATGAGGTCGGCAGTGTGGCTAACACCTGTTCCACACATTTTTTCATCACACCTTGCTGTAACACAATGGCTGTTAGTTTGCTCACGTGTTCGCCGCAGCTCGTTTTTGCATTTAGATCGCCTCAATCCTACGCCAGGGCTCCGTGCAACGGAACAATCAGAGCTGGACTTGTTGGGAATACCTAGCTGTGTGTTCCATTAGCATTATGCTGCTAACAGTACTTGACACTGATCGTTTTGCTGCCCGCCGTGGGCCATGTGCTACAAGGTCAGCTCTTCTAGCACTGATGTCAGTGGGTGTCCCATTGCACTAAATTAACTGGCTCATTGATTTTCTATGAGGCTTGACAGAGCACAGACAAACGGATCGCGTGTCCGTCCATTGCTGATATGATATCTCTCTCATCAGGTAGCTCAAACGACGGCAGGAACACGGGACTAAGTCCAGCTCTTGAATTGGATAACGAGATGTGCCAAGTTAAGCTTGTTTTTCGGTGTGGTTGCTCATGTGGTGTTAATCCTGGAGGGAGCCTGAAATCAGTCTCATGATTTGTTTGTGCGAATAGAAAATGCCTTCCGAGGCAGTCAACTCTGATTATTTGTTTCCCCTGTTTCGGTTAAGGTTCTCACCAACTTAATAGGTGCGGCACAGGTAATGAGGAAACTGGTTACTTTTCTCATTGACCTTTATACAGACGCACACAGACGCACACAGACGCACACATACTCGCATCATAAGAACCTCCATATTGTATGTTAGACCCGGGCGAATGAAGGAGGTCTATTGCTCTGTTGTTCAGAGGAAGTCCCCCACACTGACCCCTAGTAAGACTAGTGTTTAGTTTTGTTGATGAGCGTCTCGGACTGTGTTGAGACCTATCAACATTTCTATGGCTTGCTCTGACGGTCCCTATTTTATCTGACTGCTGAGCTCTTGATAATGTCTCAAGCCGTAAAAGCGTGTCGTGTTACTATAACAGCCAGCAAACAGGAGTTGTCATATCGATACCCGCGGCATAACCGCATGTTTTCATATGTTTGAAAACAGGACCTAAAATGTAGTTAATGTAAATGCTGGACAGCAAACGGCATTTGTTCCTTTAGGGATATTTAAATATTGCTGTTGGGGTCAGAACCTGAACCAGACAATGCTGCACGTGCGTTGGTGGGCACAGGCATCTGGCAAATGAATATGTTTTGATTGTGGAATAAAAAGTTCGACTAACCCTTCAACACAAAATTGATTCATCTGACAAAGAACCGGATGAACATGAAAAACAAAAAAATATTAATTGTGAAGTCCAGGGAGATGAACCATTCAGGCAAGGACTGTTGTATTTAGTTTAATGAAGAAATAACACAGATATTTGCCATATTGAAGTGTTTTATGCACAATTTTATGAAACCATTTAACACCGTCTTCAGAGAGGTCTTCACCGTGAAAGAAGAGGCCAAACTCCTGGTGATACGTGGTTTGCCCAACTGTTGAGGTCAGCGTCTGAAGACTAGGAGCCATCGTTTATCTTGCACCATTCTTCCCAGTAACCGTATTCCACCACGGGCTGTGCGTCGAGCCGTCACGGAGCTGTATCGCTCCCCTTTTTCCTTTCCACGAATTTCTAGCGTGCCACCATCTGTGCTGAGAGGCCGTTTGATAGCCCTAGTGCTCAGTATTATTGATGGGCACTGGATGTCTGCAGCTCACTATGCTTTATTGTGCTGAGCCGGGCTGTTTATGGGCCCAACAAGCTGCGCTCTCTGCCAGGTAGCTGCTGTGTATGTGATGCACTTAGGCACCGAGGTTCTACTTGTGGCCATGCTGTACAGCCACAGCCCTCTGCAGTTGTTGTAGTGTTGAGAGTACTCTTAGCCACTGATGGCCGTTCTCTGGTGCTATGTTGTCTGTGCTCCTCTGTGCAGCATTTTAGTTAAGTGTTGCAGAGGCATGCTGTGGTCAGAGCCATTAGCCTCGTGGGTCTGTGGCTCTGAAGATTAGTGTAATGAGATGAAAGGGCTTATTGTCTGCACTTGTCTAAGTTTGATGCAATACCTTAAAAAAATACAGATTTTTGATACCACAGGACAAAGTTTACACAACATCGAGCGCATAACATTTTATATCTTTATTAAAAGATTATAATAACAAGGCCAGTGTTCCCTACAGGATTCTGTGGCACTGTGGTGGCTGTAGGGCTGCAACTATTGATCATTTTAGTGATTGAGTATTCTACCGATTATTCCATCAGTAATCAGATCAGTACTTTTATTATTTATTATTACTAAAGAGCAATAGTTAATAAAGAAAGAAAATAAGACCAGTCTCACTAATTGGTATCCTTAGAAAAATCAACATTTTTATTGCTTACTTTGCAGACAATATTATTATCTGTCAAAACTAAACTCATTTCGGGAATTTAAGTGCCATACTACATTCTTTTTAAATAAAACATTTTCTGAAACAAAATGTTTTTTACAAATGTAAAAAATGATGTTGGACAACATAACAAGGTACACATCCTCTTATGGGCTACTCCTATAAATGTACTATACCTTTAGCTTATTGAACTATGATTATAGAAATTCAAAATGAATATTGATTTTTGTTTTCTTGTGCCCTGTGACGCTGCACGTCTCTCCTCTATACCATGCCGCTGTGGACTGATCAAATCATGTGGGATCAAATGAACTTTGCATCGAAGGTTGGAGTTAGCGGTTAAGCCGTCGGTGGGCGGACCATCGGGGGGGCATGCTCCTCTGGGAGAAGATTCTGTACATTTTTAGATGCACTTTGACAGCAGAATTAAGAGGTTAGGTCTTTGAAGAGCTATCTGCTCTAGTAGACAATGCAATCACAAACACATTGGTTGTATATGAGTGGTGATGTGGGCACTGAAGGTGTGTGTGTGTCAACCACAGACTGTAGTTAGGAAGTGGACGCAGTCGGGACGTCACCCATTGGTTAGTGAACTGCCGTTTTGAAGCCTCGAGTTGGGATGTTTTTGGCCGTCGCCATCTTGTTTGCAACCAGTGAACGGAAGTGACCACATTTGAGCAGCGGAGGAGTGACGTAGAGACGTCGTGTACGGCTCTTCCAGCTGTAGCGACCTGTCAATCTCATCGTAGCCCCGCCCTAAAGCATATTCTGCTTTATTGTCTGTCTCTAAATGGACCATCATTTACTAAATGAACATCATGCTGTATTGAAGAAGACTTGAAACTAGAGATTTACCGCACCAAAAGTGCGTAGAATGAATGTCTCAAATATTCAGAATCCATATGTATCAAACATTTTTTAACTACACTCACATTTGCAGACCAAGCCTCGGAAAGGTGTACTTTTGGTTTTCTAGTGGCTACCCGTGGGGAGCAAAGCCCCTTTTATCTCGTCTCACTTGGAGCCAAAACAGGCTTGTGTTTTTAGGTATGTTTGTAAAGATTATCAGCACAGCGTAATGGAGAACCGCATTCCTTGACCTTTTATTGCTTCTTTTTATAAATCGCACTGGAGGCGGGATAAAGTGCAGTGCAATCAATTCGATTCATTTCAGAGGGTGATGTCTTACCTTCACGTTCCAGCTGATAGCGGAGACGGGTCAAAGCTTCATTAAGGGGTTCAAAATGTCCACACACTGTAGCTGACGGAAAGCCCTACACTCACAAAAGCCTTCCTGTCTACATTGATGACCTGTCTCACCCTCCCACTGCGGATGTGTGCCTGCACCCTGCAGGGCTGCTTGGCCGGCTCTGTTGTCTGCACCACGCCGGCATCAGGAGTCCGTCTCTGGAGAGCGGCCTCCTAATTGCAGCCTTGGTTTCTGTTGCCCACTGCCAATAAGATGGGAAGAACAGTTAATCCACGCTATTGTTTGGACTGGGCCGAGAGAGGGGGGGGGGGGGGGGGAAGATGCAGAGATTACAGTCACATTAGTCCTGTGTTGACACAGACTGGCTCGCTTTGATTAGAACTCATTCGTTTGGTTCCCACCGCTGGGCCCAAGACCAGCTTCCTCATTGTCTGAACCGTTTTCCTCCTAAACAAAATGTTGGTGAATGTTTCTACTAATAGTTTGCAAGATTGCTCCTTGGGTTAATGTGTGTTGTCTTGAATCACACTTGTGAGCTCAGAATGAAACCCTTCCTGATGACGGAGTTGTGTACGATGCACCAATTGCAATTTTTCTTTACAGAATTTAAGTTTTGTACAAATCTGCCGATTCAGTTTTTTTTTTTTTTTTTTTTTTTTTTTTTGCATATTCAGATTTTTTTCCGAGAACTGGACTAACTTTCACCACCGTCCCAAATATAATATCAACCATCCCGAAGTCAGTGTAAAATCTATAAAGGTTATTTTCATAAAACACACAAGATTCTTATCATGAGTACTTTTAATGATGTATTATAATCTGTTTAGAGTTAGTGTAAATGGTTCATAATTCATCTCTAATATCTATTTATGTTGTTTGCAAACATCTCCTTCAAACAACTGGATTTATTCAAGTTTCTCACTAACACTACATTTTACTAGATTACACTTGGACACATCATGATGACTATAATTTACCTTCTCCCAATACACATTTTCTTCTGAATAGAACTTAATTACAATATAATGATATCGGTGTCTGATTAAGTTAGTTGATGCATACGGTTTTATTTTGGATAAATTGCGAGTCGCTGTCGCTGAAGAACTTCCGCACAAACCGTGTGCGAGTGTGTGAGAGAGACGTTCCTGTGCCAGCTATCGTTACTAATGTTCAGAAATGTAAATGACAGCCCCTTCTGTGCTCGTTCCTGGCGTGCCTATTACATAAAGCTCTGGTACTTTTGACTCAGATGTGTTACATGGTCAGGGTCACAGAAAGCCTTGTATGGCCCTGCTGGCTTTAGCTTCACTGCCATTAGAGAATATCCAGTGGAAACAAGAAGAGACGGAGTGTAACACTTGTATGAATGTTATCTGGCTAAGCGTCAATGTTTACTATTGTATTTCTGTCCCAGTGAGTCTGTCTACGCTCCTCGTTGGGTTGTGTTTCATGGACCCTGGTGTGGTTCACAGCCGCTGTGAATAGGAGGCTATATGATGAATGAACAGTGGTGTCCTTCTCAAGAATTTGTAGGTTAGATTGCGAGTGCAGCACATTGATGCTCCCACACCTCCGGCTGCCTTTATTTATCTCTGAGCTGCATCGCTCGGTGCCCGAGGCTTTTTATTGTGGTCGACCGGGATGGAAATATGTGCATGCTCAGACGCACACACACACACACACACACACTCACTCACTCCAGTACAACAGTCATGTACAGGTGTCAAAGAGGCATGTGTTGCATAAGTCAACATGTCAGACTGACTGAAGGTTTGTAGGAATTGTGCACAGACAAACAGGTCCGTCAGGATTTCACTAAAAGCATTTAACGACGTCTCTGTTTTGTCCCGGTACACGGCACTGTGACAGTGAACCAGTGTGCACAAAAGCAACTAAATGCAATTCAGCCGTCATTCATTTGTATTACTTATTGAAATGTAAAAAGGCCTTTGCTGCTGGTTTCCAAGTAATTGGCCAATTATTATACTTCTTTTTAGCTTCATTAGCTAATGCTAGGGGTGTAACTGTACACAAAATTCACTCTTTAGTATGTACCTCGGTTTTGGGTTCACGGTTCGATATGTTTTCGATGACTTTCAGTAGTACTTCAACAGAAGAATGTCTAAAATCAGATGTTATTTGTATATTTCCTCTACTTCTTTAAATCCACCACTTCTGACGGTACTCCATTTCCAAATATTGTTCAGAAAGTTTGACTTCGACCAGTGCGGCCCTTATTGAGTGAGTCCAGTTCTGTTGTTGGACCTTCATTCTGGGCCCTGCTGTACGGTTATCCTTCTCAATGTCCGCTCACCTTCACAGGGGCTAAGCATGTCTGCAGCCACGGACACTGCAATACACAGTTTAGTTGCTGCAATTCCCTTCATTGGCCACGATGGAAGTGGTATGAATATGTGATTAGAACTATGACTGAATAGATGGTCCAGTTTTAATTAAGTGGGCCTATGAAGTGGGTTAAACTGCAGAGGGACATGAAAGTGTGTCTGTCTGTGTCCCACTTCATCTCCGTCGGGAGAAGAAGCCCTTCAATGAAGCTGGATCTCAGGGGAGAGAGGGCTGTGGACGAGTGTTGCATGTGAATGAGGATGTGGGGATGCCAGAACACGTAGCCCACATCACGGTCTGTGTCCATTAAACCCAACGTTACTAATGACGCCAACAGCTGGCAGGCTGAGTTCGCGCCATTTCCATTTTTTTTCCCGTTTCAGTGTGGTGCTAAATCCAACTTGTTTTGCATTAGTAATGTAATGTAAAATGACTGTAATGTAATTAGTAGTGTGTGTGTGTGTGTGTGTGTAAAAGAGTGATTTACTCTGTTACTTTGCTTCTTGGTGTGTCTTCCTGCTGTAACATACAAATTTCCCCCTGGGGATGAATAAAGTACATATCTATCTATCTATTTCTAGAGCCAAGGAAGGATTGAGGCCTACTTAGGTACGGCGGCTGAGAGAGCAAATGGTCAGCTGTCAGTCAGTTTGTTGGGGATTAGTCAAAGCTTGCCATGCTCCCAAGAGAGAGAGAGACTGGTAGGAATGAATGGGGTGACAGGTGTTGAAGGTTAGGAACTAACTGCACACTGGGTTTGAGACACGAGGACATGGTCTGAGTCAAAGCTGTTGGACTTAATTTTAGGATGAGAGCCCATATTGCTAACAGGCCAATCAGTTGCACTATTTCATGAATTGGAGTAAAAAGCGTTCTTTTTTTTTTCTCTGTGTGCAACTGTTGGCATTTTTCTATATTGACTATATCTCTACTGACGTATTCTCCTACCATCATTATACATGGGTCTGAAAATGAACAACAAAACCTGGACCAGAGTGTCATTTTTGTTGTGACTTTACAAAAATCACAATGCATAAACCAATGATCCTTAATGGGCCTAAAAAACAAAAGATTAATTTGATTAAAACCATTTGAGTTCTGTTGCATCGCTGCTCTCCACTGACTGACACTGGGGGGGGGGTAACCCATGGACCGGTTGGACATGCCTGCTCTCCTTTCTTCTGGAGCACACTTCCAGTGAATTCCAAAGGCACATAAGGAACAATGCAATACATGCGATTCAATCTTTTTGTTGTTGTTGCCTGCAGTCATTCCTCTGTAGCCGCTGCACTCTAAACCGCTTTAAACCCTCTTTCAGACTCGGCCTTGGGAAGCTTAGAGTGCACTTCAAAGTCATTAACATGTGGGGGTGGGAAGGCCCTTCATGCTGCGAGGGAGCTATAAGTGATTGTGATGGGCAGCACATTTGCTTTGCTTTATACTATAGTCGAGATTAACTTGTGACCCGGCTTCGTCTCAGGGTACTAATGTCTGTTTAAGGTGAGCTTGAATGCTGGCCAGCTGGTTTTGAATCCAGGTGGAATCTAAAGTCTTGCTCCTCAAGTATCAAACGCTGCTGTGTGTGGGAAGTTAGTGCAGGTAACGTATACATTAGTAAGACATTGATGGATTTAAATGATCACTTTGTTCTGTTTGTTTTAACAGTAGGAACCCTGCTGATCGGTTACACCACTACTGCTGACTTTGAGAAGCTTGTGGGTTTGGGAAGAAGTGTAGAACAACGTGTTTATACCGGGCATTTCCTGCATAAAGAATAACGCTGAATATCTTCAACAAGGCTGTCCATTCAAACCAGATTTCCTTTTTAGTTTAGACGGTATGATTTCAATTCTTGCTGCCAAAACTACCAAAGAGGAAGAAAAAAAGTTGTTCGTCTTTGGACAGACATCTGTAGAATGTGATATTAGTTCATTACAATAGCATCCATCTGAGAATATATATATATATATATATACTGCTGAAAAAATATTGTAAATGAGGAAGTAAATTAAACTACAGAAATTAGAAAAAAAAGATAAGCTATCTTATAAAGTGTCTTGTAAAGGAGGTTTACAATTATTTACAACGATTCAATTTTTTCTATCTTTTTGATAAATGCTTATCAAACAGAAGGAGATCTTTCATCACAATCAATCTGTGTTTATATGCTGTATCTCAGTGTCTGTGGTCATAGTTCTCAGTCTCAAACTACCCGGTACACATGCACATGAACACATGGTACCACCAGGAAAAACCCTGCTTTATACTCATACCGAATACGTTTTTCTTTCTTACCATAACTCAAATGTCATACTGGCACAGGTACTGGCAAACAGCAAGCCCCTGGCCCACGTCTCAATCCATCATATCTGCTTTGTGGTAAACCAAACCCCTGAAAGCAAACGGAGGATCTGTTGCTGCCAAGTGCTGCAGGTTGTCTGTCAGTCGGCCAACTTACTGCTGCTGGAGTCTAATCTGACGCGGGTACTTTGTAAATTAGTCTGTCTGCTTCTACCTCAACCAGATCAACTTCTTTAAGAGGAACAACAACCCTACAGAAGTGGACCAGTACCCCGGTCCATAGTCAGTGTGTGTGTGTGATTCGTCACATGGAGCACGCTGCCACACTCTGCACCGGTATCTGTTTTCAACCTCAGTGCAACACGTTTCTCACTGTGGGTTGCTGTTTCCTGTGCTTCCCCCCTCCCCTTCCACTTCCCTGACAACGGCGCAGGTTTATCGTCTGCTATTAATACACACATCTTAGATGAAGCAGCCGGCTCTGGCCAGCACACGGTGAAGCAGTCAGATGTGTTCTCATTCTCTGTCTCTGTCCGCTGCATGTTGACATGGAAGCAGGGAGGAATATGTGATCACAGCGGCATTCTATTAATTCTTTTCTTGATCACACACTAAATTAGGACTAGTGTGTCCCCTTTTGAAAAGAAGAGCAGTAAAGGACAGTTCTATCGAAAGACAGAGCTGCTGGATCAACTATCCCAGTATCACTCCGCTGTAGACAATGCACAGCGACGAGCCAGCGAGCAGGGAGACACCGGTGATTAGGTGTAAATGTTCCTCTGCGGTGTGCGATGCGGCCTCATCACAGGCCATCGGGTGGGCTTAGCCAACTGACTGACCGATCGATATACAGACTTAACATGTTTGTCAGCGCTCGACTGACTTTACAGTCTTTCAGAGTGTTATGCACAATAAAGGGTTTCTGAACAGACGTGCTCGCCATACAATCGGCAAAAAAAGAACATGATTCTTGCAGAAATCTCCAATTGTCAAAAGCATCTGATACCAAATCTCAGCATGGATGGTTTCTCAAGGTCTTAATGTAGCATATAGGAGGGATTTTTTTCTAATATGAAAAAGTACATTTTTCAAGCTGTTAACTAAATATTACGTCTGTACTTTGAAGAAGTGCTTTGTGACAAGTGCGTGGATGAAGCATTGTGTCTTTTTTATTCTTCCCATTTTTTATTCTTCCCATTTAGCAACTCGCTAGTTAGCTAGCTAACATTAGCTCGCCGTGTTGTCATGCTAACGTTCCACTGGTTACTTTAAAAGCTGGTGGACAGCGGCAGAGTTGTGTCCCAGCTCCTCGCCGCTAGGAGCCTTCAGCCAGGAGGAGAGCAGATGGGAAGGGGTTAACCTACAGGTCGGCTAGTTGGCTCAGATCCTGTTGCTCCAGAGATGAATGTCTGCTCGTTCTGATGACTGCAGTACTGACTAGCCTTGAAGTTGATCCCCTCCTTAAAATACTTTGACAGGTTGGGACTTGTAGGCAAATCATTCAGCCGAGAAAAGTGGCGAGTGGAGGAGGTAAGGAGGCAGGAGACAATCAAAGTCTTCAGACTGGGAGTCTGATTGGTTGATAAGTGAGCTTCAGCAGTGCTATGTAGCTTGTGTGTTCTCTGTGCTGTCTGAGAAAGTCTGCTAAACTATGACATTCTGGCAAGAAATGCGGTTTCTGTTTTTTTGTCATTCAAACTGTTTTGCACATGCAGGCCTTAAAAATACACATTTGAATCATATTTTGGTCTTTTTGCTTTTGAGGAAAAAAAAATCATGAATCATCCATTTGCTTAAAAAACGATTACATTTTGTGGACGAATACCTCAGTAAAACATTGAGTGTGTATCTTATAATGAATGAGTTAAAGGAACGTTGATTTCACACTGAATTAACCGTTTTATTCGGATCGAAAGCTTTTCACAACAACTGCTAAATGAACCTTGAGCTGAAATATTTCTGTCAGCACTGCAACACCATTTAGAGACGCGGGGGCTTTGATAAATTCCAGTGTTTGTCAGTGTTGATCTGGTCCAGGTCCCGTTTTATTGGCCCTGTGCGGCTGCTGTCACTTGAAGCTGCTCGCTGGTTTATCAGAGCGAAGCATCTGAATGCAGAGCAGGAGAGGAAGAGAGGCCGGGAGACGAACCCCACGGCCGCTAATGAAAGCATCACAGCGCAGGATGCCAGGACGATAGCTAGTGAAGAAGATGAACTCCCTGTTTGTAAAGAACGTTGCCTGTAAACGTGACATATAATTGCAGACCAACACGCTGGACTCGACGGAATGATTATAGACGGAAATCGGCATGTGGAGCTGCCATGTTATTGTTTAGCCAGAGGGCCCGACACATTTCACTCTTCAAATTGAGACTGGGGAGCGCTGCTATGGCAACAGATGCTGCTGCTTAGAGCGAGCCAGGTGTGAGGTAGTTCACCGGTGGTCCCGGGGGGGAGGTCTCTGCCTCGACTGTGGTGTCAGGTGTTTAGGACTTGCTTGGATCGAGTATTGTCCTTTACTTCTATCATTTTGTTGATCATTGCCCTTATGCAGGTGACAAAGACTAGACCTCCCACCATTATCATGAGCAGTGGAAGCAGTGCACTCACCATGAGCGCTATGAAGCCTTTTCCTCCTCCGATTGTGCCCCCACCAGCTCTCTGGTCCATAGGACACTCCCACATTTGCATCTGCTTCGAAGCCGTTGGATATACTCTTGAGGGTGTGAATGACGTGGGACATGTTGGCGGAGATATCTCCAGTGATGGTGTAGCATGTTCCGGTTTCGTTTGGATATGGGGTTGCACACAGACCGCCTTGTTTGACCAGCAGAAAGTCTAGGGCGGCTGAGTGTTGGAGTAGGACTAGTCTCTGGCTTTTGGCTGACTCTGACAGGTACTGGAATCCGGCTATAGTTTCATTGGCGAACTCTTGGAGGGTGCAGGTGATATTGTCGATGTGGTCGGCCAGGAATGTGACTCCGTAGAAGGGGTCAGTCCAATTCCCCATTTTTCTCCCAGTGAGATTGGGAAATGGAACGCCTTCATGGTGT
Source organism: Anarrhichthys ocellatus (assembly GCF_004355925.1). Classification (NCBI taxonomy): domain Eukaryota; kingdom Metazoa; phylum Chordata; class Actinopteri; order Perciformes; family Anarhichadidae; genus Anarrhichthys; species Anarrhichthys ocellatus. The sequence continues at coordinate 633,174 of NW_022280073.1, forward strand.
GGAACTGTGCCATGGATCTTTTTATTCTTTCAGGGTCGATATGTTGCGTGCCATTGGGATATTGCTCCATCCGGACTTCGGCATCATGGTAGGGTAACTGCAGGGTGGCCAGCCTACAACATCCCTTGAAGTCGAGGGGTAGGACTGGATATGCATGGTCTCCGCAGGCCCACCACATCCCCTTCACTGCCACTCGATGTATTATGGTTGAGATGTTGCCTGGAAACACTGGAATGTCCTGTGGCCCTTCGTCGCTCTTTACCGTCATGGTGTAGTATTCGCCCAGTAGGCTCTTGTAGTAAGGAGAAGTGTCTGTTGGCCAGAGAACAGCGAGTGTGCTTCAGCATGTTGGACGTGTTTCCGTTCCATCGCCAACACTCCTCCCTCGTCCAACACACCACTGAACACTAGTCCATCTCTACCTGTCGATGTCGTGGTTGACGGGAGCCAGCAGATGGCTCTTTCTTTTTGCGCTCGCCTTCTCTCATATGGGATACTATGAGAAAATCAGTTTTCATCATCGTTATTCCTTTTTTGTTTCAGGGCTGCCGCCGTCTTGCGCAATTTTCAACACACTCTGTTGCGTGCCACTTTTTTGTGATGCTAGAACAATGTAGCTTTGCTGCTGCTTTTAGTTGCCACAGACTTCAGACAAACTGAACTGAGGACAGTGTTTGTTTTTTTTGCTTGAGGAAAACTCTTCTTTTTCTTCTTTTTTTTAACATCCTCCGAAACCATTAATTTAATTTATCGCCAAGCTCTAAGTACAAGAGACATTGTTGAACACACAAATACATTGACAGCACAAATGAAAAGATAAACAATACCTGAGTAGTCCTAACAGCAGCTTTAATGCTACCCCTTGAGGTTGTATCTGTGCTTGTGCGGACGTGCTGCAGGACCAAGTGAAACCTGTTCATCAGAGCAGATCTAAAGCACCGACGGTGGAAGGAAACTGTAGCAGGAGCATGAACTAAAGATCATCTCTTTCGTAACTAAACGCCCTGAGGATACAATGGTGCGTGTCGAACCTCTTGTCAGACGTTTTTTAAATGCCAGTATGCGTGGACACACGCCCAGAACAGGGTTGGTTTCCTGCTGTCAGACAGGACTCAAGGACAAATGCGTGAGTAATTATGTGCTGTTGGGTTAATTAGATGTGCAAAGGAGGAATGATGGATGATCACTCTGCAGTGCCCTAGTTTACTGTTATCACAAGGCTAACAGAAATAGAGCTTATTTCCAAATGGTGCTTTTTTTTAAATTCAAGCCATGTTGATGACAGTCAGTCCACCACTTGGGTCTATGAAATACCTCAACTATTAGATGAACAACCATGACATTAGCTGCACACAAGCTGGTTTTGGGCTCGACTGTTCTCAACAAGTAGGCCGGGTCACAAACTCTCATCCGTGGATCATCTAACCGGAGTCGTCATTTCTGAAAAGACACATTGATGTCAAGTGCCGTCTAGTTACATTATATTGAAGAGAAGGAAGACATCTTTGAGGCCGATATCTCCAAAACTACTAGTACATCAACCCCAAATGTTCTCCGGTTTACATAAACTTGTACCATTTGTGTCTTTTTTAATGAATACTGTCTGACTGCTTCAAACTGTCCCTCTAAGTACTTGACTAAATGTTCTTACTTACTTTTACTTGGGCAGTTTTATTATGTCCCCATGGGCTCTGGGCAGTTGTTACATTATATAAACCCCTCTGGTTTATATAATGTAAACCAGAGGGGTTTATATATGTGGAAAATATTGGCATATTAACTAAACTATTTTGTCCTGCACTTGTGCGTCCGGTTGTAGGTCGGCCCAGTCTTTACCAGCATCCTATTTTTAGGTCAGCCACTTATTGTCTCTGAGATATCCACATGATTACTTTGGTCACTTTACTATCAATCTGTTGGCTAACGGCTCAACAAGACAATCCCGGATGATTTTTAAGCTGTATTTGCATGTTTGTCTCTGTGCATCTTTTCACATTTTGCTGCAGGCTGTAGCGGAATCATTAGCACATTGAGCCAAGTCAGGAGGAGGCTTCATAAAGCGAGCATCATGGGAGCTTTTCATCTTCTTTTTCTTTTCCTGAGGACCCGACTGCGGTTGATTTCCTCTTTCATCTTCTTGCGTTATTTGTAGTTGCTGCCATCACAAATTGAGGATGGGCAAATTTGTAAACCTTAAAGATGGAGATCCTGGACTCTATATCATGCTTATAAGATGTTTATTTAAAAAAAACTTGGAACAAAACCCTCTTTCATGCGGAAGAATACATTTCCTTTTGTCACATTTTCAACCATTGATTTCTCAGAATGGAATCCGACCAGGCTCCGTTAATTTCATTGTCAACACAAGTACAACTTCAACTCCAAGAATCTTATTACTTGGAAAGTTTTAATCCCTTTCTTTTATTGCCTCAAGTCTGCTGAAACTTTAGACTGTAAAGGCTCAAAAGTGTCGGACAACCCCCCCCCCCCTTGTCTTTGAAAAGCCCTTTCAAAGACAAACCATGTTTTTGACGTGGCACATGTGTTGTACCTAGACTTGGGTCGATAAACCGGTTTGATTTCATGCCAACCGGTTGAACCGACATCTGTCATTATGCCACGTTCTGACAAATCGAGGCCGCTTTCTCCGGTCGTTGTGCCTCCTAGGCAACACCAGGCTGTGAGCCGGTGCGTAACGTAAACCACCATAAATAACGTACCCTCTGGAGGCTGCCGCTCGGCCCTTTCGGCCCCAAGCCACCCGTCGGTTGTGCTCCGACACAAGCAACGGAGACGTGACCCGGGAAGGTCTCGGCCAGATACTTCTCTGTTCTCGGCCCAGAGGGACGGCACATCGCTGCAACAAGGCCTTTCTTTTTAAGGACTCTTTTATCCTACTTTAATAGTTGGATCTTTATTCAATAAGATGCATTTTTCCAAAAAGTTTGGTGTATTTTATGCATATTTGTACTCCTGATGGGTTAAAAAAAAGCAAGTAGATGTATGTATGTATGTGTATATGTGTGTTAGTGGTGTAAGGGATCACTGATATTGGAATATTCATGTTTTGTGATGTTTCTTAGACAAAAAAGGAATCTTACAATGTGAACAAGGGTTTTTGTGGAATTGTGGTAAACGATTTAATAAAAATCAAAAACCAGCCTGCAGATGAACTGATAATGAAAATGATCTTGGTTGCAGACTTGGTAGACCAACAACAAGTACTGGATGTGAGAAACTGAAAGCAGCGTGTTGATAACAACACAGATGTAATTGACGAACTCATCTTGATACTTTTCACATGGAGCGATTACATGTGCAGCAGCAGACCTGCAGTCTCCTGCATGTGGAGCCTCAGCAGGTCTGTCTGTGACAGCAGCTCTAACAGCTGTCACCCAGAGTGCTCTCCACTCTTACCCACCTGCCTGTGTGTGTGTGTGTGTGTGTGTGTGTGTGTGTGTGTGAGAGAGAGAGAGAGAGAGAGAGGGAGAGAGAGAGAGAGAGAGAGAGAGAGCTCTTCAGGATGACGGCTCCGTGTGTGTTGGTGACAGCCTCTAGAACTGCTGTCCATTAATAGGAGTACAGGTGTGTGCTCCGTCAGCATGACTTCTAATCTTACATCTGTACATTATATATGGAGATACCTTGAAAACAATCTTTTTGCATACTTGAACTGATGGATTTGCTTTTATACAATGGCCATCTAGTATGGCAATATGAAAGTTCTAGACACATTCCAATTGTTTTATATAATAATGTTAACAGTAAAGTAGGCCCTCCTGGGCTGCCTGCCTGCACATACCGATGCAGTTGCTGAGGAGCGTAGCAGCTAGCATGTTTCTTTTGTCATCACATGCTAGCGTTCTCTGATTTCTATATTTGGCATTTTATTTACATTTCGTGTATGTTGCCATTTATTGTGCAACTACTGAGAAAGTGTCCAGCGTCAGTAGGCTGACTGTGATGGCTGCTTGTACCAGGCTTGTCTTTATCTGTCAGGAGGAGGTGTGGATGCTGCGGGGCCAGTGCTTAGTTTATTTCTGCTGCTTTAATATTGTGGGCTACACTGTGGAACCTCCTCTCTATGTAGCGCTGCATGACTTATAGCAGGTGGATTCATTTTTTTCTGGAAATGGGCTTCTCCCAGTCCTCTCCTCCATAGAAGTTAACCTTAAATGTTTCCATTTAGCAGCTAACTTTGTCACTTTGTGACCTGCTCCGTGTTGGGAGAAGCGATTCCCCCGCAAAGGAATTAGCGTTGGTATGTGGTTGTTAAATCACATCTACAAACCAAGCGGCAACCTCTGGGTGTTGAGCAATTAACGTGGAAGTGTTAAAAACTGCTGTTCTTATAAAGTCCACTTGAGGCTGGTTCTAAAAAGCGGGTCAGTGCCCATAGAGCCCACGCCAAACAGAAATAAATATGTCTCCAACCTGGTACAAAAACCAGTGTTGGTCTATTCGTTTTCATGTTCATGACGACCGTACGGGAGGTGAATTACTATATAACTCACCCATGTAATCATATTAAGGTTTAAAGTTAATCGTAATTAAGGGCGGGGCCGCTTTGAGTGAGTGAATGCCATGGTTGACGTCACAGAGACTACGTCCATGTTTTACACAGTTATGAACCAGTCGGATGGCTTGACTTGAGCTCCCTGTTTTACAAGTCACTCTGCAGGTTAGTCTCTACTCTCCAGCTGCCGGCCCCTCTGTGGGGTCTAAACTATGAACATGGCTGCTTTGCTTTAAATACATTTTGGTTTTGATCCCTTTGGTTGTTCTTCTGTGTGAGCCACCACACAGCGCTGGGAGCTGCGTGGCATTATCTGCTGCTTTTGTCCTGTTTACACTTGTTTTCTATTTTTGCCAGAACCGCTCAAGTCTGTGTGGGAATACACTTCATTGAGTTATGAGCGTGCCAATGCACAATAAAGACTCGGAGAAACACAAGATTATATCACTTAATTTATTCTACCAAGCTCTGTTACCAAGTTTAAAGGCACTACAAAGTCACTACATGGTACATGAAGGACACAGAGAACTCTAGCTGTATTTAGTCTGTGGTTATCTCTTTCCCTTCACTCTTCATCTGTATGACAGTATAGATGCAGGGTGATGTAGAGCTCCTCAAAACGGATTATATTGCAATCTGAAAAGGCGATGTTATGATCAGGATCATATTAACGTTCAAATGGTATTCTTTGGATGAGAATATTTTGGTTTCGTAGTGGAAACGCTGTTGTTGGTTCAGTTCTCTAAAGTTGACCTGCTTGCTCGCTTGTTTTGCCCAAAAAGGTTTAAGGTTTGTGATTCAACTCCTACTAGGAACAATGGTTTCAAATGTGTGTAGGGCATTGTTGAGAGAGTTGGCTAATGAATGGGAGGCCAAAACAACAACTAAATAACGCCCAACGGTACACTTTTACTTAGCCAGCATTGTCTTTCAAGTTATTTCGAGTTACAGCCGTGGACTGCCCTTCTTTTAAATCAGGCCCCCACAGACTTCAACATGGCGAGTTCCCTGTCTGTCATACCAGCTAGATCATCACTGATCTCCTGGAATATGATCTCTATAAAAGAGTGGGGGACCGTGTTCATTGATTATGAAAATGATCTGCTGGCCTAAATGACCGGTGCAGTCATTCTGTCCTCCCATCAAGCCTCTGGATGAAGGAAGCAACCAATAGGAACAATGCTCCACGCTGCTGGGTTTGTGAATCTGTAGATGATGCTCCACAGAACGGGTAGAAAGTGAGGTGAGACGGTGCTGCTGTGAAATAGTCCTCTTTTCTGTGTTGCGCACACATTTTGAAGTGACCGCTCTGAGGAGACAGCAGCAGGAGGATTGCAATAATGTGTCCAAAGCAAGCAGCAGCTCTGTGACCAGATCCTTTTTAGGTATGGCTCTCTTTCATGCTGCCCTCACTGGTGTTCACGTAGCCAGACAGCCAGGCATCAGTAATGTAACAAAGGTACAAAGTAGGCAGCTGACAGCGGGAGATTAGAAGTAGACTCATTTACACTCCTACTTAATTGGAAATCCAGGCTTAAGTTGGGATATTAAGAGGCAGGGCAAATATATAAATGTATTTTTAGCAGCTTAGCAACAACAAATAACGCATGAGAAAATCCACCTTTTTGCTTCGTTAAACATGCTCTTAAAGCAAGTGTTTAAAGCACTCTTCCAAACAACTTTAACTGGCTGTGAAGGACGGTTTATTTCTTAGCCAATCAACCTGTCACTCAGATCAGACACTCAGCACTTCCACAGTGTTCTACGGCTTCAGGCCTTAGGTTGCCATGTCTGCACACTGTTAGGCTAATAGGACAGAGAGCCCCGTGGAAATACAGCAATCATTTCATTTTTGGACATGAATTGATTGCTTGACATGCTTGACACTTGTTGGTTGCTTGGGCCCTAATTAATCCACACATCTTAGTCCTACTGTAGCCTGATTAACGTCTCTGAGAACTGTTGTTGATATATATATTCTGTGTCCTGGCTACTTTTGTTTCATTGTAGCTTTGTGAGTTCCTAGTTCCGTGATACCTCCACCGAAGCTTTTTTCTAGGAATGCGCCAGACGGCAACCTACGGTTCTGAAAAGTCATTAGTAGTTTTAATGATGTATAATTAGCTGTTTAGAGGTATTGTAAACAGCTCATTATTCCCTCTCTAATATCTATTTATGTTGTTGTGAAAACATCTCCTTCATACAACTGGATTTATTCAAGTTTCTCACTAACACTACATTTTACTAGATTACATGTGAACACATCATCACATCATGATGACTATAATTTACCTTCACCCAATACTTATTTTCACTGAACAGAACCTGAACGCATCATAATGTAACTGAATGGAGCCTTCGTTCATTCGGCCATTAGCAGGAGAGATCGGCGACTAGAAAAGCATGAATGACATTTTCCTGATCGCATATTTTACTAAATATTGGCAGATAACAATCGTCAGTAAAACTTTATTCCCCACTGTGGTGGTTAACATTAAACTGTGCAGTTAATCCGGGGTTCACATGCATGCCAAACCACGAGGGGGATCCTTCCAGATCACGGATCGACAATGGTCCGTTACACCACGACTAAACAATGATGTATAGGGGTACTGTAGTAGAGTTGTAGACTTGTGCCAACCTGCTGGAGGGAATACAACATGCAGGGCTAAGCAAGGCTCTCACCGTGAGAGAAAGAGCCCACATTCAAACCTGAAGGACGGTTTAAGAGCAATCATTTGAGGGCCAGTTAGTACGTAGCTGTCCAGCCACATCTCTTTTTGTTTTTTTATTGGCTGCGCCGAGTCAAACGATGCCGCGCTGATTTTTATTACTAGTTTAAACGTGACGGGGTAAAAAGTGGGTTGTGGTGATATCTCGCCAACGTTGCGTCTTCAACTCTCAGTACTTTCGTAGCTTCCTGCTGCATCTCTGTGGTTAGAAGTTCAGTTTCTCTCCTGTGTACCTGTTTGTACTTTCATATATCTGCTTCATTTTGATGACTCTTTCAGCTGTGTAGGAGTCACGTTAAGTTGCTGCAAATGCAAATTTGACATTTCCTCAGGGCGTGCAGTTAGTGACAGTGAGGGCTCCATCATAACATAGCTCTGACAGCTTGACAAATCATCGGGCGGGGCTTAGCGAGGGGTCAATGGTCGCATGGGGCATCGAGATGACCATGCTGAGCTGACCCTTCTCTATACCTGCGTCTGTTCATATTGCAACAGGAGAGCAGACATCGGTACAGGCTGGAGGAGAGTTGTCGTAGGTTGACGTGGTGACGCCGAGCACAGGGGGCTCCTGGAAATGCGTGTCAGCTGTTGGCTTTGAACAGGCGTTACACCAGTTGTTTCATCAACATCTCGCAAGGCTTGGTGAGGTGGACTAATAGCTATGACACAAATTTCGGTTGAATCACGTTGTTGCATGCGCTTTTTTTTTTTTTAAACGGGGTTACGGACACAGTGACCCTACTGATGTATCTAGACATAATCATCAACTGCGTCTGTTGCCCCCACTGCATACCATTTGTTGAGCTTAAGCAGCGGCTCACTGTGGCTAATGCCTTTTTCACTGTTGCCCAGCCTTTAGAACAAAATGCCATCTGGAATTCGGACAGAGAAGAGGAATTATGCTCTAAACCGCTCCACAGCCTGCGTTGTGCAAGCTAGACCACCGTCGGCCACAGCCGCTTCCTCATGCACGCCGTGTTTTTACTGCCTCGTTATTTCACCGCTGCTGTGGGATCATGGGTGAAATGGGATAAACACACCTCAGGGACAACTCCTCTCCTGGAGAGTACATGACCCTGGTGGCTGTGACAGACATGACGGAGGACAGCTCCATAGAGCGGTCAACCGTGCTGGTGGAGCGCAGGTGTGTCTCGAGATTGAATTCTGTATGAACGGGTTTAAAATCCAAAACAAGCTAAATACATTCAAACGTCAATTGACCAAGGCTTTTCGCTTAAAAACAAATGCTCTTAAAAGCAGCGTGAGCTGGAGTCCAGCTCATTCCGCTTTGCTCTCTTGAGTGATCACTCACTCAGTTTAATTAAACACAGCACTGCTTAGCCTGAGGCCAAGGCCTGCAGCAGTGACGCCAAGCCGAGTCTAAAGTTAGGGCCAGCACAACTCAGATAGCCGAGCCTGTAGCTAAAAGCTTTTCACAATCCGCGTGACAAGTCTTGATCGTGCGTTTCGGCCACAACCAAAAGTTTCTGATGTGTATGTCCATTTCTGCCAACCCCATTAAGTGTTAAGGGCATCTGAGCATCTGAGCTTAATTGGAAAGTTACTTAAAAATCCTCCTCATGGTAATTACCTCAGAGCTGCCAACATTTGACTGGAGCTGCGGCTGCTGTCTTTTTTCTTCTTTTGCTTCCTCTCAGACAGAGTGATTTGGCTCTGCTTCACTGCTGAACAAGGGGAAATGAATTCACAGATGTTTTCATGTGATTGTAAGTACTTGTAGTGTGTGTGTGTGTGTGTGAGAGTGAGAGAGAGACTGACTGCATACTATAAAGTAGTGACAGGAAGGTGTCTGCCGTCCTAGCTACATGCCGGAGGCTCTTTCTCACCCTCCTGCTTTTAGCACGGTTCACACTGCTGGAACAAGGTGTGTGTGTGTGTGTCTCTGGTTGCATAAAGTATGTATGGCCCAGTGCTTCTGCATGTTGAGAGTTTGCTTTCCCAGGGTGCAACTAGCCTTGAGTATAAGCCCACATATGCGCAGGGGAATTGATTTGACATTCATTACACTGTTGGCACACCCACGTTAGCGTGACAACGTTGCGCATGAGAGCCTAGTTTTGGATTTTCGATGAAATAGACCTAATGTGCTCGCGACCCCTTCTTTGTTCCAGCTGTGAGGAGATGGGATTGGTTAAAATGCCACGGGAGAAAGAAAGTGCTGACATTTACTTGTAGGACTCTCACACTTCCCTCCGTCCCTGAAACTCATCCCACTTCCCCTTAAGGGGGCGACCGTGGCTCACTGGCTTAAGAGGGTTGTCTGGCAACCACAGGGTCAACGGTTCGATACTCGACTGGGATGTGTCACGTGTCGAAGTGTCCCTGAGCAAGACACTGAACCCCGGCTCCCCGGGCGCCTGTCATTGGCAGCCCACTGCTCCCTATATACAGGGATGGGTCAAATGCAGAGGTCAAATTTCGTGTATGTGTATATGTATATGACAATAAAAAGGGGTTTCTATTCTATTTCTATTTAATTGTCTCCTGGTTTCCATTCTGTGGCGTCTTTTCCACTGGAGTCAACCTTTCTTAAGACGGTAGGAAGAGAGGATAGAGGCATGGAGGGGAAACATCAGCTAATCTGCAGTGTTGGTCGGTGCCTTGGGGTTTATATTTGAACAGATTATATAATCCACAGCCCAAAGAATAAGAGCCGACAGTCACTAATATTACCTCCCACAAAGTCTCACAACCCATCGGTTATTGGTCTGACCAAATTTTACATAACGGCAAAACCATAGAATTACAACTTCCTGGTCCGTCACATGATGCCATTGGGCCCAAAAAAGGCTTTTTACCAAACGTTGTGATATAGACGGGTTGTTCGTCCGTCTGTTCCATTCTCATGAACGCAATAGCTCAGGAACACCTGGAGGGAGTTGTTGCACAAGCAGATTGCATTTCTTCCAATGCTTTACGCCTCTTTTGCAGCTTGAACGTGATTGGTCAATACTTCTTGGACTACGAACAGAAACCAGAGTGCTTCCAGGACCTAAATCTTGTCCCTTTGCCTACAGATTCTACATAAGAATCCATAATCTGTTTATAGAGATTACTTCCCACATGACTAAACCTCATTCAGAACCTCACTCATTTAGACTTTGTGAAGATTCGGAAGTGTTTCATCTCAACTCAACTTTTCCAGTTTCTTGTTTTGTTGACGTTTGAGCACATTCAAATGTCCGTGGCTGCTTTTGTAGATTCCACAGGGTGTGTTTAATGACTATATGTCACACAATATCATATTAAAAAAGCACAAAAATGTGACTTTGAGAGTGTCTGACTGGAGATATTACTACTACTGTTTTTTTTACATCTAAATCTTAAATGATAATCCATATTATGTCACCAGTGTTTCACATGGTCCAGAAAGAACTTGGTATTCTATCCATTTTGAAATGTTTGTGATATGTGTACGGTTTGATCTTGTAATAGAAACAAATACAAATAAAAGCACACCGGCAGCACACCTGGATTCAGATCGTCTTCTGTTTGGTTCCCTCTGCCTCAGATATCTGGAGTCTCGGTGTGATCCTGTTCATGTTGGTATGCGGCCAGCCGCCGTTCCAGGAAGCTAACGACAGCGAGACTCTCACCATGATCATGGACTGCAAATACACCGTGCCGGCCCACGTCTCCAGCGCCTGCAAAGAGTGAGTGATACACACACACAGCGGTGCTCGGTCTACTCCGCTTCTGATAGAAACCATTGAAGAATACATCTCTCTGTGTCAGGCCTATGCTGTGGTATGGAGGACAGCACATCACATAAAGCTGACACGGCCTGTTGACCTGTAACCACTCTGCAGTTACCGCAGCTTGCACACCTGATCCCAGTACGGTTAGCTCACATTGTGCTGTGACCGTAGAACATGTCTTGTATACTAAATGTTACAACACAATCGTTTCACTTTGTAGTAAAGCTCAACTATACAGGGCCAATGTTTTCGTCTTGTAACTTTAACCCTTTCACGGCGTGTTTTCTCTTCATTGAAGTTAATCTTAACAGTTTTGGTCTCCAAAAATGTCTTATTCAGCATTTGGTTCTGCTTAGCTCCACCCTCTCGTGCCACTATTGTTTGCAAAAAAACCAAGATGGCGACGGCCAAAATGCCAAACTCGAGGCTTCAAAATAGTAGTCCACAAACCGATGGGTGATGTCACAGTGACCACGCCCACTCCTTTGTCCGTGGTTTAACTACAGCAAAGTCGATATCAACACAGTGTGTTCATCCACACTGGAACATCTTTTTGTGTGCCTTGTATCTGTATATATATATATATACTGTACAGATAAATACTGTATGAACCGTAGGCTGTGAAGCCTCAGCATTTCAAAAATGTTAAATCTCAGTCATTTCAGTTATTTGTAGTTTTCTGGCACACAGCAATTAAAATGATCAGCCCACCTGTGGAGCTCGACCCAGGCACCGGCACTCTGCAGACCACTTTGCTCCAGTAGCTGGCAGAGACCAGAAGCCTTCGAGCAGCTGCAGAGCAGCACAGTCCAGCTACACACAAAACAAGCACATGTCCAACCCCCAAAGTGAGTGAGGCAGTTAGGCAGATAAATTAGCACTCGCGTAATTCCCCATGTGTGTTTGTAAATCACTAATTTTGTACTAATTAATTCTTTCCAGATGCACGGGGGGTATAGATTCCAGCATGTGGCCAGAATTAATCAAGAAAATGTTCTGCTCTCCACATCGAACGTAACCAGAGTGCAGACCCTTGTGTATCCACTATTTACCTTATTTATACCTTATTTGGTATCACAACATTGAATTTAGTGGCTCAGAAGACCTGCTGCAGGATTGCCTGTGAAAGACAGTCGCTCACATCCTGCGTGTGACAGTGGATCGGCTTACACACACTTTTTAAAGACAAGAGAAGCTCCTGTTATTTCAGCTCAACACCTGTACGTGTTTTGGATTGACCCAATGGGGAAATGGGTGGATGTCATGAGCAATGGCACCAGAGCCTGTGCGCTCAGCATGTTGTTTTTTTCTTCTTCACATTCTCACTGCTGCACATCGGAGTATTTTTAGACACAGGAAATAAACGCTCATCTCCTCCGAGTCCAAGGAGAGATGCGGCTAGATTGAAGTGCTAAGCTGAAGCAGCTGTGATCAATCTGATGGGCTTTGGCTTCACAAGCAGAAGAGCTATTTGTCGCATGCTGTGTCCAGAGCTTTAGCTTTCGTTTTGTTCTCGTGGCGTCACTCACGGGTGAATTAGCCACACATGTCACAGGTTTGGGGATTTCCAGCCAGCCTCCGCTGATCCTGCAGGGCTTCGTCGTGCTAAAGTGCGGCGTTTGTGTGGCTTCACCTCATTCTCTTAACGTTGGCAATTAGAGAAACGGACGTAATCAACCATTGTTAGCTACCAGGTGTGGATTTCATACGTGACGAAGGGGGTTGGAGGACAGTACTGCAAAAACAAGAAGCAAAGACAAATCAAGTGTGTGCATCTCAAAACGAAGGATGTAGTATGTAAACGTAGTTGGCACTGAAACCTGGTCTTGGTTAGAGATGGGTATCGTTAGCATTTTATCAATACTAGTATTCTTAGCGATACTGCTTATTGGTTCTTTTTGATTCTTTTTTGGGACAGTAACTTAAGAAAAGAATCAACATTATTTTATTATTCTTGTATGTAACAGTCTTTCTTGAGCAGCAATACAGGAAGTTCTAAAATATTTTAAATACATCCGAACATAACCTTTAAAGGACCAATAGCATAACCATTAACTCTGGACCTTATTAATTCTTATTGTTATTCATTATTGTCAATACTCCAGGTTTTTACTAATTTATAACCGGGTCGGGGTCCGGATTTGACTCTGAGATAATTGCGGGCTGATGTTTCGGTACTGGACTCTGGCGTAGGGCAGCTTGTGTGCACGTGAAGCTCACGGGTCACGTTTTTCCGGCCCCTCTAGCTGGTTAGATTAAGTAGCATTAGAAAATATATTTTTAATTGCAGCTTTTGCGATTTGAACATTGCGTTCTATTACATCACAATGTCTGCTGTAATTCAATGAATCATTCTGCTCTGCTGAACAACATGCCTGTTGCACCACTGATGCCCCACGATACGTCTGGAGTACTACACCATTGTGTGTGCGCGAGCGCGTCTTTATTTCTTTCCTGGTCATTGTGGGAATTCTAGCAAGAAATGCACTTCTATGTAGAGCTGCTGACACAAGTGAAAAGAAACTGCCTTGTTGAAATACCAACATGTTTAATGAAGAGAGGGCGTCGTATCAACACCGTGGCCACCTGGAGGAACACCTGTTGTTTCTGCACCGCCTGCTCTCTGATTGGAAGAGCGGAGCTCGTCTGCCGCCTTGTGTTTTAAGGGCTGTAAAATGGAGATGAAGGTAGACGGACACAGAGGAGGGGGTGTCACGAACAGATGCATTGTGTGTATCTCGTGGATGAAAACAAAGGGTTTGTGTAATGGAGTGAAAAGTACAGGCGGACGCTGAGAGAACGAAAGAGAAAAGAAAAGTGAAAATGATGCAGAAGTTCAAACCTCTCCATCTCCTCTCCTCGCTGTCGGATCACTTAATGACACAGAGGGGAACCAGAAGATCCAAATCTGTGATATCAGAGACGCCAGGGACTATATCCACCTTCAGTGTAACTTATGCTGGAAGGAGGCATTATCTCCAAAGCAGGACTGTGATGTGATGTAGAGTCTACTCTGTTGTCTGTCCGTCTTAAGTTGAGCAAGCCCTGTTTCAGACTTAGTAGCAAACTCAGCAACTTGGTACAAAGGTTTTCCTCTTTTTTTTTTTAACCAAGTTACTAAATCATGACTCATGCATTACAGAAATTATTATTTTTTTGTATTACAAGTTCCCTGAAAATGTAAGTTAAACTATGCAGAGGAGGCTTTGTTAATGCTGATTTCTGGTGAATGTAGGATAAATCTACACAAGCAAATAGACAAAGTAGTAAAATAAGCAGCTACATGTGTATTTTTGATGTTTTCTCTCCACTAGTCTAAAAGAAGACGATGGAAGCTAAATAACCCAGAATCCCAAGATTGATCAGTGCATTGAAAAGGGTTTTTTGCCTGTAGTGTCTCACCTTAAATGAGTTTTGAAAAAATAGCATGTGGCACTGGTAGCACACCAGCTGATCTATTCAGTTGAGTGGTTAAGTGGCTTGTATTTTACCTACTTATATGCACTCTTTGACAGAAGGAGAGCACAGAGTCCGAGTCGTTGTAAGTTACGAGGTTAGGGGGACACGTTTTGGGTTTTAAACCGGCTCAGTTTTAGACATCGGCATCACAAAGGTCGAGGTTTGTTGCAAGCGTCCTATTGGCTTGTTTTTTCTTTTATGCACTCGTCCTCTAAATAAGAACTCCCATGAGGTCCGCATCCCTGTTTCCTGACTGCCAGTTTTCCTCGACATGTGTGTTTGTGTTCGTTGCTCGTCTCTATGTGAGCGGAGGCCTTTCTACTCTCTGGTCCCCGTCGACTCACCAAAATGCATTTACGGGCCTCAATTAATTAATTATTCATCGCCTCACTCTCCTCCTTCTGAGCTTTGTTTGGTTTTTGTCATCCTTGATTTTGTTCTCAGGGGCTAAGGTTTTATAGAAAAATGTTTGCTTTACACCCCCCCCCCCGATCCACTCATAAAAACAGACGATTGTGCTCCCGTCTCCGTCGCAGCGTGACGTGTGCGTGGCTGTGTTTCTGATCGACCAAACAGAACACGGCGTTCCTTCGTTTCCTGTCATCGCTGTACGAACCACACGGGACTGCACACAAACACTCAGCCCTCCCTCCTCTTGTATTTGTCTCACACACATCACCGACAGATATTGAGTCAGTTCATTGCCTGCTGATATCCATTGTTGGAACAGAGTTTAATATCTACGCCTTGTTTCGATGCACATTTCTCTCTCGCATGTCCTTTTCACACACCAACAGTTTCTCTGGCTCGTGGGTTGGTTGGATGAGCCCTCCTGTGGGAATGTGTGGACTGTTATACACTTGTGTGTGTGTGTGTGTGTGTGTGTGTGTGTGTGTGTGTGTGTGTGTGTGTGTGTGTGTGTGTGTGTGTGCAACTTGTAGAAAAACAGGCTGTGTGACTGCGAAGTACCATCTCTCTGTGTAGGTCCCATGGGACAGAGAAAGAGAGGCAGACGGATGGGACAAGACAGCTGTTTGTATGGTCTCTAGAAGTCACTAGTTATTTGTCACTTGCAATTGTAGCTTTAAAAGTGTACTGCAGCCGTTTCCATTGTTCAAACTGCAAAACATGTATTCATAAATATGAAGAATGAGTGCGAGGGAGGATTTTACACCGTAAATGAAGCGAGCCCGTCTTCACACCTTGTTTGTGGAGCTAAACGGACCCTCTTTGTGAACATTAGATCCGGTGTCTTTGGTGAGAACCCCAGATTAAAGCAGGACATTGTCTCTCCTCTTCTCGGATACCAGGACGGCAACGGGAAGAAGCCGAGCCAAGGTCTGTGTGTCGGGTTAGCGAGAGACATAGGCAAGTGTGCGTATTCTGCTGCAGGCCGTGGTTGTTGCGTTGTGTTAGGGGCCTGTATGTACAAAGTCTGTACAGCCTAGTTGCCTTGGTTTGCATCCATGAAATCGTGTGTGTAGTGTATCAAGTCTGTGTAGGGCTTCAACATATTCAGATACCCGAACTTGCGAATCGGCCGAGACAGACCGATCCGATACCAGTATACCGGACGTTGGCTATCTCTCCTTCTCATTTAAACACAGATTTGTCGTTTACACTGTAGCATTGAACGGCCGCAGCTTTTCCACAAACATTAAATGGAGGCTCGTTGCAGGCCGCACTTCACCGCCACTCTGCCGCTTCACAGGCCATGCAAGTTAGCAAAAGAAATCATTGTTGGTTTTGGTCTGTTCAGGGGAATTGTTGATAATGATTAAGTATTTTGGAAGAATATGGACCAAAGGGCTCACAGATCCACTTGTGCTTATTTTTTAACTTATGCATTATGTTTTGTGGTGTTGTAATGTTAACTTCAGCCTATTAAGTGTTGATTTTAAAAAAGACATTTTTAGGGTGTCTTTTTTAAAATCCAGCCAGATATGACCGATAAGAATGAGCCTTCTAGTCTAAGTCAAGCTGATGAGCATTGACCCTGACCAATAAGATAAAAACCATCAATCACCATCATTAATCCTAATTTGTCTCCATATATGTCCGTGCTTCTCTCCACACTGTATCACTTTGAGTGCGATTGTGGAAACTGCTTGGTAGTACTGCAGTGTTTGCCATCAGTGTGCAGATAGGGGGGCTTCCACCTCTATCTCCCCTCCGCTGCTGCTGCTGCTGGCTGTGGTCCTCAGGGAGCCCTAATCCCCAGCATGACTGACAGACCGCTCTGCCCAGCCTGTTATCCTCCAGCATCCATCCCATGGTCTGCTCCCACTGTAGCACAAATACACTCGAGGACTGGAGAGAGTTGGGGGGGAAAAATGGATTTAGTAAAGCTCAAAATGAGGCACCGGCTTGGTTGCGCAGGTTTCTCAGCTTTAGTCTGTACGTGTCAACATGTGGGTGGATGGGTTTGTTCCACTCCCCTCGTCAATAAAACCAGTCCCTTCCCGTACTCCATGTGGGGTTCAAGTCACCCTACGGTATCGTGGGTCCTGTAGTTCAGACAGCACCTACTGCACAAGGTCTTGACAGTCCAGGTTATGTTACTCCAAATAGATTTGTTCACGTTAAGTTCCCTCATGAAGATCTTCTCCATTTGGAAAAAGTTATGCTTTGTTGTCACACGTTTATGTTTCCCCTTTGTCAGTCTGTCATCTGTCCGCCTTATTGTGCAGATGATAAAGATGGTCTCTGGATGCATGATGTTTTTCCCTATATTAATATTAGTCTTCCCACTAGACTCCATATCCCATCTAATCCTATGAAATTGCAATCTCGGCTTTCAACGGTGTCATTTGTGTTGAATTTAAGCTCCCAGCCGGGCAGCTGTAGTTCCACATCCTCGGCTCTGTCGAGGCTGATGTCTCGTACAGTCTGTCACCGTACATTACAGCCCGCTCCATGCATCCAATGCCTCATCTGCTCCATACGGTGGTTCACAGCGACAAAATGGGCCGTATTGAACTTGGTTACATAACTGGGATTAGTAGAGCTGACCTCGATCATTTAGCATAATCGTTAGATTCTACAATCGAGGGAATTTAAAGCCAAAGATACAAATGTGGCAACAAATGGAAAGCAACCAATTCACTTTCTATCGGCTGGGTTGAGTGTAGTATACACAGCAAGGTTCTAATGTCAGGAGAAAAAAACAGTCTTATTGCTGTTTCTAGCTCATATGAGACCCAGCTGCTGTGTTTTACAAAGTGAAGGTGGTTCTCCATCCCGACCAATTACAGCTTTGTTTAGACTCGCACTTACTCCGCAGACAGAGCAGCAGCTCCGAGCATGAACGGAGGCGTTTCTACTCTGTTATTCTCCGAAAGACCAGAGGGGAGACAAACAAAACGAACTGTGAAGAATCAAGAGACACCAAGTTTAGCTCAGAGATATGCACATAGACTGTAGATGTAACGTGCGCCTCGCTCCGGCTTCACTACGAGTACAAACTCAGCTCAACACTGGCTTTGTGTTTCCCCCGTTGCATTTTAACTTTTGAAAATACAAACAAAGCCTCGTTCTACATGAATATCTGTCTTGAACCAGGTGTTCTGGACACCTGGTTGGCCTACGCAACAGTTTCACAACAAGCTATTTAAAATACATCTGTGTGCAGCGAGAGACGAAACATTGTTTCAGCAAACTATTTGAAGATTAGTTGACGATCGCATCATCTCGGTGGGCAAATATTAACATGGATTTATGTATCGTTACAAACACAATACATTGCTGCGTGGCATAAAATGAAACGGAACAGAAAGATGTAATCTTTAATCACCACTGTTTGACAATTGTGACAGCCCCAGGGGTAAGTCATAAAAAGCGGACTCTGATGGACATTAATTATGTGAGTAACTTTGTTTATGAGGTAAAAGACGCATCACTCTGTAACACCGATTGACCTTTTCACTGCCTCTCTGTTGTTGTAGGGCAAGCAGCTCTGGTCCAACATGATCTTCAATGGAAGAGGCTCATTTAGGATGCTTTGGGTCTACAGCAGAGAGTGATGCACCTTCTCTCTAGTTGATCGCATCACGTCAGTTTCAGGAGTCGCATCCTCCCACTTAATTCATATCATGTCGATAATTTAAGTGTATTAACTTTTATAGTTGCTTTATTTTAGCTTCATAAAAATGGTTAATCTCTGCCGCAAATACGAAAGAAAAACCCAGCCCCCGAAAATCTTCTGATCAGACAAACTGAAGCAACAGATCAGCACTATTAGGGCAAGAGTGGTGCGACGGTGTTAACACAGTGAGAAGCAGAGCAGAGCCACACCAGTCAGCTGTCAATCGTTCTGACAACGCGGTCCTGATGGGTCTCTTCCCTCAGGCGGAAGAGACAGCCAGCAGAGCAGGTGGCGACCTTTAAGCACCTGGGAAGCAGTCAGTAAGCTTCTTCACAAGCATGCACCTGGAGTCCTCAACACCCAGGAGCCCCTATGCTCTCACCGCCGGCATCAACCAGAACCGGTCTATCGGGTTTCTTTTTCAACGCGACCGTGTGATTGGATGCCATGCGGAATTACGAGTGACAACATTGTTCGGCTTGTTTTCCATAACAAGTGTAGCACAGCACATGCCCCTTCACTTCTTTCTGTGGACTTGAAAGCGTGTGGATGAAGCATTACATTGTGCTCATTTAGCACCTGGCTAGTTAGCTAGCCAGCTTGCTAATTCCACCATGCTTTCATGCCACACTGGGTACAGAAAATGAGCCGGATAGTGGGCCGGTGTCGCTGCGTCGAGCCGTTCGTCATAGAGAAGTGGGTGTGGTTTAATCTAAAGTGGGTTAGAAAAACAATAGACTCAACCAGAACCGAATGTCCAGTTGGTGTGATTGAGACCACGTCCCTCACAACACTCGCATAAATATGATGTGATCATTTCACAGGATTTCTGTGTCTCTTGAATTCCGATACATTTTAAGCGTGTGCTCTTTCTCTTTTATCCTCCTTCTCCTCCTACCCCTTCACTCTCGTCTCCTCCATGCTCCAGTCTGATAGACCGCATGCTCCAGAGGGATCCCAAGCGACGGGCCTCCCTGGAGGAGATTGAGAGCCATGCCTGGCTGCAGGGGGTCGACCCGTCCCCGGCCACCAAGTACAACACTCCCCTGGTCTCCCATAAGAGCCTGTCGGACGAGGAACACAACAGCATCATCCAGCGCATGGTGCTCGGAGACATCGCCGACCGAGAGGCCATAGTGGAGTAAGTTGTGTGATGTCTGTCTCTCTGGTGTTCAAACAGCAGTGTAGAGCTCAAAGACGTGCTTTCATCCTCGTAACATTGGCACCCTTGGTTTGCATAGTCGCTGTTACGCCCTGCCTTTCATTTGGCCATTTGCCAAGTATATTAAAATGTGACGAGCACAAACAGAACTGCAGAATCTTCATCAGTCACAACTGCTCATGAAAATTCTTTCCTTTGCTAATAAAATGACCAAAACTACTTTCAATAGCAACGAAGGAGATGAGCGGGCGTTGGTGCATGTACAGCACAGACATTTATTGGACATGATTTATTCAACTTAATTTATGTTATTTTATGCATTTCTGCTTCAATGATCGCTAAGTATCATAACCCGGGCCGTGGGTTGTGACAATAACGGGAACGGACATATAGACAGCAGATATAAGACATTTCTTCTAATACAGAAGATAAACTGAGAGGTATATCCAGATGTGACCTGTTAGTCAGTGACATCTGTAGTGTTCATGTGGATGTGTGCGTATAATGAAGTCTGAGGTGTAAAAAACAAAAGGCCAGAAATAAGTATATTCAATCTATACACTGTATATTTATATGTCCTTTGGAGCACTGGGCCCAGGTGTTACAGATGTGGCAGGACACAGCTCAGGCTCCTACAGCACCTAAAGACAGGATAGGTAGACACAGTAACCGACACAAGCAGACTAAGCAGGGACCATCACACAGGGTACTGAGTAGAAATATGCAGTTGACGTTACAAAGCCAATCTACTGTAATTAAGCTCTTGTGTCTTTGATTGGCCAATTGAGGGGCAAGTAGGTCACCAAGGGCTCTAAAAGGCTATCTGTCTATCTATTGAAATATAACACTGTCATCAACTCCCTCCTGCTCAAACACAAGTGGATTCAAAAGCCTTGTACAAAACCACTGGTAATTCAGTGGATTTTCACACACACACACACACACACACACACACACACACACACACACACACACACACATCAATGAAAACCAGACCCACAGCCCGCATACAGCCACATGTGATTACTTTGATTTAGTGCTTCACAATATACCGATACTAGAAAGGTTTCACAATTCAGTCTGTATTTACTGGAGTTCAGCCTTTAAAAAAGACATTTTCTCTGCGGTCAAAACCGTTTGCTCCTCCACTTGCTGCCACACACACACACACACACACACACACACACACACACACACACACAC
>NW_022280073.1:654058-683536 GCF_004355925.1 Anarrhichthys ocellatus
CACACACACACACACACACACACACACACACACACACACACACACACAAAGGGAGGCTCACATAGAAAGTTTGAATGTAAAGACAATAAAGACATTGGGCACAGCCCCGTAGTGGCTCGGCCTGATCCACTTTGTTTCTTAGTTACAGAGACGGGGCTGTATGAAGAGCAGCCGGCAGACCGTGAGGAGATACTCGAGGAATCTGACAAAAAGCGTAATAGATTAGAATCAGTCTCTGCCTTCAAAATACACCAATGTCTTATTTTAATTTACACATGTAAAATGACGGGCAATAATAGATCGTGATGGAACTTTCACTATCAGTACCCAGGTAGTTTAGCTGGCATCTTATCAAAGTCATAGTTTGATGGCAGTGACACTGTTCCCCTTTGTGAGTAAAATGTGAGTGAACCCGTTTTCTGTTTCACTAAGACACAGCACACGTGTTTACCCTGCAGCTATGAGAGAATCCTGGTGTGCTGCTACACGCTGAGACAGAGTTGCATAAGAGAAAATAAAAGGGAATAAAAGAGAGAACAGCTGTTGATTACAGAGTCACCATTTCAAGTTGACACCTGCTCCTGTCAGCCTAGTTTAACAGCTCACCTCAGCCTTCCTGTGGTGCGATGGAGAGAACACACACACCACTTTGAGCATCCACTGGGGTAGCGAAGGTTATGAATAGTTATGAATATTCAAAGTGGAAACTTTTCACGGGAGCTGACTGTAATAAAATGTAAATAGCAGGTGAATTATTTGCTCAGGTTGTATTTATAGTGTCATAAGCAGACATCATTGTAAACCTTCCTAATGGAAATGGAAAAAACATCAACAGTGTAGTTGAACAACAAAACAACAAACCCTTCCGTATGACCCCTCTCCAGAAACACAATGTCCCTCTCAGACCTCTGTCTCCTGTCCATGGACGTCCTCCATGACACACGTCTGCGTCGGTCAGCCGGTTGCCTGCGTTGGTGTGAGCGTTCCCAAAGGCAAGGATCAGTTGCACTCTGGGGGCGGCTAATGTAGGCGGGATCTGGAGGATGACGACTGCTGAATGAAGTGCTCGTTTACAATTCAATGAAACGGGCAGACATTTAACATGACATAAAGCCCAGTGTTGCTCATTTTAATACAGTTGGAATTTTATTTGTATAGCCTAGAGTCACAAATAACACATTTTCCCCAGAGGGCTTTACAGTCTGTGCAACATACGACGTCCTCTGTCCTTGGACCCTTGCATCAGATCAGGAAAAACTCCTTAAAGGTGTGTTTTACCCCCAAATCAGTCCACTTTAACAAATTGAAAATTGTTCAATACTTTTTCAGATATTTTTCAGAATTTCCGCAACCCTAGCGTCGAGTCGACGTTCTCCATTTGCGCCCGTTTCCTTGTCTCTCCTCCCTTGCCTTCAGAGCTACAACACCACCACAAATACAACGTCATAGATCTGTTTTCACACCAACAGGGAGTGCTTACGTGTGTGCTCACGGACGAGCACACTAGTGTCTCTCTCATATAGATGCTCTGTGGATAAGCTCACAAGAGACAAACCGTACATCTACAGCTCACAGGCTTCCCCCCCCACTGAGCATCACTCTTTGATGCATCTGGAGGGAGAGAGAGAGGGAGAGGGAGAGAGAGAGAGAGAGAGTCGTCGTCGTCACTACAGTTGTGCTTTACCCTACGTTCTCTCCCGTCTGTTTTGACCAACTTCCTACCAACCACTGACCCGGGACCTCTGCTGACCTCACCAGAAAACAACTCAGCACCATCTAGTGGACTGAAAAAGCAATTTATTTTATTTTTCTACTACCAAAACGTTTATAGTTTATATAATGAAAGATCGATACTTGGCTTCCGTGTATCGATGCAATATCGCCACGCTAAATATCGCGATACTATGCTGTATTGATTTCCCCCCCCCCCCCCCCCCCCCCTAGCGGGCTTACTGTGATTGACAGATAGGGACAGATCATACAATCAGTTAATATAGCCTGGGCCTTTAGAAGCGTTCGACTGTGTGACGTCATTGTTTGTTGCTTCCATATTGGAGCACTCTTATTGGATTGTTGTAGAGCCCTATAACTACTACCTGCAGTAGTACCATCATCAGAACTGCTTGTTGAAAATCGATGCTCCACAGAACAAGCGGTGAATGAAAAATTAATGAAATGGAAAGTGATGTTTACGTTGTAAGCGCTCAACAGTTACTTAAACTATGGACAGAAAATGAATCTGCAACTTTTTTGAGAATCAAATTATTGTTTGCATTTCTTTTTGGTTTTGTAAATTTAAAGTCTTGTGTTTTTGGGCTGTTTGTCAGACAAAACCAGACACATAACGAGGTCACTTTGCACTGGGGGAATGCTTTTTTCTTCACTATCTTCTTCTAGACAAAACAATCGTTTCATTGACAAAATAATCTTCTGATTAATCTATAATAAAAATAGTCCTTGCAGCCCTAGGAAGATGCCCACGTCTTGTCTTCCATTTGTAATAGTTGACAATGTGTTGTTTCAGAGCCCTGGAGACCAACAAGTACAACCATATCACAGCCACATACTACCTGCTAGCAGAGAGGATCCTGAGGGAGAAGCAGGAGAAGGAGGTCCAGACCCGCTCCTCCAGTCCCAGCAACATCAAGGCCCACTTCAGGTAAAGGAACAAGCTTCTATTTGAGCTGACGGGCGACCTTCCTCAGGCTGTGGCCCGTGTGCATCATTCCAGATTTTTTCTTCTTCTAGTGAAGCAGAACTATCACTGCTCATCATCATAATCTGAGTCACGGTGCGAGCCGTGAAGAGGGTAATTGACCTATCTCGCTCCACTGCCTGTCTGGCTCCCCTTGGCAGAGCTCTGCCACATTTGCTTAAGACTAGGTTAGATCTCCAAAGGTTTCATTTCCATTTATGGGGTCACTGGGCCTCCACCTGCTGGGCTCAGGGGAGGAGGTGGAGTGGGAGGGAAAATAGTCAACAGATACTCCATCATATCCTGACTTAAAGGTGATGAATCCAACAATGTGATCAAATGTATTGCCTCCACCCAGCTCTCAACGTGGATAAGTGGATAGTAAACGTATGGATGGAACCGGAGGGTGGGTGCTACATGCTACGTGCTACGTGCTACCTGTTCTGAAGAGTGAAGCCAGTGCGGAAGTGTCTTAAAGATGCATTCTCTCTACTGACCATCAGGGGGCGACTCCTCTGGTTGTGTAGAAGTCTATGAGAAAATGACTCTACTTCTCTCTGGATTTATTACCTCAGTAAACATTGTAAACATGAGTTTATGGTCTCAATCTCTAGTTTCAAGTCTTCTTCAATACAGCATGATGTTCATTTAGTAAATTATGCTTTAGGGCGAAATATGGTCACTTTGGTTCACCGGTTGCAAAAAGTCAAAATGGCGACGGCCAAAACCCCAAACTCGAGGCTTCATAACGGCATAACTACGTCCACTTCTTCTATTTAGTCTAATATGCACTAACATGCACTAAAAGGCCTACATTGCCGGCCTGGCTATGTAAACGAGCTCTGATAACAACACACACAGAGGGAGAGTCGCTTCATTGTCTGCTCTGGTAGACATTACTCCACTATATCTTTACGTAGACAATACTTGTTGTGTTTTGCTCCATTAATGCTCTGAATGTTTGAAAGAACCTTTAACGTTTCACATTCCCGTTCACTGGTGAGGTTAAGGGATGAAAGTTGTCATGAATGTATAAACTAAGAAAACACATCCTGGTTTATAACTTCAGCTTTCCAGGTGTTCCACTCTTTGCTTCCTTGCCAGCATTGTTCCTGTTAACAGGAAGGGAGAGCTGGATGGCGTACAGTTATAAAAGGAACAGGAACAAATAAGGAAGTGAGGAGGCTTCAGCGGGACAGCTGTGGTGGTGAAACAAGTCTAAGAATAATACCTTTGGGTTTTTTTATGTCCAAGGTTTATTATTTCCTCTATTCTTGGAATGGTTGAAGATGTAAAGGGTAAACAAAGGTAAAGAGGAGACATCAGTCAGTCATCCCATGTTCCAGCTGCCCACAGATGGTGAGCACATGGCAACAGTGACCTGCACACACAGTGGAAGTGTCAACGCTGAGCTGGCCTCTGTCGCGGAACACTGCATCAGAAAGTGTTTATGATTATTGCCACCTCTATTCTCACGCTTCACAAAGTGGTGCATGTGAAGGTGCTTCTCCTCCTCTGTCCTCTCAGTAGTGGAGAAGCTGCTGGTGTTTGTGAGCTCTGGTGGGATGGGCCTTTAGCCTCCTGTGCAGAGGATTGTACAGAGTACAGTGTGACCTGCTAATTGGCTCAGTGTGACCCACACGGTGGATAAGGCCTCTCGGATATGTTACAGTGTGTGTGTGAGGTAAGCAGGCCTCCAGTCCACACGGAGGAAAACATTAGACAACCAGTGAGCAGGTGTAACACTTGAGATCATATGTTGTAATGTCGGTACAGCCAATCACACACTGCAGGTGTGTTTTTTATTCATGTCTTTATGATTGGTGCAAGTCATCAGATGCAGCAGAATGGATGTTTAATGCTGGCACGGCTTCTGTTTCACTGCTCACCAGCTAGCTGCTGTAGAGCTTAACTTGTTTATTCTTAAACTGTCTCCATAACATGTCTGTCACACGTGTTTGAGGGATTTAAAACACTTATGGTACAATATATATGGACATGTCCTCCATCTTCCCCGTTGTGTTAATTTACATGAGAATGTCACCAACATGTTAGCCAACATGACGTGAGAACACACAGCAGGGTTTCCCTCCCATTAGACAACATTAGCTGTTAACAGAGCCTGAGAGTCCTTTATGTTTGCTTTAGTTGTGTTTTAATTTATGTTCCATTGCGGGTCTAATGTCTGAATATTCTCAAGAATTGACTGTAGTCCGGTACAAAACAGGTGTTCCTCTAAACGTGAGACAGGGTTGACCTGCTGTATGTATGGTGACCTAAGCAGTGATGACTAAATGCTGACACTCTTTCAGTGTTGTTTGGAGAGAAGCTGCTATCCATCACTTACTCTACACAGGAGACACGTATCTCCTGCACTAGTATGATGTTAGGACATCTCACAGCTCTCTCTCTCTCCATTGTGACGCTGACTAACCGGCTGGATAAACCCTTCCTCCTCTCTTCCGGGTCTAGAGACCGGAGGCACACTCTGTTCCATCGGGGGGGGGGGGGGGGCCCTCCCCCCTGGGGGGGGGGGGGGGGGGGGGGGGCCTTACTCACTGTGGGTGAATGGAGGAGCCGTGGTCTAGCTAACAAAGTGTGACCTTTGTGCGGCAGCGTTTTGAGACGATGACTGACGCTGAATATAAATACAGCGTGGACATAATTAACCTGTAATCAGATTCACATCTGTTGGGCTTGTGATGTAACACGAGTCCTGATCAAACAAAGCAGAGTGGAGCGATGGAGGAGGTGGATCTATTCGTCCCACTCGGGTCAGATAGTGTATCGTTTGACATTTCCATCATCTCAGTGGACTCTTTGATTTCCGCCTCTCCTCTCTGCTCCGTTTGTATTGGTCTGTATAATTACTGATCAAAGGCTTAAGAAGAGGTTTTTATTTATTTGAATGGATGAAATATGAAACTCATAGTGGGATCCTCCTGCCATACCTCTACAGGCAGTCGTGGCCCACCAGAGTGGACATGCACCAGGACATAGAGGACAGCCTGGCGGCGTCCTCCATCTCCCACGCCGGCGGCCCCCAGTCCCCGGCCCGCAGCGCAGAGAACCTGCTCAACGGACACCGCTCCAAGGGCCTGATAGAGCTGGGCCGCCGCGGCGAGGACACCACCGACTCTCCGGGACAGGTACGCCGTCCCGTCCCGTCCCATCCCGTCCCCATCGCTGGGAATGTTTGGCTCAGTTTGTTTCTGCACTGTATACTTAACATCCTGTTTTGATGTATTTTAAAGCATGTAGCTGTTTTATTTTATTATGTTCTTTAAATTTCCGTCTCATTCCAGGGAGCCGGTGCTGCTGCGTTGGGCCCCGATCCTGGGTCTGGTTCCACCAGGGCCCCCACTCCATCCACCTCAGCAGCAGCCAAGCAGCGAACGTGCCTGTTCAGGTGGGATTCAGCTTCAGTGGTGTCGTCATTTATGTCCATTTATCCCTGAACAAGAAGTTAGTTAAGAACCAGAGGAGACAGAAGAAGTGGATTCCCTATTTTGATAATGATCAGTAGTGATTCTAGAAAAAAGTCTTTTGAATATTTCTTGGTTTTGGACTATGACCGAATGAAAAGAAAACACTGAAAATGTACCATCAGACTTAAAGAATCCAATCGATTGATGCAGAAAATATTAGATAATCGTTAGTTGCAGCCCTTCTAAATTGTCTGGCATGGCGTTGCTTCGATCCTCTTTTTATCTAACAAATAAAGTCTTGTGCATTTTTCAGGTTGGTGGAGGATGAAGAGGAGGAAGAGCGGGACCCGTCCCCCCTCCCGACCCAGGTGGTCCTGAGGCGCAAGCCCCAATCCATCACCAACCGCCTCACCTCCCGGAAGAGCGCCCCCGTGCTCAACCAGATCTTCGAGGAGGAGGGGGAGTCGGACGACGACTTTGACATGGACGAGGGCCTGCCGCCCAAGCTCAGCCGCCTCAAGATGAACATGGCCGGTAACGCCGCCGGCGTGGGCTCCGGGGCCGCCTCCTCCTCCTCGTCCCCGGGGCCCACGCAGAAGCGCTACCATAGGCGCAAGAGTCAGGGCCGGGGGTCGTCGTGCTCCAGCTCCGAGACAAGCGATGACGACTCGGAGAGCCACCGGCGGCGTCTGGATAAGGACTCGGGCTTCGGCTACGGCTGGAACAGGAGGGACAGCAGCGAGGGGCCGCCCGGCAGCTCGGGGGGCAACGGGGGAGGCAGCAGCTCTGGGCAGAGCAAGCCTCCCGGAGAAGGAGGGGGGACCTCTGGTCCGGACAGGGGGAGTCCTCCAGGAGGGGGTGGTAATGGGGGAGAAGGAGGAGGAGGAGGAGGGGGTGGGGGTGGTGGAGGTGGGAGTGGGGGGGGGGGAGGAGGAGGGGGCAGCAAAGGACAGGACAGCCCCTCCAGCTGTTGTAACAACAGTAGCACCACTAGCCCCTCCCTCAGCTCTCTGGCTCGCTCTTCCCGCACGGCGAGCCGCGGCACCGAGCTGGTGGAGAGCCTGAAGCTGATGAGTCTGTGCCTCAGCTCCCAGCTGCAGCATCACCGCGCGGGGCGGGGGGGTCGAGGGGGAGGGGGTAAGTTCATCATAGACCCTCGCGGCCTCTCAGGAGGGAACGTGAAAATCCAGGAGAAATCAGCCTGGAGGATGTGCATCGGCTCCACCGGGAGCCTGGACACCATCACCCTCCCCACCACCGCCGCCCTGCCTCGCACCCACCACCACCACCACCACCCCCCCCATCACCATCACCACCACCACCGCAAAACGGCACCGCACGGCAGGGACGCTCACAGCAACCTGAGCGCTCTGAAAAGCGGCGTGCTTCAACTACCTCTGTGCGAGAAGACCATCTCCGTGAACATCCAGCGGGGCGGGGGCTCCAGGGACGGCCTGCTCTGTACCTCGGCCCCGGCCAGCTGCTGCCAGGTCATCTGAAGCCCCGCCCCCTCTCAGTCCCTCTGAAGCCCCGCCCCCTCTCAGTCCCTCTCACGTCGGATCACTCGCTGTGTTCAGCTGGAGCAGAGCCCGCCTTCACCTTCCTGTTTACGCTTGTTTTTAACTGTTGTCAGTGTGCTTACGACCCTTTTCTTTTGTTTCACGTCTCACCACGTCAGTGCAACTAGTGTGCTGCTTTCAGAACGTATTGAAATGACTGATGGTGAATATAAAGGTAGAAGTACACTTCTTTTAGCTGTACTGTGAGGGGGAAAATGTTTTTATGAGTTTAAGTCAATCATTTGGTGAAAAGGTCAATATCACGAGTCATTTTAGGAGACAACAGTCAAAATAATTTCGGAATAGTTGTAATTTCACCAAACATTTTTAATATTTAGAGAGAGCCTAAATGTCATTTAAAAAAAGTCATATTTCTGATAAAGTTGTAATTTTGAGGAAAAAGTCAAAATATTTCAAGAATAAAGTCAGAAGAACTTATTCTCATAATATTGTGACCTTCTTGAAAAGTTATGACTGATGACTTTTTACATTTATAATTACAACTTTATCCCCAAAACACTGCTGTGTTTTCTCAAAATAGTACATTTTTATTGTTAAAATGTCTTTTTTCCCTCGTAACAGCAGCCCTCATACTGTAACTACTGTACAGTAGCAGGCAGCTGACCCTCCATAAGAAACACTCCCCCCCCCCCCAAAAAAAACACCCCCACCCCCCCCCCCCACACTCTGAATGTTGGCCGGCAGCCGGATTATAAAGTGGATTTCATTTCTATGAATCCACGCAAGACGAGAGAAGTTTTTAATTTGTAACTCCAGTCTGGACTCATACTGCACTCAGACAATCCGTTTTATGTTGTTTCACTAGAATGGTTTCAGCTCATCTGTTACAGCCCGTTAGATCTGAGTGGCTCTTTATTTAAAGACACTTGATGAACGAGTGTTTATGGTGCATTCTGAATTATTACTGCTGACCAATGTAAAATGAGGTGTTCCTATTTGTTTTATTCATATTTTAAATGTGTCGCTGATAAAGAACATGAGCCGTGTCTGACTCTCCCTATCAACATCACCCCTCCTCCCCCCCTGCTGGCTTCTCTCAGTCCCACCTGCACCCACGTGTCACCCAAAGCTTACTGTACACGTGGGCGTGTGGGGTATGTATATATAAAGTATGTTGAAAAGTAAAGTTTATTTTTTAAAACTTGTACATTTTTGTTCGGAAGCGATCTGCTGTTTGAAACATGTGCGGGGGGGAGCTGTAATAAAAGATAAGAAGACTTCCAGCTTCTTAAAGGAGCCCAGAGACAGACGGGCTGTGGTGGGGGGGGGGGGGTTCTCTGAGGGCACTGGCAATAAGCTATATGGTGTGTTGCAGCTATCTGTACAGAAACATTTTTATTAGTTTCATTTTAATTTTATTCCAAACGTGTGCAGCCTCACTGGACTGAACAGAAAACAAGAGGAAAGCTCTGTCTGATGTTTCTTTCTCTCCGTTTGTCGTCTGAGTTCTCTTTTTCAAACCAAATGTAAATAGAGTGTAAATACGGTGCTCCGTCTCTCCATCTAGAACAGCCGGGTGAGCCCTCTGGTGCATAGCTGTACAGTGATCTAGCCTTATAATTAGTACTACTGTATGGGCGTCTCAGCTGAAAACAAAGCAAGCCTATTCATACTGTCGGGTCCGTCTGACTGTCGTCTTACTCGACTGTATCCGGGTGAGTGACGTGCATGTGTTTCAATGTTTGACATTCAGTGACACAGAATCAGCCACCATGTTACTGGACCAAAAAGCAGCAGGAAAGAAGAAGAAAAACAAAAAAAAGAATTGGAACCGACAGAAATATTCAGTGTATAATTCTGTAGTTGATACCTGTTGTCAGAAGTTGCATATAGCTATGGTAATATCCAAAAATAAAATGTGGAATACTGTCTCATACGTGTGGTCTTCTGAGTCTTTCTTGGTTGATTTTATTTCATGTTTTCTTCAAACCGGGCGAGACCGCTGATCCTCGAGTCACGGAGAATAACTCCCAGCACTAAAGCGACACATTAAGAAGTTGATGCGGCACCAAGTCTCTTATTTCCACATCCAGTGAAGCATGTTCCAGGCTTCGAGCGCTTCAATCCAATAACGGGCCAAACACACAGCAGGTGCAGCTGGACGCACGTTTCATTTCCCTTTTTATTTTTTTTATTACGGTTTCAATCTACTTTGTACATTAGATAATGTAAAAACCAGAGCGTAGAATAACTAATATTCAGATATTGTCAGTGGAAATCAATGGCACCTGTCATAACATTATGAAGGTAGCTGACTGACATGACAGC
This sequence comes from Anarrhichthys ocellatus, assembly GCF_004355925.1. Classification (NCBI taxonomy): domain Eukaryota; kingdom Metazoa; phylum Chordata; class Actinopteri; order Perciformes; family Anarhichadidae; genus Anarrhichthys; species Anarrhichthys ocellatus. The sequence goes on from NW_022280073.1 coordinate 664,030, forward strand.
AGGATTTAGTGTGCCACAGGCCCTCGACCTGTTCCAACAGGAGGTTGAAGGTGATTTGGAGGACGTGTCAGAGCAGGAAGACAACTCTGACTGATTATTGACTAGTTTATGATAAGCATGTTATGTTTTGTGTTCTAAGTGGTAAATGTTGAATTAATATTGATAATTAAGATTTCTTATGATATAGCAGTGAGGACAGCGTTTAATGGTTGCAATGATTAAATATGTTTATGATGTAAATTCCAACAGACATATACTATGACTTTCACCTGACTGTTTTTGAAGTACTATACTATTACTTTTTTCGACATACTGAATCATGCCTTTTTAAAAGAAGCTTTACTTAACTACTATACTATGACTTTTGAAACCTGTGACTTTTTTTTGACATACTGCACTACGACTTGTTTTATGACTTATTTCGACATACTGCACTGTGGTTTGTTTTTCACTTTTTCTCGACATACTATGCTATAACCTTTTATCAGTCTTTTTACATACAATACTATGTCAAATACTATAATATGAGGGTTTTCTAAACTTTTAAAAATCTTTTTTCGACATACTATACTACGACTATGGCTTTTAATATATATACATATATTTACAAATATACATACACATAATGTACATATATATCATAAATACATATTTTGATAGTCATATTGTTTTGAGGTATCGGGGCACTTTTAGAATTCATTTGAACTAACTCCCAAAAGAATCGTAACATTCCAGGAGATGAATCAGTGAAAACCAACAAGGAAACATTTCATTTCCTCCTTTAGAAGCTTTCAACAGACTTTATTCTCCTCACTTTCTATACATCAGGTCATGTAAATACCAGAGCACAGAAAAAAAACTAATATTCAGATTGCAATTCAAGGCACCACGGGTGTTAAAAGAGCTCCATATTACTGACTATACCCTGGTCACAGTGCATGCTAACGCAAGACAACATTACAACAAGTCTGTGGAAGCAACAACATTTTAAGCACGACCATCGACTTCCTGTTGAAATATAAATACCATACATGTACTGCATTAAACATTTGATTGCTTCTTCTTGGGATCCACACATTGAAGTTTGAATTTTTAAATCTTATTTTGGTAACAGTCATTTTGTTCAAGATTTTAATTACAATCATATATCCAAAAATAAAAAGGTTTTAGCAACATGTTTATAGCTTTTTATTTCTATCAGACAATTTCATTTCCTTTCTGAATTTGTTAGCATTTAAACATTTCTTTTAACGAATTAAGTTTTTTGAAATGACCTCATGAAAAGTTCAAAGAGCAGAATTCAGACCACATAAACGAAGATGCTTTTCAAAGTAAAATAGTGTTTAACATTTCAACACCACCGACGTATTCAGTAGAGATTTCACAATAATGTGTTGGCTTGCGTATGAGACTGGAACTTTATGGCTTCATTTGCTTCTTTACTTGGAGTGCACAATACAACATGATCACATGTCGTCAACAACGAGCAGCTTTAATAGTTTAGCCAGTCGGTGAATAACTGGAGGCTTTGGTTTACTGTGTTCACACCATTACTCACACATATGACAGAACAGAAAAAAAGTCCTTTCATCATCACTTCATATGAGCTACAGTACGTCATAATACAGCATTCATCTGTGATTTCACCACCTGCTGTGAAGATATTGCAGATAAGCAAAAAAATAAAATCAGCCCCACGAGCTCCGTAGGGGTGTGGTCTTGATACGTACACGTGTCCTGTATAAACTGTGTGAGGCTGTGTGAAGCGGGTGCCGGCGGTCCGTCACCGTCTGCAGGTCCTCCTCTCCTCCTCACTGGATGGTCTTGCTGAGCTCCGAGGCCTCGAGCATTTTCTGAAACAGAGCGACAGGTTCATGTGGATTTGTTCCGCTGCAGTAACGTGCTGCGTGTGCGGGTCAGCCTGTCATTTATTTAAAAGGAATTGGCATCCATCCTGCTTTGGTACAGTAGCCGTGCAGTTTATTGGAATGATAAGCAGAAAGCAGCTTCCCACCAGGATGACTCTGATGATGTGCACGTAGCCGAGGAGGAGCTCTGTGGGCCCTGGTGCTGTTTACAGAACGTCTCATTGGTCCCGTTTATTAACACTACGTCAAGCTAACTGGAGATCAGACAGGTCGGAACCAAACAGACTTATTAGGAGGAGAAAACGAAGGCCGACAGTAAAATCTGTGCATCGTAAAAATCCGTCAGTTCACTCTTTACTTTACTTACAATGGAGCGGCCTCAGTAAGCCTCAAAGATTCAGGGCCCCACATCCATTTTTCTGAGAGCACAATCAGTAACTAACTACTAAGTAACAGCAAGATAAGAATACGCACAATTCAACCAAACCGCTGAAAGTCTGGGAGACGCCTGATAGTTGACGTTACGCCCTCTGTGTGTTCACCGTGCCAGGGGCTGCTCGGTCCCGCTTAACGGGACTTAAGTCCCGCTTAACGGGACTTAAGTGGCATAAACGAGTAAATGAGCCACACCGTCATCTCCCGCGGCCAGGAGACCACCGCCGGGAGTAGAGAGCATCCGCCGACTCCGGGAAGAGAACTCCCTGTCAGAGGCTGCAACGACCCGTACAACTAATTGCTAAGACAGGAAAGCAGGCAGCAGGATAGTCTTATTCATGTACGTTTCTAATGCAATACATGGTGGACACAGTCAATGATTGGAGAGCGTCTGGAACACCTGAAACACAACAGGCTCCATGAATGTGAGGACCACAATCAGAAGCTTCTAGCCATTTGGTTTTATTTACCGAGATTGTTAGTGGCGCTCTGCTGACAGCGCACAGCTTTAGAGGGAAAGGGGAGCCGGAGCTGCACCGCGAGCCAAAACCTGATCCTGAAACACAGGGCTGGTCTTCTCGCAGCTGTCCAAACACCACTGGGGTTTTTCCCACGAGGTTACACAGGAGCAGAAAAGAGCAAGACAGTGTGTGTGTGTGTGCGTGTGTGTGTGTAGAATAAGGGCCGTACTCTACACACGGTTGGCCCCGATGCTCTCCAACGCGTCCCGGTTGCTCTCTAATAATGCCCCGCAGCTTTGAAGACGCTCCACTTCCCCGGAGCCTGATCTTGGCAGAGTTACTTTGTAATCAATTTATTCTTTCATGCTTCTGGCGAGACGCGAAGCGGCCGGTTCTTCTGTCCCACAGACTGTTTCCACGGAGGGGTTTGTGCTGAGGCAGCCGTTTAGCCCTCTGAGCGGATTCTTCAAGGGGGCTAAACACCAAAAGAGGCAATTAAAGCCTTTTTAATAACCAACTGAAAGACCGGAGAATCCAGAGAACGAATCCGTTTTAATGAACAGGACGCCCACAGCTTTGTAGGGATTTCTGGGGGGATGGGTTTGCAAAGTAAAAAGATAATAACTGCTCTAACTGAATACCTCTAAACTCTTACTCGTGATATCAAGAGATACTTGAGGGTTTGGTTCAACACTGAACTGAAAAGTCACTATTGCAGCAGGACACTTGTTAGCAGAGTGGTGGCTTTGTGCCACTCTAATGCAGTTTATGACAGCGTGCCACAGAGGGAGGTTCCTATTGGCCTGAGGGTGGGATTACTTCTTTCAGAGGCTTTTCACAGAGTTCTAAACGAGTTCTTAGCTAAAGGTTTACTGGTGAGTTGTAGCTTCTGCTTATTGGCCAATCAGGAGAGTTTCAAACTAAAGTTTACATTTTTAAAAGATTGGTGATATGTGCGCCTACTTAACACAAAATCTCAATATATCTAGAGTTATATCAAAATCCAATCATCTTTTCTTTCTGTAAACTAAATACGACGTGTGCTTACGTAAGCTAGCACCATCAATATCACGACATCCATCTATCAATAAATAAATCTGCAACTTTTAGCGACAAGGGAGGTGTGTGTGGAGTGAACAGTGCTCCGTAGCGCACTACATTCTAAGCCCGCCCCCTTTTTAGCGGTCCAATCAAAAGCAAAGGATATGATTTCAACCCCTCTGGTAACCGCACGCCGCTCAAATATTCTGTTTCACTGGAGAATACGTCACAGTACAGAAGCTAAAGACGCTCTAACTTCCGTTTACAATCTACCGGTAACTAACACAAAGAGGGGGGCCACTGGCTGGGATGACAGCACTCTGCATGTAGCATGAAGGGTGAGAGTTGTTATCCCTGCGTGACTGTCTGATGGAGGCCTCTGGCCTTCATGGATCCTTCCTTAAACACTGCTGAATTCTAGCAGCAAATGTTCACATTACCCGCAGCATTAAACCACTAATCCATCATCAAAAGAGTCGCCACTCGTCGGCCATCGACTAATCGACTAATCCGCTAATTGTTTCAGCTCTACATACTGACGTTTATTGGTCAAAGCCCGATATTGAATACAATTCTTTACAGTCCGGCAACAGCGATCCAGAACCAGCCCCAAGCACTCGTTGTTTAGACATCACTGGGGACAGTAACCTCCGCCTCACCCACCACTTGTAGTAATCCGTGACATAATGTACTGCAACTACAACGTACTCTTCACCTTTGATATTGTGGACACGCTCAGGGACCGTGGCGGGATGTAACTTTCCATAATCGTGATTGTCTGGTTCAAACATAGACTGTATATAAATATCCTTATATATAGTACATGGTTCACAGTCACTCACCGTGTTGCTTGCTAGCTTAGCAACAATTCCATAGGTTAGCCGGTGCCGTCGTACTGCCATGTTTGTTGATATCAGACACACAGATGACGCTTCTTAAACACGAATCACGAGCCTGCCGTGTCAGTTTGATTATAAATGTATTTATGAAGATCTATGGTGAGTTGTTGTGTCTTTCTAGCCAAACGGCTACTGTGGTGCTAACATAACAGCTAGCAGGCTCTCGCGCCAACAAGATGCGGCCGTGCTCGGCTCGTGATTGGGTCGGGGCTGGTGTATGGGCCGGACCTCGATACCACGGCTCCACTTCCCGGTCACTACTGCGAAGACACTGGCTCCAATTGCACAAGATGGCGGCGCCCGAATCCAGGTTATTTTGGCTTCATTTTTGTACAGTGGGAGGAAGGGGAGACGCATCGTCCATCTTTTCATACAGTCCATGGAGGCATGTGTACAATACAGGGATGCTTTCAGGAAGTGTCTTTTCATATGTATTCACTGCGATGACATCACATGGAAGTTCTCAGCTGTATCTACTCTGTCTAATGAAGTCAGGGTTGAGGTATGAAGTGCTCTTTCTGCTGTGATTGATCTGCTCAGATGGCGGTGTGAAGGAAGGTGACTTGTAGCTGGAGAAGTGCAGCCAAGAAAGTCACTTGTCCATCTGATCAAGTGTCTCCTGTGGGAACGTGAGATCTCCCTCACCACTTCATCCTACATGCCCTCCTGTGACTGTCGGTGTGCATGTTGGCACAGAGCCAATGAGCAGCTACATTAATATCATAGCCTGCAGTCAGAGCTGTCAGCAACTACTGATCTGTAGAAGTTGATGTGCCGACATCTGCTGAGAAGAATGATGAAGTCTAAAAAGCTTCTCTCAGCTAGTATGATGAAGATATGGTGAACAGAATATTATTTTAGTTCATTTCTGTCATTTAAAATTCATTCAGATTAAGGTATTATGATGAGAAGTCAACATGCGTTTGTACCAGGCAGCAAACTCCGGTTCTGAAAAGTGAAACCAATGCAGAAGTGCTTAAAACCTGCATTCTCTCTAATGACCATCAGGGGGCGACTCCTCTGGTTGTATAGAAGTCTATGATAAAATAACTCTACTTCTCTCTTGATTTATTCCCTCAGTAAACATTGTAAACATGAGTTTATGGTCTCAATCTCTAGTTTCAAGTCTTCTTCAATACAGCATGATGTTCATTTAGTAAATTATGGTCCATTTAGAGTCAAATAGACCATAAAGCAGAGTATGCTTTAGGGCGGGCTACATTGTGATTGACAGGTCTGGAATTTGTCCGTGTATCTAAGAACTGTAATTCTTTCACAGTGCGTTTTCAGTTCATGGAGGATAAGTGCAACATTTTTGTCGCTTAAAAATATATTTAGCATCAAGTTTCACTTAGCTCCACCCTCTCTCTGTCCTTGTCCTGCGTGAGGGTCAATGTATGCTGATGAAAGTTAAGAGTCTGAGTGTAGTTCTTCCCTCCTACTGTAATATGTGCGCACCAACTCTGGCGTCACTAGTTTGAACGCCACAAAAAGAAAATGACATAATCAAAACCCAAATATAAATGTTTCTGCAACATTTGTGTTCATTTGGTCTCTTCTAACTACGCAGCCTAATTTTGTTCCCCAACCGTCTCGACTGTCTTTCTGTCTGCTTCAGTCAATACATTGTAATGCTGTGCATCGTCTAGCAGTCTAACTACCTTTATTTGTCTCTAACTCAGTCACAGTAATTTTCTGTCTGTCTGCCTGTGTGTCTGAGGTCAAACAGACTCATCCGCTGCAAACAGGGCTCTTCAACAAGCTACGGGGGGAAAAGGAAACCATTTACGCACCGGTTCATACATTTAACTTGAGTAAATGACCTGTGATGAGGTTAAGTATGATGCCATGCTGACTGTTAAATCGACTGGTTTAAATCCCGGTTATAGCCGGGGGGAAGGGGATTCTGCTAAATATCCAAACTCACTCATGTTATATCACAGACTCACAAACAAACCACTGGAGTTAGGAGATTAGATGAGCATCCAAGTGCACAACAGAGAAAACACAAAACCCTTTTAAAACGTCACTCCAGTCTCCAAACCAAATATCACCCAAACTCACATAGCCAGAGCTACTCACCCTCCACGGAGCGATCTCTGCAGAAGCAAGAGACCACAGAGCAACACTGTTCACACCCAACGAAACAAAAGGATACACCAGGCCATGGCAAGCATGTCACCAGGACAGGAAATAAACTAGCGTTGTACGCAACTTGCAGTTTTATCCAACAGACTAATGTAACAATGTGAATTGTGACCTTTCAGGGGTAAGGATTGACCTACAATCTGTGTGTAACCTGTGTTACAACGACCGGATTATGTACATTGAGGACGGGGAAGCTGTATGTAAAGGGTCAAACATGTATAAATGGCTGCGTACTGTGCAGCAGCAGACGTATGACAAAGAATACGCATGAGAGAAATGATGAACCAAGAGCCACACAGCTCATCAGAAAAGCACTCAGCCTCCGTCAGCCCACATCAAACAAATGGCTGCGGTGCCGAGCAAGCTAATGCTTTACCGCAGAGGAGCCGTGTCAATACTATTAACATAGGGCACGCCATTTGTCTTCGGCAAAGTGCTCTGGGACAGGCATCAAGAGCTCATACTTAATGCTAAATGGGAAGCTATGGGCGAGCATGTTCTAATGGATGTAAGCATAACATCGCTGTGTACGTTGTGTGGGGAGGCTGGTAGCCTGACGAGGGAGTTATTACGGCCTCAACGGGACCACCACGTGTGTGTGTGTTTATCCTAATGTATGTGTGAGGACATAACCTTCTGATTATACACGATAATCAGAAGAAGATACACTAGGGCTGGACAAAATTTTCTATCAGCAATACCATCGCAATGTATGCAGATGCAAGAATTATATCTACACAAATAAAACTGCTTATACAGCAATTAGCGGAGTTTGACTTCATAGGTCACACATGAAGAACTTGGTTAACATGGTCACCAGTAGAGCTGTGTATTGGCAAGATGCTGGCAATACGATATGTATCATGTTACAGGTGGAGGATTCAATATATTGCCATATTTCGCCATATATTGCAATTCTGTCAATTGTATTTTATGAAAACTGTCATTTTAAGGCTGTAACAATTTTACATTTTCCCGACAGGATTATTGTGGCCAAAAGAGTTCCCGATAACGATATTATTGCGATATCTATATAAAAATCAGAAAAATGAAATGCTATCAGTCAAATTCATCTCTGAACTTTGTTTATTGTGCTTTTTGACTCTTTTTTATCAGATGAATTACACTTAAGATACGAGCAGAGGGAGGGGAGAGTCTGTAACATAGCTGTAGAAATACGTGACTTAAGAGGCGAGAGATTATTTAATTATTCTCTATACCGGTTTATCATGACACCCCTATGTAAAAGTATTAAGAACATGCCGCCATATGCATAAAAGTTCAGAACTGTGAACAGAACAGTGGGATCTGATTTATCACTTTATGTCCTTATAACATCCAACATCATGTACTGCATGTAGACTATTACTGGAAAATGGATTAAAATGTTTTTAGGAATTGATACACAAAATTGAATATAGTCTATTCTTAGACAACTAATCACTAGTCCCTCACAATGGACTAATGCTCACACGCCCATTATGTGTTGATTATATTTACAAAGCAGACACACCTTCTCCAGCAGCGTCTGAGCTAAAGACTAGCTCTGCAGTAAAAGGTGTGATATATACACGATACCATTTTGGTTTTAAAGCAATGAATTCCCACTGCAGGTCAGTAACGTTAAGCTGTTCAAGTGTGCTGATGATTGCCGCTTTACTTTAAGAGTGGAAACTGAATATTTTGCTCAGGTTTCCAAAGCGGGAGAATTGTGTGAATCTGGCTTCCTGCTGGTTGAGGCTGAGAAAACAAAGGAAGTCATTTGAAACCACGCCATCTGTTTCCCTCTGTGATCAGTCTGTGGGAGGTTTTAGTATCTGGGAACATCCTGACGTTCACAGACACTGTTGATGCCATGTGTAAAACAAAAACAGTCCTCGTCCTACCAAGGAAGCGTCCTTGACTTTGATATGAAGACCCAGCCTGTTGGTCACTAAGCGTTTGAACTGGATAACGGTGCTGATGAGGACAAACTCTCACACACTGTTAATGCTCAAGGCCATCACCACAACACATTCCAGTAGGACCTTCCTTAATGGGGTCAGACATGACCTAGTGCTGTGCATCGGAGGCTCAAACCCTGTCAGCGTCTCTGGCATCAGACTACCTCCCCTTTGTGTGTGTGCTGCTCCTTTTTAAGAAGCACGCACACATATGAAACATCTAGTGCTGAGAGATCTGTTCATGGTCTTCTGTCACTCTTAGAAGTCAGGGCATGTGTCTATGTAGTAATGCGGGAGTTTCATTGGAAGTCGGATAACATGCCCAGAGCTCCCACTGCTTCTCAAACATAAAATTCAAGGATTTCCCAAGCCCAGGACCTTCTAATGCAAAGACCCAACACGTCAGAGTTTGAGACAGGGATGGAGGTTAACTACTGCAACAACACGGAGAAGTAGCAGGCTCTACAGAAGAGTTAAACAAAGAGAGCCTGGAATGTGTGCGCACTTCTCAACTGTGCTGTTACATAGTAAATACAAACATCAGAACTTTAATTTATATTCTTGCACAAAATATATAAATTCAAGCACTTTTAAAGACCCATGTCTATTTATAGACACTTTCAAGGTCTGGATTTTTCACAAACTTTCTTCTTTTTTATTTATTATTTATTTATTTTTTTAACAGCAGCAAACAAGCGCAGAGATAAATTGAATCCAGTTCATCAGTCTTCAGAAACAGCTTATCTTGTTGCACTCGTGTCTCTCTCACTAGTTAATGTAACTAAAGTTCTGTTTGCGTCACTTTCTGTGGACAATGCAGCTCAGAGGACGTTTTGCATTTACTCAGCTGCTTCTTTTAGACATCCACTCACAAACCTTTTGCCTAAGACTCGTGTTACTGTTAGCGCCACGATTAACCCTTTTTAAGCCCTCGCTCTTTTATACATTGGATCAAGGAGGTCATGATGCGTCTTCAAATCAAGAAACCGAGGTTACCTTTAAACGGATGATTTATAATATATAATACTATCTGGTTTCCCCTCGTTGGTTATATAGAATAGATCCTTTCCAGCATCTTGATAGGTAATGTCATTCATAAGTAGACACTCTGACCGTTCAATGCTAATAACATGTATATTTTTATTTTATTGTATCACTGGTTTTATTTTAATTTGATGTATTTTTGCTCGAGGATACTGCTTCAGTTATACTTTATAGTTGTGATATAAAGGGTCCACCACAATATGACAGGCTTGTTCCGTCATTAAAATATATAAATTGGTTCCGATATTCTAAACATGAGAAGCCTACAATCGTCTAATTGTGCTGCATTCTTTTCTTGTATAGTCGTCGCTGTTGTTGTCGAGTGGCTTTACGTGGAAGTGACTGTGTTGTCAGGTTTTACCTTCTTCTTGAGGGCCTCCAGGGATTCAAACTCCAGGCGGGCCAGATTGATCTGGATGTGTTTGGGAACATCTGGGATGAGGAAGGTCAGGATGAACTTGAAGGCCAGCAGCCCATGCTGAAATCACACAACAGACACATCACATGGAGTAACAGATACTTTAGACCCTGATGTTTGTATGTGCATCCTTTAAAAAAGAAAATGTAGTAAGGAGGGCATGCTTTGAAAGAAAGATCGACATAACTTGATTATGTTTTTGATGGTATACAGGACACATGGTATCAATAGTTCCCGGGTGAGGCTCTGTGTCTGAACTACAGGCATCTGAGCTTCTTGCTTGTATGGGAGGCTTTCTGTATTCTGTCTGGTTATCAACAAGTGAGACACATGACCGTTATCTTGCCGACCTGTCCTAGACTTGGGGAGCAATGCATAAAAGGGCTGCGACTCTAGACCCACGATATCTACTAGTGTACAAATGAAGCTAATAAAATAAAAATAAAAAGGCCTCCTTGAGGTTCTATGCATCCACCATCCAGTCAAGTCAGAGTTTACATCCATGTCCGTCCAAAATGTCAGCACAGATATCTTCTGTGTCAGCGCTAAAGAAAGGGCTGACTCAACACGTTATCATTCTGATATAGAGGCGAAAAAACCCTTATTTGTATTTCCTTAAACCAATCACAATCGTCTTGGGCGGCGCTGAGCACAGGACGCCGCGACGGTGATCTTGCCACAGCGCAGATAGCAGCTTGTAGAGGACAATGCTGCTAACAATGTGCACAGTCTGCATCTGGTCAGTCAGACGACAGTCACCTGATCTTTGACCTCGAACTACCAAATTTGTTAAGTTCAAGAGGATGTTTGTGCCAGATGAAATTAAATTCCCTCCTGTTGTTTCCTGGGACGTTCACGAGAATGGGACGCACGTGAGGTCTCAGTGACCTTCACCACCAAAATCTAAAACTTACTACGATCAATTCAATATGATGGACTCCAGAGCCAAACAATAACAAACTGTCCTATTGCAGATAGTACTAATGACTTCTTTGAACCAAAATATCACAATAAACCATCCTCTATATTCTATTGCAACCTGGTGTTCCAACACTCTACGCTCTAAAGTACATGTGCTATATGAGGGTACGTGTGAAAACTGCTGATACAGTACCAACTATTACCCAGCAAATTGTGTGATGATAAATGTCTTCTCAGCTGCTCTGGTTATCAGACACAGGTGACCTGCACACACCTGAATCAGCAGGACGTGTGCTTTCCCATGAAGATGACAGTACACATTCACGTCCATTAACGCTGAGCAAACAGCTCTCAACTGCCACCGTCCACACACACATTCACACACCTGTGCCATCTGGAGGACCGCCAACTGCCATCAGCTCCTTTGATTCAAGACCCTTTTTCCTCATCACGGTAATGGACCGATGCGTGCTACAGTAGACAGGGAGCAGACTGCTTCACAGAAATGGGTTTCTGGCTTGTAGATGGAAGTGATTTGGGTGAGACGAATGATTATGAGCTTCCAGTGGTAATACGCTTCTGTGACTCTCTAATGTTAACTTCACAGGGCTCACCCACACAATGTTGATATGAGCTTTAACCAAGGTTGTTAACCTACGTTTTTGAAACCATTCCTTGTAGACTTTTTAATTTGATGAAATACTCCCGTCACCAACAGTCCAATGATTGTCCTCAGGGGTCTTTAGCTAGGATGTTACCGATTATTTGTGCACAGGTAACACAAGGTGAGGTTTTTGGAAAATGTGTGGATGAACTGTGTTGCCTCGATTTACTTCCACGATGAGCTGTCAGACAGAAATGGTAATTATGAGCCCTGGTGGTGAGTAAAGGTCTGTCCTGAGCCTTTGCCATTTCAAAGAGTTTTTTACATTTCTGGCTTCAGAAGCTCAGATTTTTTGTCATTCCAGTCAGCACAGCAGCTCCGCTAATTAACAACGGAACGAGAGAAGAAACCCCTGACCCGGGGGACTTGTCACATTGATGGAAAGTGCACAATAAACACGCCGGCTCTTAGTTGATTGCTAATGCTATTGGAGGCTAATTTATATTTCTGAGTGATTCAGCGGCGCAAGGTTAAGTTGAGACTGAGAGGACGGCGCCTGAGAACGTGACGTCTGAAATGTTGTTCTGTTCAAGGTCTGACAATAAATTCTGTTGTGCCCGACACTAAAGGATGTGATGGAAATTCAAATGCAGTTTTAAAGGTGATTTCATTGTCATCGCTACATGGAACTTGACTGGTCTTCTCCTTCACCCACATGATCCCCCATGTCTAGTTAGAACCCAGTGGGGGTCCTAATCCAAAGACTGTCATCTTTAACCATGAGAGCAGACATGTCTTTGAGAGCATGCGGCTGCATGGCTGACTAGACTGCTCTTTCGGCACTTAAAGCTGTTACCATGGCACCGCTTTACTGTGAATTGAGATACTAACATTTCAATCCAACTGATGAGGAACTGCTAGTTCTGCAGTTTCATGTGTAATCTGACATTAGCAGAATATAATATTCAAACTCAGACTCTCCGGCACGTGATATGGAGTTATCACTACTTATCACTGGATTTCCTTTTCCTGGATCAGCCCAGTCACCAGGAGAGGAGGATACGTCGACAGTCGACGTTTTTGTATTACATCTGAGCAAGTGACGTTATATATTGAGCAACCGTTATTGAAAGTTACATCGTACAAGTACAACATGCGAGAAAGTCCACTAAGGGAAAATGGAAGGGGTGCAAACACAGGACTTTAACCCAGGACACAGCAATTCCTGTCTAGGGATGGGTATCGTTAGGATTTTATCAATACTAGTACTCTAATTGAGTCTGCTTATCGGTTCCTTTTGTTTATATTGTGAGAAAAAAAGACATTTAATTAAGAAAAGAATCAGCATTGCTTTATTATTCTTGTATGTAGTATACAAACAGTCTTTCTTGAGCAGCAATAAAAAAAGTTCCAAAATCTTTAAAATACATTTGCAGCTAAATAATTAGCGAAGTGATTAGCTTTCATTGATTAGCCTGTTCTTATGATCAAACTCTGTAAAGCATCACTAACGTTACCTGCAGTGGAGGATGGACGGCTGCTCAACAAACAGTGGAAAACTGCATTTCTGCAGATTCATGATCTGCTTGTTTGCCAAATGTTTTGATAAATTACTGGTGTTGCCTCCATTGCTTGTGAGGGTATTATTGCATTTGATACAACTAGAGTTCTCAGCATCCACTCGAGTATTTCTGTTCTCTTTACATAATGCGTGTCTCACGTACTGAGCTGGAGTCGGTGTGTGTGTCGGGAGTAAAGCACGACTCCGCCCCTCACGGATAGACAGGCATAGAGACAGAGAGACAAGATCTCACTCTGTAACTTCTAAAGAACCGATAGCAGAACCGTTAACTCCGGACCTTATCAATATTCAGGGTTTTTACTCATTTGGAACGATTCCTATTTAGAATCGAGTTTCAGGCGGCATCCCTATTCATATATAATCTGATTATCTAAAAACACAGTGTAAGGAGATTACTGTGTGGTGGGCGGCGGAAAATAATCGTGGAGAAACAGACAAACTGGCAAAACCCAGATGGAAGTGGCACACAATGGCCCCTTTATTACCAAGCTCAGCTACTATGATGACAACGTGTTTCTCTTTGTTGAAATGAAACTGTGGGACACCAGTCTAGACTTCATGAAACAGAATTATGATTGAACCTTTTACACTAAAGCTAGTCAAATCAACCTGCTGAACCTTTAATGAATAAAGTCTTACTGAAATAGAATACTGTTTATTTAAAGCCGGTATGTCTTCACAGTGTTTTAGCATCTTTCGGCACATTTTTTTGGCACACAAATGTACTGCTAGGTTCAGTCTCATCACTCTCATCAACCTCCAGCTGACACGCACAGTAAGAAGCTAGCTGGTGAACATAGTGAAGCAGCATCTTCTTAATGGGTTGGTGAGACCAAACCAGAGCTAAAAGGTGAGTTTGATTCATCAGGTGGCCAGAAACACGACAGCCATAACAACCAGTCAGCAATTATCAAGCTTCAATGTGTTGAAAGCATATTCTGCCAAATAATTAGCTAATCCGTCTTTAACTCATACTGCCTGAACACTGACGCAGATATAACTGTTTCAACTGCATTTTTTACTCAGATTTGATGCATATGGTAGTGTGTTCTTTAACTATGACAGTTTTCCTTCAATTTAATTAAACAATTCTCAGTATATTGCCTCTCACAGTATCGCAATATATCGACTCGTAACCCTTGTATGACGATACGTATTGAATCGCCAGAGTCCTGCCAATAGTCCTATTAATGAATACAACCTTTACAAATACTCCTCAGTATGCAGATCCAACATGTTCTGGTTTTTTGGCCCTGATTGGACAAAGACTGAAGGGAAAACCTGCGCTGTTGGTTCAGGACGGTCCAGGAGGAATTACACCACACAGGCTATTACTCCATCATACAATTCTGATCTCTTGTGCGTACGGTTTTGTCAAAATAAAAAAATTTAAACTGCATATTGTACTTTAAATCACAGATAAAATGATTAATCCTTGAAAACAGTTCATGCCTTGAGAGAAGTGGTTCTAAACTCATTCTGTATTAACCGACATAAATACAAATCCCCTACTCTGGAGATGAATGCGGGGTGAAAAATGTACGAGCATATTCGCCACTGTTAGAGGGGGGCCGGAGGGGGGTCAATATTAGTGGGGCACTGGCCCCCACTAGGCCCCCCTTAGAACCGTCATTGTTTGTGAGCAGATAGATCCGAGACGCTGAGGGAAAGTCTCTGCTTCTGTCGCCGGCCGGCCGGTTGCCTGGTTACTGCTCACTGATGTGTGTAAGTCCTGTATAGTAATTATTCAGGTATCATGGCAGCGCTGCTGGAAAGAGACGAGACGCTGCTCTCCCTCCCGCCAGCCCTCGCCCTATAACCAAGATAAGAAGGGCTGACTGATTTGATTTTAACCCCTTCTTTAAAAAAGAAAAGGAGGTTCAAAGATGATGACTGACCTGTGAAAGTGAAATCTGAAACTGTTGGAGGAAAAACACACACTTAAAATGCACGAACCCTCTGGCCTGTTAACGGCTTTGGATTAAAAACAGTACATGATGTGTCAATAAGCAACATCTGTGTGTGTCCGCCTGTGGCTCCCGCTTGGAACACTGAACATTATACAACCTTACAACCTAGCTATCGTTATTCTGGTCGTCCCATCTCTTTAATAGCCTGCTTGCTCTATTCTGAGAAATGCACTGGATGGTGACAGGGAGGAACGTGCTCGGATGTACAATCAGCCGGTGAGTCGGGTTGATCAGAAAAAACACGTGCTGCTTTTTCTCTCTCTCTCTCCCAAGTCATTTTCCTTCTCTCTCAAGTCATCCTCTCCCTCTCCCTCTCCTCGGATCATTTCTCCTCTCAACCCTCTCCTCCCGACTGCTTCATTTGCTCGCTCTACTTCACTCCTCCCACCTCTACCGAGCCTTTCTATCACAGGTCCGAGGCATTATATTATTATTATTATTATTATTATTAAAGAGGAGCGTGCACAGACGTGTGCGTGCAGACGTCTAACTGATCCAGTGTGTCAGTGTGTGCAGGATGGGTCGCTGACACACAGACACACAACACAACACACGCTTTTTTCTGTGCTCACCAGAGCAGCGCCTCATCTCCTCTCCTTATTCAGGTGTGGGGGGCAGAGTATAAGTCAAGCAGGGAACATCCCCCTGGGGGTCGGCGTGCAAACTTACTGCCATAAAAGGTCATGTGAGGGAGACGGCGTGAGGGAGGCGGGGATAGACGAGAGGCGCCATGCTCACTGTCAGCGCGAGAAGGCCTCACTTTCCTGTCAATCTCCTCGGCCGAGCTTTTAAATCGACAAGACTAAAATCCTAAAACACTGCTGCAAGCAGCTCCTGGAGTCTGGACATTAAAACCCAAACCAAGCAGCAGTGAGGTTCCCTATGTTCCCATGTTTTTGTGTCCAAGTGGCTAATGGGAACAACATTTTCTAAAATTGGTGCAGTATTGAGGGAGAACAAAACGGGCTGTGATGTCATTCAGATTTCAGAATGAGATTTCTCCTGACGAGACACACAATAACAAACAGACTGGATCAAGTGACAGGTGAAGACATGGGTTTTATTTCTCTGTAGGGTTCTTTCCATAATGTTATCAGACATTTATAATAATCTGTTCGTGGCAAAAACAGGCACTTTTAGTGGACGTACATAGACAGAGTCGCCTCGAGCGATTACATTACAGTCTGTTTAGCGGCTGCTGTCTGCAGTGTTCTCCTTCAACAGTGGACCAATTACAAAACATGTTGTCCCCCATTAGTCAGTCTGACACAAAAACACAGGAACGTAGGGGGTTGAAAAGGTTGAAAATAACAACGTTACCCTTTACGTTTGTCCTGAGGTAGACTAAAGGTTATGATTAAAAAAAAACTAAGTAACACAACTGGTCTGTTAAAGTGTCGTGTCCTGAAGGTGGGGCTGGAGGAAATGTGCTTAATAAATGACCTGTCTTTTACATTTATAACAGGCAGGGTAGGAAATTTACATATTTTTTAGGGGGCAATTTTTGCCCCCACTGACTAAAAAAAAATTGGGGGCACTTTTTGAAACTTGTGAAATAACATTTAACCTTTGTTCAAAATAATAAATATACTTATTTAGGCTTACAGTATATGAGCAATTGTCATCAAATGGCAATAAGACTATTAGGCAGTAGTCTACAGATTCAAAGTGTTTTTAGATTTTTTTTAACAAAAAACAAACAATCATATTCAATTTTATTCTTATTTCTTTGTAGTTATTTATTGTTATTATTACATTTTTTTAAACAACTAGTAACAATTATTAAGTCAACGATGCCTTGATTACATATACATCAGTCATTGTATGGAATTATTGAGAAAAATATTTTTATAGCACCTTAAAATTTTTTTAAATGTGCCATTTGAAGGTACAAATTCAGTTCAGAGTTTTTGCTTAGTAAAATATCTTAATTGACTGTCAGTCAGGTATTATTCATTTCCAGCAACCCTCAAATCAAAGAATGAAGACACTTTGCACACAATTTAGGTGTATTTTCCCTTTAACTCACGAGATGCAGGTAGCATGTTTTATACTTAATGTGAATATAATTCATTTAATCTAATTTCCATTATGCAATATGTATACTTTGTTGGCATCTTATTCTGAAAACCGGATGTTCGTCTGAAGAAACCGGATGGTGTCTCACGTTTCCGCTAACTTTCAAAGTCCTTCGCTCGCTCCTGATCTGCGCCGTTTACCGTGAATTTCAGCATGTAGGTGCACTACAATTTAAGTGTCTGCTGAGTTGACCGCAGTCTCGCAGTCACAGGTCTGATGAAGAAGCGCTCCATTTATTTATTCGTTTAGAAAGTTTGGTTCTTCACGCACACGCAACATCAGTCAAGGCGAAAATCAAAACTATTCTATGGCAACTGGACTGGGTCATATAGGCTACGATGTTTTTGACAAGTTCATTAAATTATCATTATTAGAGGAAATGATGGGGCATTTTTTGCCCCCCTCCTAGTGATATCAGGGGCAAAATTATATTTCTTATTGGCATTTTTGCCCTTTGCCCTCGTGTATTTCCGACGCTGATAACAGGTATTGACCATGTCTCCTGTACAAGTTGATACTTTAGCTTAACAGTGGCTCTGGGGGTAAAGGTCAGCGGTTCACTGAAAACATCAGAGTTCATCCTCTTGTAATGGACA
The DNA here is from genome assembly GCF_004355925.1 of Anarrhichthys ocellatus. Classification (NCBI taxonomy): domain Eukaryota; kingdom Metazoa; phylum Chordata; class Actinopteri; order Perciformes; family Anarhichadidae; genus Anarrhichthys; species Anarrhichthys ocellatus. The sequence continues at coordinate 682,039 of NW_022280073.1, forward strand.
GTTAATGCCACCAGCAAATGGATTGGATGGATGAGACATTCTGAGCTCTGTTGCTAGTCGGGCATGAACAAATTTGCACCGTGTTTGACAAACTCTTCACTATGTCACCTGGAATATTTAACCACCATCTGTATTTGTATGTTTTGTACAGTAACACAATTTTTATTTTATTTTTTTTAACAAAAAAGTGATGTGGGAGACCACCCAGCATCATCAAAAGCTCCAAAACGTTTGGTGAGGAAATATGACCCTAAATACATTACATTTTGATTCATTATGGCATCACAAGATGAGTGAGGGAGAGCAGCATTTTTATTTTTGTCATTAGCTGACAGTGGCATAACATATTTAGGCTACAGCCCACTTTATTTGTTCCTCCTTTTTCTAAGTTATCAGAACAATCAGAGGTGGGCCTTAAAAACCCTGCAATAGTGCACACGTACTCTGTCATCAGACCTGAGGTTCTCACAGTGGAGCCTGTAGACTTCACTTCATAAGGCCTTTGGGGAATCTGCAGCAAAATGAGGATCTGCTTAATGTTGGTTGTTTCTAATTAATACATAAGAAATAGGTAACAACAACCATAAGAGTGAGAAAAGTCTGTCCAGATGCAGTTTCCTGGGATGAAGTCAGTGTTCTAAACCTGCATTGAGGCAGAGTGAGGCAGAAACAACTCAATCTATCTCTAACCAAAGGGAAGGCTTAATTAAACACAAGGTTATCCAGACAGCTGTCGACAGAGAAATAAATAAATAAAATAAATCACTCGCAGTGAACAACTTTTCCACCGACAGTGGAGTTTATCATCCGGCCGCACATTCAAGCAAACGTGCAGACAATCAATATGACCCAGTTTTTGCCTCTGCGTCGGCACAGTGAGCTACAGTGTGACTTTATGGAGCGTTTTACAGTCTGCTGGACGGTTAGAACAATCGTCCCCCTCTGGAGCTTTTTTTAAGCGGTGCAAAAGCATACTAATGTTTTCTCTATGACAGCGAAAAAGGGGGAGGGAACAACAATGATTATGATTAGAATACACACACTTCATGCACATGAAATCTCTCTCCCCCTCCCTCCGTGTGTCTCTTACTCCTTCTCTCTCAACCTGTATGGATCTAGTCTGGACTCTGACTCCATCTAGTGAGCAAAAATTTCCATCAACTGAACCTTGTTGAAGATATCTACAGGCACAGAGCAAGACTGCATCTCCATGTTACCTTTAAATATATACGGTGTTACATGCGTGTGGTCTTAAATATATACGTGTTACATGTGTGTGGCCTTAAATATATACGGTGTTACGCGTGTGGTCTTAAATATATACGTGTTACATGCGTGTGGTCTTAAATATATACGTGTTACATGCGTGTGGCCCTAAATATATACGTGTTACATGCGTGTGGCCTTAAATATATACGGTGTTACATGCGTGTGGCCTTAAATATATATATGTGTTACATGTGTGTGGCCTTAAATATATACGTGTTACATGTGTGTG
>NW_022280073.1:683546-688355 GCF_004355925.1 Anarrhichthys ocellatus
TGGCCTGAAATATATATGTGTTACGTGTGTGTGGCCTTAAATATATACGGTGTTACATGTGTGTGGCCTTAAATATATACGGTGTTACATGTGTGTGGCCTGAAATATATATGTGTTACATGTGTGTGGCCTTAAATATATATATATGTTACATGTGTGTGGCCTTCACTCTCATGTTGCAACTGTTCAAACACAACTTTTGAAGACATTTTGAAGTTATATGAAACTACTTTTTGTTCTCGTTGGTACTGTACGTTGAGACAGAACAACTCAGCGCTCAACGCTCTAAAGACAGTTGAGGTGGTTGTGGATTTCAGGAAGAACGCAGCCTGTGCAGTCCCTCTGCTTCCGGGGCTCCATAATCGCCCAGGAAATAAGAAAACGTCAACTTAAAATGCGTTATTTTAATAATGGGCAGTGCGTTTCAATATCACCACGCCAAACATTTTCCCCTATTTTGTCATGCGTTTGTTTTTTCCCCATTTATTTGGAAGGTGGAGAACCCCTGGTTTATAATGTCTGTAGAGAGGACAGAGTCAGTGTGGAACAGTTGTGTAGTCGTGGAGCCTTGGACATAAATTGAGTCCCCGGACATTTTGTCTCCCGTCTTTGACCGTCTTTGACCGTGGACAATATGTTTGCCCTTTTGAGCTGTTACCATTTCTCTCTCTAACGGACTGATTCAGCTTCGATGTCACAAGGACCGACACAGGACATTGTTTCCTGCCCAAAGCAATAACCCTCTAACACTCCAGTTTCTGTCTCAACCATACTCTACTCTTATTGCCCCTTCAATAACCTTACACATGATTACATGCGCATGTATTGCAAAATTAGCACATATTTATACTCAGTCGGCCTCATTGCATTAAAAAAAACTAAACCGCAACGAATTTGCACACTATAACCAGTATGTTATGTTTATATTTTAGTTGAAATAGTTTGGTATATCTATAGTGTATTGTAATATATTATGCATTCTATAGATATACATCTCTCTTCCAGTGTAGATATGTTTAATTATTTACTGAGTATTTACTGTTGTGTATTGCTTAAATAAGCTGCTGCTGTAACACAATCATTTCCCCATTAGGGCTCAATAAAGTCCATCCGTCCATTACAATCTTGTAGGTTCCAGTAGATGTAATGCAGCACACTACAGGATTTAGTACGAAGCGTAGCTAGAGCACAGTGAGTTACAATTAACAAGAAATGAGGAGTAGATCATTACTTATATAACCAACAGTGATCAAATATTTAAAAATCCTTGAACATTATTTTGACAAATAGACTAGTCCCTGCTTCTTATGGTGTTCTGATACGAGACAAGCCGAGCCTTGCTTTATAACGAGTCACACCAAAACAATCAGGTCCTGTATGGGATCACGCACTTCAGGGGTGTCTCTGTGTGCGAGTGTGCTTGTGTGTGTGTGCGTGTGTATTTACCTCTACAGCCACCGTCCACAGTATGAGCTGCGTGTCCGAGTCGAGGAAGTAAGCCTTGACTTGTGGAGACATGCCTATCAGCGAGCAGTTGGTCACGACAGCGATCACGCTCATGGCCTCGAAGGCGAGCTGGACACAGACAGAGAGACGGCAGCAGTCAGCGGCTTAGTCCCACAAATGGAAAACCATTTTATTTGTTTTGCCAGCTGGGCCACAGTGCCGAGTGCCGACTACGTGATATCTTGTTCTTAATCAACTCTTGGCGGTGTTCGGAATAGAAACAATATTTTATCCCCGGGGGGGGGGGGGGGGAGTAATATTCTCACGGACAGTGTTTCAAATAAAGAACATCATGTTATGTGTTTTCAGTTCCTAAAAATAATATCAACTGCCTCCTTTTGTGTCGAGAAAAATCAGATAAATGCTTAAAAGCTGCGCAAGTGATCTGACATGATTGTTCACGAACGAGCCGGCGGTCCGTGCGGCTCACCTGCCAGACTCCTATGTTCGCTGCCGGGTCCGAGAAGGGTCGTTTGAACACACGACACATCTTGAAGGCGTCAGAGTAAACCTCTGTGATGTTGTTCAACACCACCAGGACGGCAGCCAGAGGGTAGACGCAGGAGAACAGACTGACGTAGCCAAACAGCAGGAAGAGCTCCAGGTAATCATCGAAGGTTCCCTAGAAGAGAGGGAGGCACAGACTGACATATTGACCAACACGTACACACATTAATGGACTCGGAGGGACGCGTGAGAAAAAAATCATGTAAAGGCTTTCATAGTCCGCTTGCACCTACTAAGTAGGTGCTCATGTCGGCCTCCAGCCGGACTTGATCGGCCAGAGGAAGCTCTTTGTCCTCCAGGGTTTTTCTCTTCTGGACTTTGCGGATCATCTTCTTGTTGCGTCTCCTCTGGAGCCAGTAGGGCAGGAAGGCCTCCATGAACTGATTCAAGATCTGACTGGTGATCAACAACGTGGCCAGACTCTGGATACAGATGGAAACATGAAAACCAGGTGGGGTGAGGAGAGGCAGGGATATGTAAGGGAAGGTGGATGGAATAGGAAAGTAAATAAAAGTGGGAAAACAGGGAGAAAAGAAAACTGCAAAGAAAGTGAAATTAGGAGGGAAAGAGGGAGAAAGGGAAGATAAATTGAAGGTGAGAAGCCAAAAAATGTTGGAGGAAAGAAACAAAGAAAAGGCAAGAGGGAAGAAAGAACACAGGTAGGAAAGACGTAAGAAGGGAAATATTAAAGGAACCAAGGAAGGAAGAGAGGAAACAGAAGTAAATTTAGACAAAAACAAAACACGGGCACAAAGAAGGAAGATAATAATACAAAAAGAGGAAGAAACCTTAAAGGAATAAAGGAAGGACCTACCTGTCTGAGCAGCACCATGTCCTGCATGAGAAAGGCGATGTAGAACAGCGAGGCGAAACAGTTGAAGAAGTTGAACTGCGGGGAAAAGAGACGAGACGGTGTTAGCTGCACTCTGACGGATGAAATTGGCGACGTCATGTGTTAAAAATGTGATTATTAATACTCACTACTAATACTTTAAGGACCAAGTGATTCTGATATGAAGACTCCAGCCTGTGGTTTTCTAAAGACACAGAGGAGGAAAACACAAATGTTAGCATGTCAGTGACAACAATAAAGTCCATTTCACCCACAGCACATTTCCTCGCTCGTCCTATGGAAATATATAGAAACACATCACGGGCAATCCAATCTGCATTTTAGTTCATGTCGCCCGCCAACCAAAAGGAAACAGGAAATTATCAAAATGTTTCCTTCTTAATGTGTTCCGATAATGTTGTTTGTGTCCAATAACTGAAATATAGGAGAACTTTTTCTGCCGTCTCCAAGCCCAAGCGCAGAAAACCCTGGGGCAGGGGCGTTTCTAGGATTCAAAGAAAGGGGGGGGGCTTAGCCCCAAGGGGAGTGGCATGTTTGCGCGCGGCAATTTTTTTTGGATATCCATTGTTTCAGACAGTTCATAGATTGGTTCAATCAGAAAGAGTGTGATTTTGCTCTGTAGTTTTGCTTGCATTCAGTATATGATAACACAAGAGACAGAATTTCAGGGTCATAGTGAAATTTGACAACACAAATATGAACTTTTCTCAAATAAAGAGGGAAATAATTTTCCTGCTTGTAAAGGAAAGACGGATAAACTAGCTTTCATGTCCGCATTACTCCTAAATCCTAATTCTTAAAGGGACCGCACACAATGGATAGAGAATGGACCTGACAGTGTCAACTGTATATCGTTAAGTATGATGATAGGCTGTTGGATTGTAATTTGAAGGGGGAGAAAACATACAAACCAGAAAGCACGCACATATGTAGCATGTTAGAGTTATAAATAACTTGTCCATGTGAGAAACAATAGTTTAATTTAATGACATCACCAAAAAAAAAAAAAACTTTTTTTTTTTTAATCCAATAATGCCAAATTATTTGGGGGGGCTGAAGAACATTTTAGGGGGGCTTCAGGCCTAACGGCGCCCCTGCCCTGGGGGTCTTTTTCTCAGCATGAACAGTTCTCCCTGTGTCTGTTACCGTCCTAACATTTACAACCAAACTAACTAAACTACCCCGAGAGACAACCAGACAGGTATATGTCAATCCAGCCCATTCTGTGCATCCTCACCCCTACCTGAATTGTACCATCTTTAAAGATTTTCTAAACACTTTAAACTGTCCCTTTAGTGTCACAGATGTGTAGGGGCGAGTAATAGAAATAAATACTTTTGTAAAGTTTGACTTAAAGGGGCAATGTGAAGGATTAAGTAGCTTCTAGCGGTGAGGTTGTAGTTTGCAACCAACGGAAACTTCTCCCGTGAGCCAAGCGTGTACGGTTTCAGACGCGAAAATGTCTCTCTTATATCTACTGTTAACTTTAGTTAAATAAACTCTTTCTGCGTGTGGATTTTGTGCATTCAAAACAATCAGGACTACTCACCCCACTCAGTGAGGAACTCGGCAGCATATCTGTAGATGAGGTTCATAATCTCTATGACCACAGCGTAGATAATACTGGGGATGAAACACAGTATTCCTGTCCAGAACGTGGGCTCCGCGTCATGGAGTGACAGCACCCATCCCTCCATCAGGAAGTAGATCATCATGATGTAGAGGGACAAGTAGAGGCAGAGCAGGACGAAGGGCAGGGACACGAGGTAGATGCGCAGCTGCCTCTTGGTGTTGGGGTAGAGCGGCTCCTCGCGGCCGGTCACAGGGTTGAACCCGAGGACGCCGTGGAAGCCGGGCCGAGGTTCCTCGAAGGCTTTCTTCCTGCTCAGCGTGCCCCAGCGGTAGGCTAGCGAGGCGCTTCCACGCTTCCACAACTGGTTGGG
>NW_022280073.1:688455-690955 GCF_004355925.1 Anarrhichthys ocellatus
GGGGGGGGGGGGGGGGGGGGGGGGGGGGGGGGGGGGGGGGGGGGGAGGTTTGGGCTCTTCGGTTACTCAGCTTTCACTGGAATGTTATTCAATCAAACTACAATGTATCATGCTCCTTTCATTCATTTGGATTTCTTTAAAAGTCCCTGAGATTGTTACTTCCCCTTCAAGTGACTTATAAGCAGACGCAATCACTGTCCGTACCTCCAGGATAACGGTGCACCAGACCAAGTTGAACGCAGCAAAGATGACATATTTGTCGTAGTCCTCCCAGTCAAACAGGTAGTAAGGCACCCCGATGAGAGCCATGGGCACCAGGGCGAAGGTGAAGTACTCCAGGAAGCCAAAGTAGAGGGCCTGACCCTCGCCGTAGTAGTGTCGGATGTCATCTGGGGTTAGAGAATGGAGAAGAAAGTAGCGGGCAAGTCATTTAAAAATATGACAGGAAAAATATACTGAAGAGAAATAAAAAGAGGGAAAAACATCCGTAAAGGTTGAGAACAACTCTGAACTGGAAGGCAAATAGGTCTTCATGTAGATCAACTCTCTCGTCTACTTACCGAGAGGCTGAAAGGACAGCTTCACCTTTTGGTACCAAGAAAACGACAGCCTCTTCAGTTCCTCCTTTTCGTGGAGAGGAAAGACTTGGATCAGGATCCCCTTGGACAGCAGTCTGCGAACTAGGATGCAAATGAGAAAACAGTCGGCTACTTCCTGTGATGTCATTTTTTTCCGTTCAATTTTGCTGCAACCGACTGACTTCAGTGCTGTCATAAGGCCTGTCTCGATAATTACGTTATAGACTTATCGTACGCTATCGGGTCACGGCCGTGATATTTTTTTACGTTATCAACTTATTGTACAATATATGGTCACAACCGCGATCATTTTTACATTATCGACTTATCGTACAATACAGTATATGGTTACGACCTCCATCATTTTTACGTTAGACTTATTGTACACTGTGGGAACATAACCTCGACCATTTTTACATTATCGACTTATCCAACGATATATGGACATGACCTCTATCATTTTTGCTGACCTGGATATTGCCCGTTGCTTTCAAAGCCGCACTGGGATCATTTTGTGTTAAAGCTAAATAAGAGTTGGACTTAAAGGTAGAATGTTGTTAATTTGCTTTGATTGATTTTTCTAAAACAAGGACAGGCAAACAATAGCTGTGAGCCAGCCCATTGTGCACATTGCACTGTCTATACCAATCATTTCCATTGTCTAATACAGAGCGACTAAATACGAGTACATGAAAGCTCTATTGTGCCATCTGCCATTTCTTGAGTGCATCATTTGTCGAGAATGATTACATTCTGCTTTAACACCATTTGTCAAATAAAGGGCGCTGAATAGAGGCACCCTATCTCCACTGCAAGTTCATTGCTTCCTTATTTCGCTTTGGGATATTTCACTGCATTTGCATATTTATTGTTTCCATACTGCAGTCGCAGGGATAGCGAAAGAGACAAAGACAGAGAGAGAGAGAGACAGTGAGGTAGGGAGGCAGCAGTGGAGAGACAGGCTGTGTTCAGTCTGCTCTAAAAGGAGAGGAGGCAAAGTAGTGCTGCCACAGGAAGAAGGGAAATATAATAATAAGTATAATTCACTATTCAGTGGTTATTGTTTGTTAATGGTTACCATTAGGGCTGTGTCCAATATGTATCATTTGTTTTTGGTTGGATGTCTGAAATAAGGTTAACACAAATTGAGGAGATTTGAACATTTTGTTCTATGATATAAAATACGTCAGTAAATACCAAGCTAACAAGTGGCTAAATGAGACGACTGAATGCCATCACGCCGACTTGGTAGCTTGGTAGACTTTAGCTTGGTAGTGGTGACTTGAAGTCGTGTGACCGTGGTGCAGGTTGTTCGATTTTTACTTCTGCCGATAGCATTCACGCTTTTAAAAAAAAAACAAAAAAAAAAAAAAAAAATCATAAAAGGGGTGTTCATTTGTTAAGACAAAAGGTACAAAAGGTAAATGTTTGCTGGTCACAAAGATTATTTTCTTATATTTTGTCTAGGGCACCAGTGAGATGCTAACTTGCAGGGTTGGCCTACAAAACCTCTACACATTTAGAGTGAAGATACTGGTATCATATGAAACTAGAGGACCAAAGGCATCTACTGCTCCCATGTCATGATAGATTGTCAGGAGGAATAAATAACGTTCAGAAATTAGGCACATTTTTGGCGAGGGAAAACTGGCATTGGCACTTTTCAAAGGGGTCCCTTTGGGTTCTATTGATACCCTTGAGTCTCCCCTTTACAGACTTTATGATAACATCATGCAGTTTGGGGCAAATCCATGCAGTCTTTTCATGCAGTACAAATGGGTTATTTTTGCCTATTCCAAAAATGGTTTCTGCATGCTGGTGACCCTAAACTTTCTTGTAATTGCACAAATTGGTGTTCATATTTTTATTCATGTGTGATGTTAGTCCTCATAGTAGCTATTTCATATTGTGAGACCATTTTT
>NW_022280073.1:716079-768762 GCF_004355925.1 Anarrhichthys ocellatus
GATTGCATGATTTACTTTTATTGTGAAGAGCATGAAAACGGAAGTGCTTTTACTTTGAAGAGACAGGAAGTAGAATGGTACGTGTTCTTGACGCCAACAATGTTGATACGTAGAAAACCACATGTCGGTGCAAGAGCGTGTTCTGTTCACTGTAACACTGTAATACTGCAGTTCAGACAGTAAAGTATTCCGTTTGATCTGTAACGAGACGATCGCGCTCGCGTGTGTGTGTGTTTGTGAGACAAGAGTGAAGGACGGTGACGGAGTGTAGGAGGGGTTCTGGACCCAGGTGGGGGGGAAGAAGGAAGTGACGCCACACGAACACAGCTGTTCACTGCCTGGTTCTTGTGTTAAAAATGTCGCTTAATAATAAAAAAAAAAACATATATATATATATATATATATATATAGTTAATTATTGATATTGTGCGTTAACGCATTTTTTTGAAAGTCCGTTGTTCACTGGCAGCGGTGGAGGAATGGAGACTACTGGACATCGCTGGGGTAAAGTCAGCAGACACTCAGATCTCTGTGGTCAACTCAGCAGACACTTACACTTTAGTGTACCTATATGCTGAAATTCATGGTAAACGCATTCAAACGGCACAGATCGGGACCGAGCGAAGGACTTTGTTAGCAGAAAGATTAACGTGAGACAACATCTGGTTTCTTCAGACGAACATCCGGTTTTCAGAATAAGATGCGAACAAAGTATATTCACATTAAGTATAAAACATGCTACCTGCATCTCATGAGTTAAAGGGAAAATACACCTAAACTGTGCGTAAAGTGTCTATATTCTTTGATCGCTGGGTCACCATCATTACCTCAGAGTTACAGCATTATATTGATGAACAGTAGAGCTGCATTCACATGCTCTGACTGTCATGACGACACAAGACACATTTAGATGAAATGTGCTGAAACATGTTATTCATCTTGCACAGCAGTGGAACGTTTCACATAAAGTCAGCACACTGAGCACAGATAGTGAAGAGATAGAACTGCTACTGTGTAAAGGGAATACTGCTGTTAAAAAGCACCTTATGTGTTTAAAGCGTTTGCAAACCAAATGTCATTGCCCTTTTGTTCATATAGCAGTACTTTTAAAATAAAAGTGCACAATACACTACTTTTGAATTCATTATTGAACTTTGCCATAACAATGCGATTAATCGCAAAAAATACATGCGATTAATCGCGATAATTTTTTTTTATCATTTCCCAGCACTAATATATATATATATATACACATATATTGCGACAGGCCTACCTCCATTCTGCTGTGTGTCCCTTATCCGGCTCAGCAACCACGCGATGGCCTCCTCCTTGGTGTTCGAGGCGAGCTCCACCACCACCAGAGGATTGAACCTGGAGCCCCCGCCGTCTGCTGACAGCCCCCGCAGCATCTTCCCTTCTCCCAGGTCACCTGATACGCAAGCTGAGAGGGTTTTATACATCATTTATATTTATTCAAGTAAAAAAATGTATGACTCATTATCTTAATTAAACTTATAATATAAAATAAAACATTACACAAGCTAAATTCTAGAAGTTGAAATTGTTGCTTAAGATCAATAAAAACCTGATAAACTAGATCACCAAATGTCCTCCCTCAGTTCCAGCTTTGAAACAAGGGGGCGCTGTTGTTGCTATTCCCTCATGTTAATAGCCCACAGAGAAGAGAAAAAAGAAAAAAAGAACAGAACAGAGCAAAGTCAAAGTAAATATTGTCACCTATAGTTTACACAAGGTGTGACTACTATGATCTACTGCACGGGGTGACTGGATCTATTCCACACCCACACACAGTGAAGGGAGAACGGAAGACAGAGAGCCTGCAGCTCACTGACAGAAACAGCTGAGGCAGAAAAAGGGAGGAGGCTGGTGACGTTAGTGTGGAAAAGCAGCGTTGGAAAGCGCAGACTGCTCCAGTACAAGTCTGCGTTCGTGACACAGACTGCTCCAGAGCTAAAACATCCCGGTACTCACTCGGATCTGTGTGTCTGCGAAGGAAATGGGCTCTGTTCCAGCCTCGGGAACAGTCAGATTAGATTTAGAAACAACATACGACTGTGCGTAGTTCGTTTTTGAGAGTCTGGAGGCTGCTGCGCCCGGTGGACTGGAGTAAGTTAAGAAGTTCCACGTCACAAGCGGCGCAGCAGGCTCGGTCGCGCCCACCGACGTGACAGCAGCTCTGGTATCGATGTGGACGTGATGTCGAAATCAATCACGACGCGCGCTCACATTTAAGACTTTACAAACTGATTTTACAGAGAAGAGATATACATATTTAGCTTTCCCATGATCCCACAGGCTACAACTGGAACTACCAAACCAAAGAGGAGCAATTGTTTAAGTGTGGTTGTAAAGAAGATTTTTTGGGAGTAATAATCACATCCATTGTGCCATGCACTCTTCAGTGAGATGGACAACTATACTGTATATGTAATGGAGCCATGGGTCATTTATGGAACTTAATCAATTACACCTGTGCTTTTTCATGCTAATCATTTGCAAAGTGCGATATTTATGTTCACATATGCTAATTATATTAGAAGCCCCTTGAATCCCACTGTAGCTTATATGGTTTATAATGAAATAAATACAAAGCCTGCGTTTCTCGCTAGACTGTCAATACTTCTATCTTTTTATGGTACATTAGAACATATTAAAAACGGGAGTGAAGTTATTTGTGTTCGTAAAGCTATCAATGACTTTGAAACGCTAGCCTAGTACTTAATTGAAGAAGACATACGTACGGTAACGGTTTCACACATAACATGTTAGTGAACCAAAAGCTGTCAGATCGTACTAAATAATCTATGTTACGTTGAAGACATTTTTTTTTGCATTTATCTCGCAACTTACCAGGTCCTCTCCACTGCTGAGCAGCAGCAGCAGTCTTCTTCTTCTTGTTTGAGGTTTGTTGGCGGTTGGCAAACAATGAATTAGTGCATTACCGCCACCAACTGGTATGGAGTGTGGATCAGGATGTCTAATAGGCTACTTGCATACAAAATGAAATTCAAAAGGAAAAGAAAAAAGAAACAAAACAAAACAACGAGCTTATATTTTCGTAATAATATTAATTAATCTAAATTATTGAAATAATACTTGATAACACTCACTTTTTGAGTTATTTTGCAGAATATCCACTATATCAAACCGTACCTTCATCTTGCCGAGATCTCCAATCAGCTGCCCTCTTTCCTGCTCATATTTCTGACATTGTACAATTACATGCTCTATTGTTTCCTCTTGCTCACAATAGTCACATTTTCCTGTTTACCTATTTTTTTAAGCATACCATTTAGGCCTGTATGACCAAATCTAAGCCTTGATATTACAGTTTCCTCTCTCCTGTTCTTTCCTGCACATCTCATTTCTCCCACTTTCCTCTGAACTCGGTAAAACCATCGTCCTTTCCTGTCTTCTTCCCATTGCTTCTGCCACCTTTCCTTCAACCTCTGTTTAATGGTACTTTTTGTTTCTGATTTACTGAAGCTGACTGCAACATTAATACAACTATTTTTTGTGGCCTCTTTTGCAGCTTTATCTGCCATCTCATTTCCTATGACCCCAACATGTGCTGGTACCCATAGGAATATGACTGTCAGACCCATCATTTGAATTCTGTATAATGTTTGTTGTATTTCTATAAGGATGTCTGGTCTACTGTCTGAAAGGCTGTTCTGTAAGCTGGCTAATGACGAACTTGAATCTGAACAAATGATTGCCCTCAATGGTCTTGTGTCCTCTATTCACTGTAGTGCTGACATTATTGCCAGCATTTCCCCTGTGTACACTGATACTCCCTCAGTGATCATTTTCCCTATTTTAATATTAAATTCTGGGACAATAAATGCCACTCCTACCTTGTTTCCTAAATTCTTTGATGCATCTGTAAAAGCCTGGATATAACTGTGGTAACTGTCGATATGTGCCTGTATTGTATGCCAATTGAAATGATCTGCTCTAGCCTTGTTCTTCTTTTTTAATAATGTAAAGTCCACTGTTGCATCAGGAAGTATCCACGGTGCTATTGTTGGTAATGGGACTGTTGGACTGATGTTTAATTTAGCTATGCCAAGTTCTGTTTCTTTCTGTGCTACTGTCCAGCCAAAGCTTCTTGTCTTTTGTTTCTCCTTTTCCCAGCAAGGTTTCAACGTTTCCTGTGTTGGATGTTCTTCACTGTTTTCCCTGTAGATTTGCCCAATAACTCAATGCTAACTGTGTTCTTCGTAGTTCTAGCGGCATTTCACCCATTTCACCCTGTAATGCAGCCGTTGGGGTTGTTTTAAAGGCACCGGTGCATATTCTTAATGCCTGATATTGAATAATATCCAGTTTTTTAAGAGATGTGCTTGCTGCTGATCCATACACCACACACCCATAATCTAATATAGATCTAATTAATCCACTGTATATGGCTTTCAAAGCAATTCTATCTGCCCCCCATTCACTTCCCACCAAACGAGCAGCAGCAGTGTTTAGGGAATGTTTAGAAAAGCCAGTTCCGGAGTGTCTCACGCTCTGAAGACGGGTGCGCTCGTTTTGCGTTACAGTGTGAGAAAAGAAGCGCGCGATGAGCGGGGGCAGAAGCGTGACGCACGGGCGTCGCGGAATTGAGCCGCGGAAGGCACCGCTCGGCGGAGTTATCTCGACCAACGAAGCAAACGTATTAGATCATATCGAGGCTACGTCAGAGTCGCTCGCGCCACGAGAGTTACAGTATGGCCGAGCAAGCGGTGACAGGAGCGAACAGCGGGTGAGTGTTTTCCTCCGACCCAACTCGCGTCAATGTTTGTAAAATATATTGAACGATTCATATTTAACCCGTTACCAGCATGTTGTTGTCATACACCGTCAAAGTTCAATACGTTGTGAAAAGTCAGGCTGAAGTTCAGGTAAACAAACAAAACATGGTGCCCCGAGGTGTATCCATGCTGTTGGTAGTACTTTGTGGAACAGACCTCAAAGTTACCAGAGTAACGTCACCACTGATGGTTTAGAAAAGATGGCACGGTTTGAATGTCGTCCCTACAGCGCATTGAATAGCGTTACGCGCGCCACCCTACTGACAGCCATCATCAGCTGTACCGTGACCACTATCTCATCGGGCAACAATCACTTTTTGTTTCATTTCGTTCTGGCTTCAGGGTTCTCCAGAGAATGATGTCTGTTGTTGGTGCCCACAGTCTGGTCAGCAGCGTGTGGGGCTACGTGGACACCACAATAAAGTAAGTCTGTTTTTGTTGTTGTTGTTTTTACCCACCCATCCACATAACGAAGCAGGCATGTGGTGTGGCCCTCTTAAATCATCACAAGACTGTTTAAGATGCAACATTGTTTCTGCTTAGAGATGTGTTTTTCTTGTTGTTGTTAAATATCAGACACAAATTATTATTCCATGTAAACATTCTTACATTTCTGAAATCATGTCTGTATGGGGTGTGTTCCCACACTTACAGTGTCTATCACTCGCTCCTGTAATGTTGTTTTAATTAACTAGTTGCTTTTAGTCTTACTGGAGCACTCGCATGATGCACTTTCCAGCAGTTGGCAAACATTATAATTAAATACAATGTAATAGCTCAAATTAGATCAGTTTAATACAACATCCCTGAATTAAATCCTAGTTTCATAACGGTTATAAATAATGCAGTTTTTTTATTTTCTCTGCCAGAGTGAAAGGCGGTAGGGAGATCATGCGTTCGCTCTCGTGCGTATCTGTCTGTCTGTCCACGGCTTATCTTACATACCGCTGTCCCCCGCTATCAGCCTCATCTTTACTGTGCTCATTTATCACCGTATGCTCAAGGATTTCTCGTAGTTGCGGTAATTCACAATCAATTGACTGTTTTAACTGTCATTGAATGCAGAGTCCGTGCCCCTCTTAACCGGCCGGTAGGCGCAGCAAGTGATCGGCAACTGCTTCAGTGGCAAAAGGCATTTCCAGCGATGGGCTAGGCTAAGAACAAGCCTTACTTTAGTCTATCGAAGGGCCACATTATTGTCGTGGTTCAAAAAGTGACATTCATCGAACAGTTTGGTTTCATTTTTAACCGGTGCATCCGCAGATTAATAAACAAGAGGGGAGATTTCTGGTTGAAACTGCTCCCTTTGGAGGCTGGTGTGTGTGTGGTGCTGCCAAATTCTATTGCATTACACTGACAGGTGTTTTCTAATATTTTGGCCATCCCAGTATTTATGAAGGTAGACAAAAGAAGCCTCTCAACTAACAACTGTACTGGTCGTTGTGTTACGACACAATTCTGCACATAAAGAACAATTATCTTGCAACGTCAAACAAGGCCATACACAAAGAAATAATGTACGTGGAGTGTGGACCACTTAACCTGGAGGTAAAATAGAAAATCGGGATGCAAAATCTCTCAAAAACAACATGAGAAAACCAGCCTGTTCTCACTCCCAACTCCTCAAATAAGTCAGCTGGACTGACTGGAGACAATGGAGTCACGTATGAGGAGTGTCTGGATCTGGTTGAACTTCTGCTATTTTCTTCGTTCGTTTCCTCTGCAGAAACTTTATTTTGGCATCTCCACACATTGTCACACAGGGGTTACCAAACTCTGTAGCTAGATGACCTAACACATAAAAATAACTACTTCATGAACTAGATAATAATCAGTGTTTTTGTCACAGCCTTGCTCTCTTTAATGTCCTGTCCCCTAAACCACACTGCGTCAGCAGAGCCCGCCTATGAATTTAGGGAAGTACCTTCCTCTTTACTCACCGAGCAGCTGATGCAGAGATGATCCAACACAGCTGACCAGAGCAGATCGCTCCTAAACACAAAAATGCTCACATTCAGTCCTCATGGATGCTCTTTTTAATAAACTTATTGCCTTATGATGTTATATATCTCGGCTTCGGTCTGAATCCTTTAAGCGTAGTCACTATGATTATTTGAAGTTGAGTTGTTTTTTTCTGTCCGTGAAGGTGGTGCTGGATCCCCAGCTGGCTGCCGTCATGGTGTCCCACCTCTCAGATCCAGCTGCAGACTGCAGAGGACATGATGCTGCGATGTAAGGATCAGCTTCTCTGGCTTTTAGTTCCCACGTGTGTCCGTCAAAAACGTGGGCGCTTTATTCATTGAAAGAGTAATGATTGCGTGGTACAAGCTTCATTTTTACCGTTAACCTTTTTTGTACATACTGGACATAATTTCAGCAGAGATGAGAGCGTGTCACGCATAGCAGTTTGTTGTGTAAGACAAAATATACATTTTCCACCATAAAATACTGCGTGAATGAAATGTTTGTTATAATCACCTGGTGTAAATTATTCTTTTATTTATTTTTGCTTGGATAACAAAAATCCCTTTCTTCAGCCATTTTCAACATACAAACAAATAGTGATTAAAATGGTTTATGTTAAATTGGCTTAAAAATCTAAACAGCGCTCTTTTAGCCATATTGCCCAGTCCTACCGTCATGCAAAGGGCCTTACTAGAACCAAGTTCTTCGGCTTGTCCCCATAGGTGAGCCCTTTTTGGTTCTTAGAAGAACCTCTTGTAAAGGTTCACAGCGGGTTCTTCCGAGAACCCAACTCTTACTGTATATAGGCCAAGGGTTTCCCCTCAAGAACCCACCTAGGGTTCCTCATTTGGCTCCTAAAGGGGTGGGGCTGATGTGGTGCAGTGCGAACCTCCAACATTCATGGTTCACAATCACAGTTTCTGGGAGTGTTTGGGTCTGGAGGATCTATTAACATCCATGTTTTAAACAATCCTTAAAGGAGTCTTTCTTCCAAAAAGGGTTCTTTGGATGAAGCAGGACGTCAGCCCTTCGGAACCCATTTTTCTCTCATGGGTTTAAAAGTACACCAATGCACTGTGGTCTGGTACGCATCCTGGGCGTAACCATCATACTCAAACAAGATGCCATTTTGACCACAAGATGGTCAAATTGACCAACTAGTAGGAATAAACACAAATGACATAAGAGTGAGGCAGTGAAACTGTATCTTTGACCTATTTCATTTCTTCCCTTTCAGTTAAAAGAAGAATTGCCACCATTCTTTTGCCGTTCTGTTTCAGCTCTACATCCCTCTCCTTCCCTGCTGTTTGCTTTCTCTTCAGGTGTAGAAAGCCCTTTCTCCAAACAGCACGTCCCCGTCTCCAATGGCAGCCTGCTGTGGACCCTGACCATCAGCGACGAACGCGTCAAAGACAAAACCCCCATGGTACTGCTCCATGGGTTCGGAGGTGGCGTGGGCCTTTGGGCTCAGAACCTGGACGCGCTCTCCCAGCGTCGGCCCGTCTTCGCCGTGGACCTGCTGGGCTTCGGACAGAGCAGCAGGCCCCTGTTCTCTGTGGACGCCCACGAGGCAGAGGACCAGTTTGTGGAGTCTATAGAGCAATGGAGGGCCAAAGTGGGTCTTGAGTCCATGATACTGCTGGGACACAACCTGGGAGGATTCCTGGCTGTGTCGTACTCTATCAAATACCCTGGCAGGTGGGTTCAGATTATGGGACTCCTCTCATCGTAACGTTTGCTTGCTTTTCATTGAAAAGGATCTTTTATCCTTCGGTGCTGATCTTGTTGATATGAGGCGCATTTGGTGTGATAAGAGTTCCACCGTGGGCAAAGCAACGCTGTAGTTCAATGTGAAACATTTATGAGCGACACTGAGTGGTGAAGGACGGCAGGTTTTTGTAATATTTCAAGTTATGATCAGAATCTCGACAGGAACTTGAGCTAGGCTGTTATATTAGATTCATCTTACAGGTGAGAGTATGATGGACAATGTATAGGACCATTGGAACTGTTGCTCCTTAAATTAATTGTTAGATGCACGGGTGGGTGATGGAGGCAAAATTATTATAACGGAAATTATGAACATGCACATGACAAAATAAAAGGTGTTGCTAATAGCGAAGAAGCTACAGAGAATTTTCCCCTCCAGCTCTGCTCGGCTTCGGCTCATTGTTTATCCGTCCGGCCCAAAGTTAACGCAGGTTTAATCGGCTAAAGAAGGCCGAGTGAAACACAATAAGTGAGTAAGTGGACCTTGAGTGGACATTGTTTTGACCAAAGACCAAAGTCGTAATACAGCAGGATTATCCTTTAATCATGACTTGAAGAACAAAGAGGCAGATGGAGAAACGCGACTCTTAACATAGCCGTATAGCCAGCATGTGATTAGGATATAGCTGTAGCGGTGTGCCTGCAATAGCAGCAGTGTCCTCCGAGCCTCTCTCCTGCCACTAGACTGTATCTCCCCCGAATCATCTCGCCTCGTCGCTTCTCCAGCTCTAAGCTTCCAGCAGGCGCCCTGGCTCTCCTCTAGGGACGACTGATAAAATGTCCTCAATCTCTTATCGCCCTCCTTCATCAGTAATGCTTCAGAAAAGAAAATCCCTCTTCCTGTCCCCTTTCTGTTATCTCAGTGTTCCAAATAGCCTTTACGTTCAACTGGGGACATACTGTGTGTCCCTATTAAGGCTGAACTGTGCTCATTGTTCATGCTATGGCTGTTTACTTAAAGGACAACATGATAGCTTACAAATTGAGGGCCCAGAGATCATTTGTACTGTGTGTATTGTTAGACCATGTGATGCAGTTGCCATGGATTTTGGATTGTTTCTGATGAATGGGCAGTGTGTCCCATAGCCTGTGTATAAGAAGTGGACGTAGTCAATGTGACGTCACCCATCGCTTTGGGGTTTTGAAGCCTCAAGTTCGTCATTTTGGCCGTCGCCATCTTGTTTTTTTGCAACCAGAAGTGACACGAAATGGTGGCGCTAAGTACAACGCTGAAAAATACATTTTTAGGCGACCGAAAATGTTTACGATTAACTTTTATTAACTGAAAACACACTGTGAAAGGGTTTTAAGTTCTAAGACAAAACACCGCCGTTCAGTCTTAAAATATACAGTGTTTCTGGTTTATGCCAACTTATCTTCATAGCTGTTGGTTTTGATAGCATTGTATTCACCAAAGTAATTGCTTAGATTTAAGAGCATGGCGACATCGCTACGGCAAAGTCAGACAGGGCGAGAAACAGAAGTCTGCTGGTGAGACCACCTGTCTGTGAACGAACCATGAGTGTAGCCGAATGATCCAAACCACTTTACCTGGAAGTAAAACTGCAAATAGGGATAGAAAGTGTCTCGAAGACAACATGAGAAAAGCGGCCTGTTCACACCCCCAGCTTGTC
The DNA here is from genome assembly GCF_004355925.1 of Anarrhichthys ocellatus. NCBI lineage: Eukaryota > Metazoa > Chordata > Actinopteri > Perciformes > Anarhichadidae > Anarrhichthys > Anarrhichthys ocellatus. The sequence goes on from NW_022280073.1 coordinate 726,269, forward strand.
AAATTCGTCAGCTTGGTTAATGGCCCACTTAAACCTATGACGCTCGACATGGCGGGGGTAAAGGAGGTCAGGTGACATAGTCTATAGAGCGAGGAAGTCCTCATAGGGTGGATGTATGGGTCAAGATAGAAGGACTTTGCTCTTTACCTGCTTTGCTAAACACTTTTTACTTCTGTCTGCTCTGTTGCTGTTGTTTGCAATGTTCATGCTGTTAGCTGTTAGCTGCTAGCTGCTAGCCGCCGGCTGAGCCGTCGCCATGTTGAGAACGGTGTGGAGGATATCCCTCAATCATATATGTACTCTGAATTCCTATAGTGCTCATTTTAAAGCTTTACAATTCAGAGAATGAATGAATGACTGATGTTGGTGAAAAGAAAAATTAAACACTGTGGAGGGAAAAAATAACAAAAAAGGGCATTAAAATCAATGTTGTTGCTAATCATTGACGTATCCCAAAATGTAAAAAGTAAGTATTCAAAAGTATAAAGAAAATAATAATAATGTTTTGTTGTTGTTTATAACAACAGGGGCATTATGTAAACAAACTACATTTTAAGGGTTAACATTCTGCAAATTAATGAATATTTGGTAGTCATGATCAGGACTGATTAATATTAAATGAATATTAAAGTGTAATGTTATGGCAGTCAGTCATGTTAAGATGTATATGAGGGTCTGTAAAAACCAAACATGAAATAGACCCACTAACAGGTGAAGGTGTGTTTACCGTCTTTGTCTCCGGCCTACAGAGTAAAGCACATCGTGCTGGTGGAGCCCTGGGGTTTCCCTGAGACCCCGGACACAGTGGAGGCAGACCGTCCCATCCCGGTGTGGATCAAAGCCCTCGGAGCCATGTTCAGTCCCTTCAACCCACTGGCTGGCCTGAGACTGGTTGGACCACTCGGTAAATCAATGAGATCAGATGGAACCCTTAATGATGAAAATAAGGAGAATATGAATGCAGGGTTAATTAAAGAGTAACAGAGCATCTATAGCATACAGAGAGGAAATATGAAAATGTATGCAGTACGAATGCATTAAATGAATGAATAATAATGTGATTATAGGGTTGAATCGAGGCTCTGTAAAGAGAAAAGAGGGCATTGTTAATACGGTTTGCTAATGTTATTATAGCTGTGAGCATCTTTGAGTATTCCTTATACTTTTTTTTTCTTAATGTAAAGAAAACTAGTTCAACTACTAATTAAAAACTAGTCACATGATGAGCACATGATGTCTTTGTCAAGTGAAAGCGTTGTTCCGTTTGTGCCCTCTGATCCTCCTAATGTCCGATGTAATGAAGCAGCCCTACTTTCTTAATGGCTACATGCTTGGTTTTAACACTTGGGCGGGCCCTCTGTGGCCCCTGCAGGGCCCTCTCTGGTCCAGACTCTGAGGCCCGACTTCAAGAGGAAGTTCTCCTCCATGTTTGCTGACAACACGGTGGCAGAGTACATCTACCACCTGAACGTGCAAACCCCCAGGTCAGTCGTCGCCACGGCCGCTCTTCTTGATAACCGCGATGAAAGCAATTTGTTCTTTACCCTCGTTGCAGTCATCCGTTAACGTCATGTCTCTTCTTCTTCTTCTTCTTCTTCTTCGTCGTTACAGTGGGGAAACAGCCTTTAAGAATATGACCGTAAACTACGGCTGGGCTGTGAGGCCGATGCTGCAACGGATGGACCAGCTTCAGCCCAAGATCCCCATCACCATCATCTACGGATCCCGATCCAGCATAGACAGCAACTCGGGAAGAACCATCAAAGACATGAGGCCACACTCTCGTGTGGAGAACACAGTAAGTTCAGAGAGAGGGGGGGAGGGAATTTATGCGCTTTTACCTATTTTTTTTAAATTCAGCGTATTTATTTGTACTCTATTGATGGACTTTATCTGCAAGGTTATTATTGAGGCGGAAGCGACTGGAATGTATCAGACTTCATAGAAGGTAAATGAGTTTCCCAGTGTTTCCAGGGAAACCAGAACGTTTCCTGGGGGAAATACCTGTGCCTGAGTGTTTGATCCTAAGTATATCATATGTGCTGGAACAAAGACTCCTTCAGAAAACCTCACTCAATCTCCCGCGTAGCTGCCGCACATCTACTGTACTGCTGTCAGACTGTAAATCACTATCTTTTCCGCTTTCAGCTTTGTACGTACAGGCTGTTACTTTCAAGTCATCTTCATGGAAGTTTAAGGGGAACTAGGCCCATTTTATTAAATTTTTTTTATTTGTATTCATCTGTGTTATACCTATGGTCTAAGACAGTTAAAAAAAATACTTCACGTAACCAACTCTGCCAAATCAAACCAAACTGGGGCTAAAATTCTAATTAGTACTGCTCCATAGACAATCAATTGGGAAAGATGTTAAAATCAATCTCCCATTTATTGTCTATGGAACAGCTCCATACTTTATACTTGATGACAGAGAGTAGCTCGTGTTCACACATGTCGATTGAAGTTTCCTTGTCCTTTGACTTCAAATATTGGAATTCTTAAAAAGACATATTTTTGGTCTTACCTGCAACTACAGTGAAATAGTTTCTACATGAAAGTGCTCACAACAAGGTCTGTCTTATCCTGGGTAACCGGGTCATGATTTCTGGAGAGAGAAACCACTGTTGAGGTTTTTTGGCGCCTCGAGCACCACAAGCCGAGTGCCATCTAGTCCCAATATATTGGGGAGAAGGCAGACATCTCTATGGCCGAAATTTGCAAAACTAGGCAAATCACAATGTAGATTGTTAAATAGCACGACAGGTAAGAGGGAAATTAGGTTTAATTTAGGTGGTGTTCCCCTTTAAATCCTAGAAATAACACTCTAAAATGGCTGCATGCAGTCCTTACTGAACCCACTGACTCAGCACTATTGAGATAGTCATATGTTCCCATTTAATAACCACTGGCTAACAACAGTCATTTAAAGAGGAATTTAAGACGAGCAAGGAAGTAATATAAGAGGGTGAAACAGTAAGGGCCTTATGAATAAATAATAGAGAGACGCCCAACCATAGCACACCGCTCTTAATGATGAGGATTCTAATTATCACCAGTAATAAACCTGAACGCACAGCGATAAACAGCATCCAAGGGCTTCAGAAGCATTCATGTATAAAATGTCATTCCTACAGAGGAAACCTTGAGTTTAGATTATGTCACCACACGACCATTACCCAGATACAAAAGGAACCTCTAAGCTCACAGTAACAAATGTTGAAAAGGAATAAGGGGCATTGCTAAGATGTACAAAATAATGTATTTAAAATAAAAAAATCAATAATAATCCCAATTCCTTATATTTTCCAATTTTCCAATCTCTTGTGATTCCTACTACTGCATAATAAATCTCCGTACTGCCCCCAGGCAGTGTTAATGGTGATCATATAGGCTTATAAAGCTGACTGTAGCGTGCTGCAGTCCTAAAACCCAGAAATGAGTCGGAATTATCACACTTCGGGCTCCAAATATGGCTTAAAAAAGATGGTTGTCTAAATGAGACGATTAAACGTGCTCACTAAATGTGACCGGGTGTAGGTGGTTTATAGACTAACGTTAGCTTTTTACCTCTATTATTGACGTCCTGTTCTGGATGTTCATGATAGCTTTTACTGGAAATGTTTTTAAATTACATTACATTTTACATTACATTACAGTCATTTAGCAGACGCAAAGCGACTTACACTATTCACTTGTCTCTCCAAATGTCTCTAAATGTCTCTCCATCTTCTTTTTTGTAATAGCGGTTAAAACCCCCTCTCTTTGTATGTTTCCTCCTGTCTCGAATCAGACGATCCGTGGAGCCGGACACTACGTGTACGCCGACCAGCCGGAGGACTTCAACCACAGAGTCTTGGAAGCGTGTGACGAAGTGGACTGAAGCGGAGACGAGCCTTGGACACTGAACTCTGGAGACCAATAACAGACTTAACTTCAGCAGGAAGCAGGACACGCAGGATTCCACTTCCTTAAAGCACGAATATTTTTACATCATGTGAAAACAAGTGTGAATAGACACCGTTTGTTCTGCATGTTTTTGTGAGAAAACACAATGAGACTCAATATTTTAGGACAAGCCTTTCTAATATGATATAATGATATTATATTTAGTCACATCTTAAATGATATCGAACTGAAACCGAATCAATGTCATTCAAAAAAGCTCAGTTACAGTGTCGGGTGTTAGGTGTTTCCTGTATAGAGCTCAACCTGCGGCTTGTGGTCTCTCCATACGAGTCTGACGCAGACAGGAAGAGCCCCCTTCAGTACATGACTGCATCAGCACCATGAAGCAGCTATAGATTTATCTGCAGCAAACAATATTCTCTTTTATAGCGGATGTCCTCTGTGCTTGATTTTTGGCTTTTTTTTATTCCACTACAAAATGTAATTTTGATTGCATTAGTTATGAATGTGAACCTGGATGGTTGTTTTTAAACCTACGAGACTGTTTTACACTCTACTGCTGTCTACAAAAAACATTTTGAACACATGATCTTAATATGCGATGTACAGATTAAGCCTGGAAATAATCATTTGATGAATTTTAGAGAAATGCCAGTTAAAGTTGCTTCTTAATGCTAAACTCAACTGGAGCCTTATATATATGATGCCTCAATGCCTAATATCTACCTACACTGCAGCCTTAAACTGCATTTTCTCTACTGTCCAGCACGGGGCGACTCCTCTGGCAGTGTTATCGTATAGAAGTCTATGAGAAAATGACTCTACTTCTCTCTTGATTTATTACCTCAGTAAACATTGTAAACATGAGTTTATGGTCTCAATCTCTAGTTTCAAGTCTTCTTCAGTACAGCATGATGTTCATTTAGTAGATTATGCTCCATTTAGAGTCAAATAGACATCTGTGTCTAATAACATATATATATATATATCCACAAATACTTAAAAGTTGGATATTAGTCATAATAATAAACCTAAATGTTTGAGATGTCCTCTGTTGCTGTAGAGCAACTTTCTGAAGTCTGGACAAACATTGCTTGTTGATATCATCAGGGTAATCTCAGTTTGCACATAACAAATGTACAGCAGTTTAGTCAAGCTGCATTATGGGAAGTATAAGACAGTGATTTTAGAAAATTCTATAAGTCAGGATTCTTGACCTCTGGTGCATTGGATTTGACCACTTTTATCTCTCTCTCTCTCTCTCTCTCTCTCTCTCTCTCTCTCTCTCTCTCTCAAGTCACCTAATTTAATAAAAGTGCAGTAAGAGTAACTGCAGTGTTTCATTGCATTAAAATGATCTACGTATTAAAGAAACCAGTGGATAGTGTGCTCAGCCTATATATGGGCATACCTGTCTACCCCTTCTGGTGCTACTTTAGAAAGAATTCATTCAGTTGAACACAGTTGGTGTCGTAATCGAAATGCTGTCATGTAATCTGCATCTACAATATGAAAGGCAGGAGCTCGTAGAGTTTAAAGAGGCGATCGGAAGAAAGTCACGATGCAAACACGTTACTGGGAAATACTTCCTTGAATTAGTTGCTTAACAGTCGTAAAAATAAAATTGCACAAGTTATATTGCTAAAAACAAAGTTTCCTCCTGTGATATTTCAAAATTGTGAACACAAATAAATTGTTGGCTATGATCATTGTTCACCTGCTGCTCTGCATGGTGAATAATGAAGGTCTCATTTGAATCCATATTTTTAAATCATTAAGTCCCTTAGCAGTGAAGAGAGACGATCCCGAAGCGTTTGTGTTCTCTGTAGTTCCCCTCACGGCCACTAGAGAGCGCTCATGTAAATGAGGAGACGTGGAGCTTGTGTACAAATGTGACAGTCTCCTCTCTGTTGAGCTAATATCTCAGCTCATTTCCAACTTTTTTTAAATCTCATTAGCAGAGAGAGAGAGAGCAGTCTGAAACTAACATGAGGTATGTTTTCCACATTGATAATTACCAAAAGGGTGTTTGAGGACAGAGGAGGACACAAGTAAATGGGCCGAGGGTCCCTCCGTTTCCATCCCTTGGATCCAAACTCAACATTAAAACAGACATCGACCGTAAAAAGACATCCTATCTGCTTTGATTCTCTCTGCTCATTGATCGATGCAGGGGAAATATGCAAGCTCATGTAAAAGTCACGTGTCCGGAAGGCAGATTGTCCCACTCAGCTGTTAGGGGAGGTTTCTCTCTGTGGTTCAGTAGCTGGGTGATTAACCCGGGAAACAGAAGGGAATATTGTTCCCTTCATTAAGAAACTTCTTCAGGATTTAAGAACAGTACATCATGCAATGAACTCGGGTGCACACTGGGAAAGCTACAGCAATGCCTCTGTCTCTGACATGAGACCATTAAACACGACGGGGCGGGGGTGGGGCCACTGTGAGTCACTCCACTCACCGAGAGCGGCCCACTGAAATGAATCACAGGATTGATTACGGGAGCTACAGTTTTCAAACACTCATCCAGTCAAATCAGATGGGGAGGTGCTGCCATCATCGGAAAATCAAGGTCCAAATGGAGGCAGCGGATCTTGCGAGGTCGCAAGGGATTCGGTGTACGGAGGCACAGCAGCGCCTATATGTGAATAATGGAGTGCTGCAGTTCCAGTCTGGTTTTGTTGTGTCATGCCTAAAAAAGCTTGTCCGGCAGACAGCAGTCAAAACAGCTTCTGTATCATGCAGTTCTCTATCGTGTTCGAGACTTTTCTCCTCCCTACATGTTCTATATATACGGGGGCTGTACAAGCCCCCAGAAAGAACGGTGGGAAAATTATACATTGTTATCGGCTCACGATAAAAATACATGGACACCAATATTTTTATTTTTTGTTTCTCAGGAGCAAAATAATGACAATGGAAAGTCATTTAAGATCCTATTTTGTGGTGGACAGACAAATGAAATGCATCCACGACACTAAGCAACAGTAGAAGTAAGCGACGTAGTTTTTAATATCTAAAAAGAGCACTTTTGGGAGGCAGTGAGGGGAGGTGAATGGGTCCAACAAACAGGACTTTCAGCCACGAGACCGTTGATCAACACCGTGTTGTGGTTTAATGGATTGTGGTTTTGTTGCCTAAACCAAACATTTCTGACAGTTTTCCTAAACCTAATTACGTGGTTGTGTTGCCTCAACATAATTCATTTTGTTGCCTAAAACTAACTTTATGTAGTTCTCTTAAGCCCAACCATGTTTTTTTTTATCTAACTTAGTCGTTTTTGTAGCTTAACCCTTATGTTGTCCCAAAAATGAAGCGTACAAAATGGCCAATTCACGTCACTGTACACAAATCCATCAGTCACAAGTCCACGAACTGCCACGAACTGCCGTGAGACTGTGTTGCTATTGCAAATGACTCAAGGCCCTTACACACAAATAAAAATGTGAAATACTTGCCTGCAAATATTTTGCATTAAAACTATTCATACTGGCAATGGTGCAGTTTGCAGCAGTTGCAACACTTTCTCAATTAAAGGTTTCATTAGATTCACTCAAACAGAGGACCAACTACCAGGATCCTATTGACCCAGAGCAGCGTCTGGAAGTCTGTCTGAAGTAAACTTGGTCGTATAGCCTAAGATACTGTAAGATATTTTATTGAGTTTTCTTTTAGCCAAATGCTCTAAGTGAATTTCCCTCCGGTAAACAGTTACACAGTGTGTATGTTCAGGGCTTTTATTTTGAAAGGTAACAACAGAAGGAGTGTATCTGGTCCACGCTGCATTTGTCAAGGTTGAAAGGAGTAATAAAGTTGTCCCTCTTGGTTTGGACGACAGAGCCTCCCTGTTGTACACTATAAACTATAACATTCACATTCTGTGTGAAAGTAGTCCTGGTTCATAGTTCAACGAATTATATTGCCGTGCAAATGAATGCACGACAAAAACAAAAAAAGGCAAAGTGGTTGTTGGTGATAACAGTATCATATATTCTCATGGTGACAAGCATCCATTTTGGGGTGTATGTTCAAATTATAAGGGAAGTATATCAAATGCTCACAATAATAGTATTTCTGTTTTTTAAAAAGACGTAACGAACACAGAGGGACTTTTGGAGTAAATAAACAGCCCTGCTGCCTCACTGAGGTGGAAGTATCGGCTCCCTTTTACCTCAGAACATGATACACTTGTCATTAACGACGACTGGCACACTGATTGTATCAAGTGCTGATATGAGTGAGCGGAGGAGGAAGAGGAGGAAGAAGAAAGGCAGAGGGAGACAGGAGGAGGAGGTGGAGGAGAGAGACCTTTACTCTGGAGCACAGACCCGGCCAGACCAGGCTCGTCTCGTCTGGGTTGCTAGGAAACCGGCGAGGCACCTGATCTAATTTATTAAATTCCGCCTCCTATGTAGCTCTCCCTTTTCTCTTCCTGTGTCTGTCTCGCTCGCTCGCTCACTCTCCCCGTGCTGCTTTCCCCTATCTGCCGTTATCTTTCCCACCCTCTAAGGCGCTTATCTCCCTCCCTTTCTCCCCTTCTCCTCACTCTTCCCTCCCTCTCTCTCTCTCTTTCTCTCTCTCTCTCCAGCTGCATGTGTGTATATATATCTTTCTCTCTCTCTCTTTCACCATCCTCCCTCCATCCCAGACCTCAGACAGCGTATCTTCTCGGGCTGTGCGGCAGTGCCACCCCCGTATCTTTCACACCGAGCCGTGAGTACCGCCCTCAGGCAGGCCAGACCTTCTGTGACTTATCAAGCACACAAAACACACACACACACAAGTAAACACACAAACACACAAAACTGCATTACCATTTAGACTGTGACTTTGTCTCGCTTTGCTGTTGGGAGTCTAGATTCATAAATGTTGATGTATTAGCCGTTCACTGCGAGGCACTATGCTCTGCTCGTCGCCTGAATTATTCAACATCGCCGTCGTTATCTTCAACCTGATCAATGATCATCTGCGTTCAGGATAATCGATAAAGGAGTAGGTACATTTAGGGAATGCTTCAGAGTGCCTCTGCCAAGGAATAGAGTTGAAGCACAAAAAAAGTGTGTACGTGTTCTCCAGGAGTTGCCAGTGTTTCGGTGTCGCTTTTCAAACACTAAAGCAGACAGAAGTAACAGTGTGCTGCGACAGCTGAGGACTGACACCATACACACAACATATATATATACTATATATGATTGTTCTGATGGGCTGGGATGCACCAGTTATCTGTAAATGCGATTCTTGGTTTGTCTGTCAAGCCCTTCTCATGCTTTTAGGAACTACTAACAGCAGCCACTGTCTGGCAATGATAGGATAATGGAGAAAGCTGAAATAAAGTTTAAAGCTACTACGAGGAACTTTTCTTTTGTGTTGATTTTGGCAGTCCCTGTGGACAAAAGCGGTAGTGTTTTTATGAGTACCATTGTCCTTTTAGACAACCTCTCAGACTAGCGGAGCAGCGAGGGCGAAGCTAAAGGTGCCACTGCCGCCGGGCGTGCAGCTCTCCACCTCTTACCTAAGCTCCGACTGCAGGTCGAAGGCGGAAGCAAAGCCGGATCTGGGTCTGTCTGTGTTTGGCTGTCACCACCAAGGTGACATCATTTATCTGTTTGTAGGACGCGAAAAAAACGTAAACAACGTTGGGAGCTTTTCTGCTGAGTCAGCTGAAGATTTTTCAACTCGAGACGTTCAGTGCACTCCTTCAGAATCGTGAAGTGAAAAAAAAAAAAGTGAGGCATCCAGCAATGCAAAAGCAGTCGAAAACAATTACAAAACAGCTGCTAAAAGGCGCTACGTCTGATTTCTTTTTAGTTCTTCAAGATGTACTGTATTTAAGCATCTGTGGAATAATCTGTACCTCTGTCTCTCTCTCTCTCTCTCTCTCTCTCACACACACACACACACACACACACACACACACAGATACGGTACCTGTCTGTGCCCCCTCCACACAGAGCCCGACGTGCACATTATAATTGGAATCTACAGTCATAAAAATGGAAAAGATGTACCAGGCATCACACAGAAGACAGAAGCCACAGTTACCCTCCACATCCCACTGCCAGGAAGAGACAGCTGGCCCCTGGGAGACGTGGTTTTTCTCATCATCAAGGGTGTAGTTGATCGTGACCTCAGCAGAATGAGATCAGTGGCACCGCCACACGCGTATGGGCCTCAGTCTTCATTTTGTCATCCACTGTGACACAGCAAACTTGGGAAGGGGGAGGCAGGTTGCCCCGGAGGTGCCATTGCCGGATCCCGGCCCCCAGATGTGAAGCCTCAAAGCATCAAACACTCACTAATAAAAGGCCATTAAAACGCTTGTTAAACCAGAATATTTAGCTGTGCCCTTATCCGTTTCATCGCACCCTGACTCTGGTCTCTGAATCATCACCACCCTTAGGTGCTCCTGTGTATGACACAATCAGAGGGTGATGAAAAAGAGAAATAATACCCACCCACTGCTGTAATGCCCCCAGGGAACCAAAGGCTTGAGCAACATTTAAATAAGATGATGTAGTAGCTTCTGTGGGTGTGCTTCTATCTGTCTGTGTGTATTTGCTTATGCTTTTAAATGTGTGTGCGTGCGAGTGTTGGAAGATCTGAAAACCGTAACATGGGAACTGAGCTGCCACAGACTAAACGGACGTGGAACCTTACAGATCATAGAGGGGGAAAATGCTGTGTCTCCACTTCAGTCTCCTCTTTGACACCCTTTTACACCTTGCATTAAAATGCATCTCATATCCAGGTTGCATCTCAGTATGATTACATTCACACCCGGTGTCTCCAGTGTCCACATTGAGACCTGATCCAGCATAATCAACCGAACGGGTCGAATGAAACATCACCTATCTCCGCCCACAAAGTCGTTGTACGTGGATTGAAAACTTAATCGACCCTGTGCTTAGTCCTGCGCCCCTTGAACGCAGACTGGCCAATTGTAGCGCAATGTGGTTCAGCTTCGACAAGGGTCTGGCATCTATCTGTTGATGATCAGGTGGTTTGGTCGATTGAGCATGCGATCCGTCTTCAATGCGTTTGTGGGTGCGTTGACGCCTGTACTTTCATGTGGTCAAGCTCTATCTATTGCAATCCGATCACCTGAAACACATTTTAATGCAAGGTGTAAGGGTCTTTGTTTTCCCGGCATCAACCAACCCAGGGACCAGAATAAAATGTGGCCACTACAGGTTCCTACAAACCAAGGATCTCGCTGAATGTCAACGTTTCTGAACCAAAAATACTGTTCGTAAATACTTTTCATATCAGCCTCGCATCACGCTTGCTGAAACATAAAATGCCACGTAGTTAACGTTATGAAACGATTGGTTATGTTTAGGCTACAAAATGACTTGGTCAAGGTTCGAAAAAACATCAAGGTTTGTGTTCAAATTATAAGGTAATGTAACTACCCCAGCAATTTCTCAAACTCAACAGACTTCATGCGAAAAGTTATACAACTTTTGGTTTTACATGTGACACACACAGAGGTCTCCTGGGTGAAAGTCCTGAGGTATATTGACCCATCGACAACCTCTTCCACCCGCCCTTGGTGGACGTTTCGCCCATACCAAGTAACTTTCAATAACGATTGCACAATGTACTATGTCACTTGCTCCAACCAAATGCAAAAACATCGACATTCAACGTGTCCATGATTTGCAGAAACGTACAATGCCAACATTTTGCCCTGGCGACTGGGCTGCATCTACATGGGGTCTCACCATTGACTGTATATAAGGAGTAGACGTAGTCATCGGGACGTCACCCATTGGGTTGTGGACTGCCATTATGAAAGTTCGAGTTCGGCGATTTCGCCGTTGCCATCTTGGAATACGGCTGTCGCCATGTTGTTTTTTTTGCAGCTGGTGTACGGAAGTTACCATATTGAGAATGCGGAGGAGTGACATAGAGACACCGTATACAGCTCTGGTAGTGGCAGCGACCTATTAATCACAGTAACCCCGCCCTAAAGCACATCCTGCTTTATGGTCTATTTGACTCTAAATGGACCATAATTTACTAAATGAACAGCATGCTGTATTGAAGAAGACTTGAAACTAGAGATTGAGACCATAAACTCATGTTTACAATGTTTACTAAGGTAATAAATCAAGTGAGAAGTAGAGTCATTTTCTCATAGACTTCTACACGATAACACTGCCAGAGGAGTCGCCCCGTGCTGGACAGTAGAGAAAATGCAGTTTAAGGCTGCAGTGTAGGTAGATATATAGAGTAATTTTCTCATAGACTTCTATACAATCTGACTTCCTTTTGCAAAAGGAAGTCAGTTGTAAGACACTTCCGCATCGGCTTCACTCGGCAGAGTGGGAAGTTGCCGCCTGGGTCTCACACTTCTATATTTCTACAGATGGAGCTCTACATACATTCTACATACAACTCTACAAAATCACATAATAATTTTCAGATTTCTTTAGTATGTGTTCCTCTCTCTTTGAGCTGAAACTGACAGACGAACAATTATCTAAGTTGATGATTGGCAGCTTTCTTAAAACCTCCTCCACCCCGCGAGGCATTCAGGCACCCTGAAAATGTTGTCCGGAAAATGGATTTATTGTTTGCTAAATATTGTGGAATTGTAATTTTTTTTTACCGGATTAAACAGCAACGTATGGGCAACACTATCATATAAGTCACTTTTTACACACTCCAAACACAACTATAGACTACTAATATAAGCATCTAGAAAACGTGTCATAAAAGGACGAATTTGTGGCCATAAATCGCCATCATATTTAACTGCACATCGATTTTGCACCACGAAGCTAGCGGCTAGGCGGCTAATCCGCACATTGTTTAGCAATAGCATCCGACACAGAACGCATAAATACCTTCGGTTTTTCTCTCCATGAAAGCAGTAGAAAGCTGTGACTGGACAACGGTACCAGGTCAGTGGTCTTCACCGGAAAAAATCCTTGGTTTTTGGACAGGTTTTATGAAATATTAGTACAAAAACTTCGAAAATGATCCATTTCAGAGCTACTGTCATGGTCGCCAAGTGCATAGATGTAGATGTAGAGTATAGACTAAGGCAAGCAGATCTGCTGCATCTTCGTGATGGCACACACCTAAAAGTATCAAAAGAGCTGAAACATGAGATCCTTGAAAGATTGACGGAGAGCATGTATAGCTTCACAGCATACCCAAATAATGCTCAGTACGAAGGTGTTGCAGCAGCACTGATAAGCAAGCATCCCTGTCTCCAGGAACAAGGCTCAACCAGTCGCTGTAGTGGATGGAAAAATAGTCTCAAATATAAAATGGCTAATTACAGAACAAAGTGCAGAAGATCAGGATGCCTTGATGTTGCGGTAAATGCAGGTAAACGGGGAGGGTATTCAACAGAAGGAGATATATATGTCCTTTTATCATTATTTGATGTCTCTTACCAAGGCTAATGAAGAGAAGGTCTGACGGGTGGGATATTGGTCAGTTGTATGTGGTTGTGGATGGAACAAGGAGGCTAATTAATGAACTAAAGAATGAACATTTCAAATCCAGCAAGGACATTTATTTGTGTTTTTCCAGCAATACTTTGCAGGTGGCTTCACCTCACGCTGGTGCCCACTGGCAAAGTATTATTTAGTCTTGAAATGTGATACTGGAGCATTCTCTGTACTTTACAGGTGTGCATGGAGTTCAACCAGATAGTGGGCAAAAACCTCAAGCCGGAATTTTACGAAAGCCTTGATCGGCACAGTCTTCGGCTTATCAACATATTTCGATATAAAAGAGGGAACGTTGGGTAGCTGTTGGCACAGCTTTCTGAACAGACCACGGTTGGTACATGTCCATTATGTCAGGATCCCTGTCAGACCAGACACCTCCCATGGCCACGCAGCTGCAGCCACTCCAGCCGATTACCTCCTGCAGGCTGACACACCAGACTCAGGTCCCACTAACGCTTCCCCTGGCACTATATAAACTCTGGTCCTGCAGTCTGGGGTTGTCAGGTCGTACCGTCTTTCACCAGCTTCAACCCCGGTGCATCTTCGGCCTCGAGCGCCTGCCTCCGGTGTCTGTCGGTCCGGGAATCCCCCGTGCCCTCTTTAGTGTTTACGGACTACACACCGCCGCTCTGCCCTCCGTTGTGTTAACGGACTACTCACGCCGTCGATCTGCCTACTCTCTGGTGTCGAGCCACGGGACATCACGCCGTCAAGCTGCCAGCCCTCCGGTGTCGAGCCACGGGACTCACACCGTCGATCTGCCTACTCTCTGGTGTCGGACCACGGGCTCCACACCTTCCTGTCATCTGTACTCTGGCTAAATAAAGTCTGTTTCACCGTACTCCGTCTCCTGTGGTCTTGCATTTTGGGTCCTACCCGTGAACTCCCGTGACACATTATGCATTTGCATTGTTTTTCACAGCCGATGTAATGACATGACACAGAAAGTGCTACCGTAGTAGTTACAATCAAAATTGTCTGGTTGGTTCAGCTTTCTTATAGACCATTCATTTCTTGTCATTCTAGCTGTGTAACTTGTGTTTTTTCCCCCCAAAAGACTACAGAGCCAACTGATATTCGGACTTGGTGCTGAGAGGGCTTCCTGTAATCCTTGGTGACAGTCCCACAGACTTCTACAAACCAGCCTTTGTAAGTAACTCTTACTTTCTTCTAAGAGAATCTAGAAGGACCATCACAGCATAATTTAGAACTGTCACCATTAGTTGATGAACCCTGTGAGCATAGTTTTATAGAATAATGTTCACACCTTCCCTCATGCGTCTGATTCTCCTGTAACTAGGCTACATTGCTTAACATTATTGATAGTTATTTAATGAGACATGGCATAATGTTTTTACATTGTTATTTGTTAAGGACTCGGATGATGATGACTCATTCCGCAACATTGAGATTGGGATCCTCCTCGTTGAGAAAGAAGGTGCTGTGTGCTCATCTTCCCGACATCTCAGTCCAGTCTCGTTGAAGATCATCGTTGAAGGACAAGTTGTGATGGCTAACATTCAAGACCTGCCAAACGCTTTGTGCCTTCTGTTTGGACATGCATACGCACTGCATCTGAATTACCCTAAGTCTATGAAGCTCGCATTCCAGTTCATCCAGCAGGTACTTCTCACGTTGGGCCACAGTGAATTAAAACCAAGGTTGCAAGCCTTGACGAACCAGCTTGCAATATAAATGATGTATGTCATGTCTACTGTGAGAAGCCATGTCTGCGTTAGATTTTTCCATGGTGCACCATGCAGCTGCAGCCAGGGGTGAATATAGGTCCGTATATATGAGGTGGTCTCAAAGGAGGCCACACACTCAAAATATGTAAGGTGCTGTCATTTAACAATGTTTTCACTGTGCTTCTTTTTCCTGCCTGTCTGATGCTGCGTTCACACCAAACTCGCTCCCCCTGTCATCACTGACTTCCTGCCGTTGTTGAATCAGGAAATAAATCCTGTTGCAGTCTGTGTTCACCCAGAGCTCTACGATACCTCATATCAATAGAGACTGGACCAAACTGTCTAAATGTGTGTGTAAACCATATGGTACAAACAATGAATAGGCCGTATTTAAGTCTACATGACGTTAGTCTGAGCTGCTACAATGTTAGCTTAGCCTAGCACCGATCCATCAGAGCTCCATTGAGAAGACAAGTAGCCTACAAATCGGCATCATTACGTAGTTATTTCGGAGTCCCTTTTTGTCGGTTTATAGCCAAATCAGTTTATTTTGTGTTCATACAGCTGTAGTAAACGGCGACGTGTGGCTTGCTAGACACAGTGAATACAGCTCGATAAAATCCATGGAGCTCCTCTGAACAATGTTATGAACCAGACATGACGGCGTTTGGTTTCCCGGGATGTCTGTCTTCCACAACACATACTAAGCCGAACTAGAGGTTCTTTTTTTCATGGTTAATGGTGGACAGTTGAACGGCTTTCAGGGCGATAAGCCCCGCCCCCTCTCCGGTGCGTCCAGTGCGATTCGCGCAAATGTACACAAATGGTCCCCGGCGAGACTGGCGGCGCAATGGACGCGAATTTGGTGTGAACACGGCATGAGGGCAAATATTTACATTCCGGTGTTGGTGTATTATTATTAGGATTGTAGTTATGTAGTGTACATATTTGCTCAGGACTGCATATTTGTGTTCAGTTGTTTCGGATATGTTCAACCCAGTTCCTCTGTTTTTATCCTGTCAAGTAAAAATTTAAAATTGTAGTTTAAATGTTGTGACTATTCATTCACAGGGCAGTTACTGTGTAATGCTGCATTCCTTGTTGGAATTTTTTTCAGTGTTAAGTTACAATGCAATGTTTTGAAAAAAATAAGTCTTTGGAACAATAAAATGTATTGTTGAATTTCTTTCCTTATATACAATTTTCTTGAAACGATGCATTAAATCTCAAAATCAAATAGTATAATTCATTTTATTAAAAGTAAAGACATTACTTAAACTAATGATCTTAAGGAGCAATACATGTTATATTAGTGATTTGTTTATATATGCTTATGTATGTTGAACTTAAAACAGTTATTTCATTAAACTTAGACTAAAGAAATAATTCAAGTGAACTAATTTTTAGTGAAGATTACTAATGTGGACTTAAATTTGTCTACTGCATCCATTTAAGGTTCTATGTTAACACAACTTGGTCTATTTAGTTCCTCCATGTGTAACAACTTAAATGGTTTGAGGCAACGGGTTTCCACGCAATTTTCTAGTAAAGTCAACTAGTTCGGGATAACTGTAGTTAAATTCTTAGGGTTATAACTTGAAACCTGCTTTTATCTTTTCTTTGTCCAAATATCTCACATATTTGACACAGTATTATTGTCTAATATGGCTGATTTGAGACATTTGCCTCTGTCATTTGGGTTGGGTTTACCAGAGCTGCCTCCTGTGGCTTCAAACTGTAAATGAAACTAAACCACAAACTAATACTTAGTAGTACTTTAAAGGGCGGTGCATTGGATTCAGTGGAATCTTTCCATGACTGTGGTAGCGTGACCCACCAAGTGCAAAAACGCTGTGATATCTTTCAGGACCTTCGCTGGTCTACTTAGTAGCAATTAAATTCAGAAGATGGCTGGTGTTATCATGGCTTTGCACTCGGCTGCTCTTTTACCGCAGTTTCACAAGAGAACTACGGTGGCCTGCAGGGAACTTGAAAACCCAAAAGGCTCCTTTTTGAGCCAGTGTTTGGCTGCTGTACAAACATGGCGGACTCTGTGGAGAGGACCTGCTCTCTCTGACGGGCTACGTACACACTTGTGAAAAGTCATTATTTAATTCCATGTATGCCAATATCCCTGAAATCCTACACACTTTCACTTTAAGGGTAAAATTCAGGTTCGGTTATATTTGAAAAAACTGACATCTGTAGAACTCCTTGTAAAATAATTTCTATTTCTCATGGTTTGAATTAAGATTTCTCCAGTCTTCTCAGTTGTTTTGTCTCTACCGTATTCTTCACTGTTCTCGTAGTTTTAAGTTTGCCTTTCCTCGCTTCCTCCAAAACACAATCTTGCCATTCCGAAAGCCTTTAACGGTGCCGGGATGTCAGGGGAGCATCACCGCTCCGCCGAACAACGCCTAGTTTGTCTCATTGTCATTCCTTACCACCGACAGTACTGCCGAGTTCACAGAGAACTGTCAACCAGATTAATGAATTAGCTCACTGGCCGCACACACACACACACACTCACGCATACAACAACACAAACCTGTCTCTTGTCTTAAGCTTTGACTTTGTGGAAAAGCTACTTTCACTTCAGTTTGAAAGCATTTAAATTCACATCCAGGAGTTTCTCGTCTCCGCTCTGCATTGACCTGCAGAGGGAAACAGCAGGATGGCTGGCGAGCCGCAGTGTCACTTCATATCAGGTTTCATCCACTTCATGCAGATGGGCTCAGAGTCTGTGGATCATGTGTGCTGTCACTGCCTAATTGTGACACAGCATCGCTTCTCATACTGATATGCAATCATTATGAGTAACGTAACAATACACTGCAACTTGAGTTGCAATTAGCTAATGTTGCATGAGTTTTGTATTGATGCATTATGATTTCTCATTCTGATCTCGTCATCTTTGGTCTTATTCCCCTGCAAATCTGCCAAATACGCTACTTGTCCAAGTAACAATTCCTGCAAATTACCTACCATCATTTGCATAAACACAGTGGTCATGTGATAATATTAGTCCCGTTCTAATTGGCACCTCTGTGATTCTGGGTTAGGGGTTTTGCATGCTTTTCTGTTTATTCCGTGCCTTTTTTTTTTTTACTGCATCCATCTCGAATTATGGAAGCTGTGGTGGAAATTATAAATTTATTTTTTGACAGCACTGTGGTTGCAAAATCAGGAGGCTTATCTCACCCATTCGCACAGGCACCAGAGCATGAGAAGTGTACGTAGTCACTGGGACATCACTCTTTGGTTTTTTAGACTATGGTTTTGAAGCTTTGAGTTTGGCATATTGGCCATCTCCATACTGTTTTTCCTCTTTGGAACCAAAAGTAACACGAGGGGACCAAACAGCTGAAAACACACTGTGAAAGAGTTAAAAGTTGTAAGACAAAAACAGGACAACTCTCAGACCCCTTGTGGTAGCGACCTTTCAATCACATAGCATACCCTGCTTCATGGTCTATGTGACTCTAAATGGACCATCATTTACTAAATGAACATCATGCTGTATTGAAGAAGACTTGAAACTAGAGATTGAGACCATGAACTCGTTCACAATGTTTACTGAGGTAATAAATCAAGTGAAAGGTAGAGTCTATACAGACTTCTATCTAGACTTCTATACAATCAGACACCTTTTTGCAAGAGGAGTCGTCCCCTGCTGGTCAGTAGAGAGAATGCAAGTTTAAGGCCAATTCTGCATTGGCTTCCCAACCAAGAGGTTTCTGGCTGTATGAAATGCACCGGCCTTTCAACTAACTCCAATGTAAACCCATGTACTTTATTATTTGATGGTCACTCCAGTAGTCAGGTGACGTAATATGAAGAGTGACAAAGGACACATAAGGAGGAGGTTGGGGTGGAAAAAAACAAAACAGGATTTTGACCCAGAAGACAGCTGTCAACAGTTCACATTGATTTATTTCAAGTTGCATAAAGAACTTGAACTCACGTCAAGTTACGTAGCTAGCCTACGTTAAATACTTATTTTAACCCAAATCACTACCTTTTATTAAACCTAGCCAGTTTGTTAAAAAAGTGAAGCCAAGGGGTCCTGACCAATCGTCCGTACAGCGAGTTGGGAATGATAACGGGTGAAAATATACCACCGAACAACAAAAATTACCCAAAAATATAAGGTACATCCCTAAAGACTATCTTTCTTTCAGCGTTGAAGAGTTTCTGGATGGATCTTTTCCTGTGTCTCCAACATGTACGGATATCAACACAGCTGTGGTCTAGTCTTTTGCAGCATAAAAAAAAAAGACTGAATCATCCAGAGGCCATCTTGGGTGTGATTTCATAGTTTAAAAAGCACAACAGAAGCCTTTAAAAAATAAACTCTGAGCAAAGGCAGGCAACAGAAGTATTCAGACAGGCATTGGAAGCTTCTGAAACAGAGATGTATTTTTACCCCACTCGCTTTCTCTCACCATCTACTTTTCACTTTCTTACCTTTTTGTCTCTGACATCCACCCCCACCCCTCCACCTCCATCCTTTCTCCATCCAACGGCAATGTGTTTTAGCACCGGTGGGGGGAAAAAAACACTGTTTGTTGTTTGTTACCCCAACAGGACTGCCGGTCCTATTGTACACACACACATAGCCAGACACCCGCTGCCTCTGCTCATGGCAGGGCCTCGGCTGCTGCTGTTGTGACACGGCACAGGGAATTTGAAATTCAGAGGAAGCGTTGAGAAAAGGCAGAGATGAATAGAAAGGGAAAAGGAAGCGCTGGAAAGACTGCAAAGTGCCAGAAGCGGAGAGAATGTATGGTGAGGACGTGGGGGTGGGGGCGGTTAAACAAAAACAGATGGGAGGGAAATCTAAGGAGGAGAAGTGGAGGGGGGAGGCTGAAGAAGACAGAAGAGCAGGGGAGATCTTACACGCCAAAATCAATGCCAAGCTGGCTGTGTCGGGTTTTATGTGCAAGCGGAGAGAAAACAGAAATACCCGCCCTAAAAATGCCCTGCGACTACGATCGACAGCAGGGAGGCAGCAAACGGGGGGGGGTGGAGGAGATCCATAATACATGATGGCGATCATATTGTATAGGTGAAGAGGTGTGTAGTCACTCACTCCGGCAGCACGTGCGCCTCTCCATGGTGATGTTGGAGATAATGATCATGGTGATGATGATACACACCTGCCGTCTGTGTGTGTCTCTGTCAGTCAGTCTGGAACTGCTCAGGTGAGGCTTATTAACCCCCCCCAGTGGGGTATCCATAACAACCAGGGGAGTCCCAGCTGAAAGCAGCGATGTTGGCTGGTGATTGGAAGACAGGCAGGTGTGTAGGCAGATAGGTGACAGGTGAAATGAAGGCATGCTTCTGCTGGTCAGATGCCAAGAGCAGGAGACACTGGTCATGAAGTATCCGGATTGTTTCACTTACAAAGATGAGGTGCCCGGCAACCAGATGGGGTCTTGGCTGCCATCGAGGATGCCAGGTTACGTGACGTCGTAGTTGTACATTTTACAATCAGCGTTGTGAACGGTGAACTGACCGAATCCGTTTTGCAACTAACGAACGTAAACATGAACAAACTGTTGTTCTACGGTAACCCGGCCATTGTCTATTGCATTCCAGCCTCTAAAGTCTTAAAAAGTCAACTTGCTGGGTGTTGAGCAGTTATGAGCGCGTAGAGGGTCGAGCTCGTTGTCGTCACAGCCCTGGCGCGTGCACGCGTGGAGTAGAAATGCTCCCTCGCGAGGATGCTTTTCAGCTCGTGTGTACTGATCTGTTCTCTCGTTTAGCATGCACTCGCCTGTTTTTAACACCAAGGAAACACCATAGCATCCCACCAGTTTAAAGAAACTACGGCAACGGAAAAAAATCTATGTGAACTAGTTAACTTTTGAGACTTTGAACTATGTTCAAAATTCATAATTGTAACTCAAAATTGTAAGTCTGTCTACAATTACAAACAAACGATACATGTTTTTTTAGGGCTGATGTAGATCCAGTCAGTATAATAAGTCAATGACTATGGTATAGCTAGTTCTTACATTTAAAAAAACCATGCTTATTATTCCAAAGATCAATACCACTCTTACGTCTGCATCATAAGTAGAGCTGCGCCAGAGAGTGATTAGCTTAGCTTAGCATAAACTGTATTGCTGTATCTTGTTTGTTTTATCTTTAAACAGGCAGAAATGACCATTTGTGTTTATAGGAGCAAACCTGTTTACCTTAGTATATATATTTTTTTCTTTATTTGGCCACCTGGGGGCATCTCAACAAGCTGTAAACACAACATTTACATACACATTTTATGATGTTCTGGTGAACGTGTTAGCAAATAACTATTTACATACGAAGCGCAAACAGAGCAGTGTTAGCATTCATTTAGAGTTGTGTTACTGGCCACCTGAAAAATGGAATTCCAATATTTAATTATTTTTTATACTGGTGTGTGAATGGCTTAGATAATTCTGCTGGGCAAGTGGCACCTTGCATGGCAGCCTGCCATCCGTATATGAATGGGTGCAAATGGGTGAATGACATGTCGTATAAAAAGCACTTTGAGTGGGCGAGAGACTAGAAAGGCACTATAAGTATGAGTCCATTCACCATTCATTCTCTTTTAACTTTTTGGTCTCTACCAACTCCTGAGGAAAAAAATCTGTCTTTTTAGCTGCTGAATACCCCACTATGGTCACCAAATAATGTCTAACTGGGACTGTCTGCAAAGCAAACAGTGAGCTGAAAGTCATTGGATCCATTGTTAGATAAGAATATTGATTAAATGCAGGCTAATAACTAAATTTGTACAAAATGTACTTTACTCATGAACTCAGAGACTGTATCATGAGAAAAAGAAACAAGCAATACATGTCTTTCCGAACGGTACTACACTGTGCTTTAAAGAAAATAGTCCAACACCGTAAAAGTGTTCATGCATAGATTCAAACAATCAAAACAAAGTTAAAAACACAACCACGACAACAAAGCTAATTAAGTGGGCAGGGGAATAGTTTCTTAATCTGCTTTAAATGATGTTGGTGTTGGAGCTCATCAGATGCAATAAGGGAGCCAGTATTCCAGCAGGCAAGACCATGAAAACTAAAAAATGCTCACATAAAACTTAACTCATTGAGAGAAAAACAGATCAAAACTGTAAAGAGGCTCAGAATGTGACCAGCAGACACAGCCCTTCAGTATGTAGAGAAAGTTAATCTGTCCTGTCAAAAGTTACTGCTAACTCAACATGATCTCACAGGAAGTCGTATAAATAGTATGTCACTTTGAGGAAACTGCACGTCATGATGACGCATTTTAGGCTTTTTATGTGTCATATTATGCTCTACGTCACCGTGAAGTGGCCACAGTTAAGTTTAGGCAACAAAACCACTTATTGAGGCTTAGAAAAAACATCACTGATGGGCTTAAAATAAGTACTTACACTAACTAACACTTAAACAACGTAACAGAAGTGCACGTCACAAACCTCACTAACATAACTGAGACCACAAACACCAGTTTCCTGCTTTTCTCCTGAAAGGAGGTTTCTGCCTTGTTGTGAGTGTTTTCCTTATTGTTAACCCACACACACTATCCCATACACACATATAGGCTGTGCTGTTATGCTCATCTCAGACGCACGTGGTGTGTAAATGCGGCCTCTATTGTGTGCCGCATTAGCCCATTAATAGTTGTGGCCTTGCCGCCATTTTTGTAGTTTGAGTAGCGTAATCACATACGAGATCACGGCTGCCATTTTTCTTTTGCTCTCGCTTCTACCCTACACACGCACACACCCTAACCACATGATTGTTTGGAGATTTTAGATAGTAGGCTCTTAATTGGATTGTAGTTGTTTGATTGAGATAGTATTGACCTGATCAGTATAAGTATAGTTAGAAGTATTAGTTAGAAGTAAATAAACTGTTATACTTTCAAATAGCAGTTTTCTGTGATTACCTTGTGCATGTGTATTGTGATTATAGCTGGATATCGTGGCCTGGGCTCGAATTCAAAAATTCACTGTTCACTCTGAATGTGGAATAGTACTTTGACTATTGACATTGTGAGTGAATACTAATTTTGAGACTTTTTATAGTTTGGTTATTGGTCCCTGATCTCAGGGTGGTGCCCAGTTATTATTAATATTTGTTAATAATCTTATTGATATTAAGAATCATGTCAATAATTTCGTTTTTATACTTGCTGATAACCAAACAAGCTCCTGCCAGATCCCAACATTGACGAGTACTTTACAAATGAAGGAGTAAGCCTCCTGGAGCTCTGTCACACAGACTCTCTTTGGCATGAGAGCTAAACTTTAGCATACTGACTGAAAGAGCAACAACAAACCGGGACGTCTGATCATCATATGTATGTGTGTGTTCAGCGGAAATTGACACATCCAACACTTGCACCTAGAGCGTCATAGTTTGAAGTGTAGGACTACTGACCAAGCTGACGGGTCATTTGACGGGCCGGGATAGAGAACGTGTTGAAATACATATATATAAAGCAAAGAATAAGACAACTTGAAACCGAAGTTCAAAGCTTCAAGTTGTCAAGGGTCAAAGAGATCTTTGATGTCAGGATAAGCCTGATGGAAGCAGAGGGGTCTCGGCTGACGACATCCACTGTAACTCCTGACAACAGAACAGAGTGTCCAGCCTTCCGCGGCTCCCCGCTGACTCCACAGCAGGTGAACTGCAAGTCCAACAAGGAAAGGTTTGTTTTTTTATATTAGAATACACAGTAATGAAATGATGTGCAGGTTTACCGTGATGTACCCATGATGCCAGACATTACGCATTGCACCTTAAAGTATTGAGATACAGACATATTCCATATTTTTCAACAGCCTGCTGCACAAGATTTAATCAAGGTCACCACTGTGGGTCTGGCATGTGTAACCATGATTTTACAATGCGTGTCAGTCATTAGAGAGTGCAGATGGATACCTGCCTCCTTTGGATGGCTGAACAGAAAGTCTGTATATGGAAGCCACATGCTGGAAAGAATCAGACATTAATCTTTCCTCTGGCCTCCTGGCACAACTGTCAAAATCAGAGAGAGAATTGCCTAATGGCTAAGGAGGGTGTGTTGAAAAGAGACAAGCAAAACAGTCTTTGCACTAAACCGTTGGATTTTGTGCTCCCACCAAAATGCACAGGCAAGAGAAAAGCCTCAGGCCCTAATTGGACAGAGCACGTTTTGCAGGTTGAAAAAATTGTTGAAGACGCATGTAATAAACTGTACGCCATGGTACCCGATAGTTGATAATAGCTTACTGTTTAAAATAATAAACAGTAGGCTAAACACTCGGCAGAACCAGAGGTTGCCGCTTGTCCGTGCGTCGATATCAGACGACGAGGGCTACTGACCAAACAGTATTTGACACCGTGGGAGGGAGACCAGGCTGCTTTTGGACTGTTTTTGTACTGAATGCATCATGGTGCATTCACCATGTCCTTCAACATGAACACTGTACTCTCATTTTCCAGGGCTGGTCTGCCTTTGAGAAACTAAAATGTCAGTCTGCTGGTTGCGCAGCAGGTGTGAATGCATGTGACTACTCATATGTGCGGCAAGGTGATGCTGAGAAGAGTGTGCACGCACGATTAACCTTACCAGAGAGAGACGCACAGAAAGACAGCGGACCTGTTGACAGAGATTCTTTAAAGCTAAAACCTGGAAACGGCGGCAGTCCAACAGCAGCTCTAGACATCAATGTCTGAGCACTCACCTCAGCTGTGTGTGTGTCTGTGTGCTCCAGACTTTATTCATTTGCTGTGCCAGTGAGTCAGTGTCCATATATTATAGATGTGAGGTGTTCTATGTCGCAATCCTGACACTGAAAGTATTGAGCTGTGATTCAGACAAGGGGTGACAAACCACCAACAGAGAGAGAAACACCCACACACACAAACACCCACACGTTCAGACACTGAGGCTCACACACTGGTTATACACACCAGCCCAGAAACAAATGAGTCACTCCTTAAACTGCAGGCAGTAGGCTGGTATCTGGGGAGATGCTTACTGGACTGTGAGAATTTCCAGTCAAAACAAACAATGAGACGTGATGATGCTGCTCGACACTGGTACCGTCAAGTACCCGACGGGCGGTCGGAGCAGCTCTTCTAATGTCTTAAAACTTGCATTCTCTCTGCTGACCAGCAGCGGGCAACTCCACTGGTTTCAAAAATAAGTCTTCTTCAATACAGCATGATGTTCATTTCGTAAATTATGGTCCATTTAGAGTCAAATAGACCATATAGCAGGGTATGCTTTAGGGCGGGCTTACTGTGATTGACAGGTTGCTGCCAGTACCAGAGCCGTATACGGCGTCTCTACGTCACTCCTCCACATTCCAAATATGGTAACTTCTGTTCACCAGCTGCAAAAAAACCAACATGGCGATGGCCGTATTCCAAGATGGCAACAGCAATATCATCGAACTCGAGGCTTCAAAACGGCAGTCAACAAACCAATTGGTGACGTCACTATGACAACGTCCACTTCTTATATACAGTCTATGGTCCAAAAGTGAGTCTAGAGTGGTACGTAGAGCGTCATAGTTTGAAGCTTAGGACCACTGACCAAGTGAAAATTACAACCAACTTTTAGTGTAAGTTTAAAACACTATTTGTGAGGGTTCACGGTTTTCTGTGAGGGTTTCAGTGTAGAGCAGAGACTCAGGCGCAGACACAGGAAACAAGGTTAGGTTCTTTACTGGGCACCAAGCAGTCAAGAACAGGAACTAAAAACAACTCCAACAGGGAGTGCGAAAAAATCCAAACAGAAATAAAAGGCAAGGTCACAAAAAGGGCAAGGTCACAAAAAAGGCAAAGTCACAAACCATGGGACGGAGAGGGTCAACACGAGGTATAAACACTGGAGACACGAGGAGCCCACGGGGAGGAACAAGGCCGAAACATGAAGCACCCCGGGGGAAGAACAAACGACAATCGGACAACTGGAACAGGGCAAGCAGGGGAGTATAAATATGTGTGGGGTAGGGCTGCACGATTATGGCCAAAATCACAATCACGATTATTTATCACGATTATTCATTCATTTTAGGGACATCTTTTTATTGCACTTTCACTTTTAAATGAACAAGAACACTGCTTCCACTTCCATTGTTGTGCTATATTCTGGCAAATGTACAAATCTTTGCATCAGACTGGTTCTTATCACGGTGCATCTCATAGAAGGAAAATATAATATATATATATGTCGCGCTATGCAGGGTTGCTGTTATGGTTTTCTGGGTTGACGTTGGACATGGACGGAGATTCAGTGAGGTAACATTAGTTTTGGCCTTAATGCATTCGTCGTACTGTGGTTTTGGTGATTTTTCAGGTGGTTGAACAAGTTTGTTGTATTGCTATGCGGCGCAGACACAACTCTAACGCACTTCCAGACAACGGACGATGATCCTTTTCGAGGGGCTAGCTCCTCGCCTTCTGCTCCTGACATTTGATTTACCTTTCACACGACACCCGTGACCATCTGATCTCTGTTCTGTTGTCTGTCTCTCTACTCTTCTACTAATACCGGACTCGACTGCAGACAGAACTTTCTTTGAGGCTGGCGCTGCAGGGTACGCGCATGACACCTCCCATCTCGTTCTCCCCCTGGTGGTTGGCTGACTGTTAGTTGAGGACGCGCTTGATTTGATATGTAGCAGAGCACGCATTTTAAATGTCAATATCGCTGACGATCATGCTCATTTAATTGTGGCAGCCAAAATCGTGATCGCGATTAAAATTCGATTAATTGTGCAGCCCTAGTGTGGGGTGATGAGAAGATTGCAGGCAGGTGAGTTGAGATGAGTTGGGTTGGCAGAGGGAAAAGCCAGGGGCAGGTGATTGGGCACAGGTGAAGAGAATGAGCACGATCAGCAGACACACCCACACACAAGGCAAAGCCCAACCATGACACTATTATCTAGAGTCTTTGTAGCATGCTGTAAAAATAGACTGTGAACACAAACTCAACGTGTTTATTCTCAATATTCATCACAACATCAGACACCGTAACTCTCTTTGATCACACCAAAGAGCCAACCTGAATCATATTTATTAGGACTGTACTTGTGTCGTGCTTTTCTAGTCTTCTGACCACTCAAAGCTCTTTAACACTACATGTCATCATTCACCCATTAACACCCATTCATACACTGATGACAGGGGCTAGCCTGCAAGGTGCCACCTGCCCATCAGGACTATCTAACATTCATACAGCCGGAGATCGAACTGTCAATCCTCTGATTGAATGGCGACCCTGCTTTACCACTGAGCCACCATCGCCTCAACTGTAGTCCCAACTATAGTGTTCAAGTTCGGATTTCTAAGTGATCTAATCGGTTTCAGGGGTTTTTAGGTGCATTCTGGGTGCAGGGGATTGCTAATGGACTGTTTTTTCAGTGACAGTGATTAGCATGCACATTGATTAGTTTTGAATGTGTAGACAATGTGTTGATGCTCTATCTTAACTGATCAATAGGACACATGAGTCAGTGGTTTTAATAATTGTGCCATAAGTACCAGCTTTTATTTGTCTGGCAGTTGCAAAT
Organism: Anarrhichthys ocellatus; assembly: GCF_004355925.1. Lineage (NCBI taxonomy): Eukaryota > Metazoa > Chordata > Actinopteri > Perciformes > Anarhichadidae > Anarrhichthys > Anarrhichthys ocellatus. The sequence continues at coordinate 753,889 of NW_022280073.1, forward strand.
AATGTTCACTATCCTAAAATATGTCTATTTGTACAATATATTTTAACAGTCTAATCTGCTTTGTCTTGTAAAAAGCCAGAAGAGATTAAATAATCACACTTGGGAGTCCTCACAGTGGTCAGAGAAATATAATGTAATCTCTGACATTGTGGTTGCATGTTGACTTAACGTTGTTTCCAAGCTGGAAATATCCAATTTTGCTCTGTAGGTAGTTTTTTGCAAAACACGTAAACATATCATCTACAGCAGAAGTGCAAGTGCACTTTTAGAATTGAACTGACTAAAACACCGGCCTGTGTCCAGCTCAGCACACGCATTCCCCCGCACACAGCATCTGCTGTCAAGCAAGAGTTAATTGCCATGTGGGAGAAGACTGGAGTTAGCTGTTTTTTCCACTGGGCCAGACACTGGGCCTCATGCAGCAACATTCTCTTAAATTCCTCAAAAAATAAGAAAAGTCAACTCCAGATGCACCAAACTCTTAAAAGTCCAAATGTGCTCTTACCCAGGTGTGCTGGATGAGGAATCCCACCTGATCATAAATCGGAGGCATGTGGCTGATTGTTTATTATCAGCATAGGTAATGCCCCCCTGAACACCAAATAAGGGCAGGTGTTGCGCCGTGTTTAAATACTCGGGCACATGCCCAAGAATTTGAGAGCTACAACCAAAACAAAACGAACAAGAAGATCTTCAGCAGTAGTGACATTTAATTACTATTAGAATAACTTTAAACAAGGTAAACGTGCACGTTACAGGAAAATACAAAATAAAAGCCTCTGAGCGCAGCATGTCAGCTAATCAGAACCTGAATACACGCAATGTCATCCAAGCAGTGGTGGGCCGTCAGGGCCTGCAAGGCCTTCTCTGCTGGCCTAAACAGAATCACAAAGTTATAGCTATTTTATAATTTAATAATTTTTCTTAAATACACTACATGTATTATAATTTATAAAAATATTTTCCCCATTATCTTATTTTCTCATTGCACAGCTACTGTCTTCCTCAGTTGCTCTGCTTCCAGTGCAGCTTGTTTTAAGTAGAGCTTTTATCCAATCAGAGTTCACCTCTGTGTCTCTAGGTAAGAAGACAGGCCCGAGGCCTGCAGACTCAAAGTGCATCCCTTTGCAGTTTAAGTGAATGGGGACGATATTGTTGATTGTCATATTCTTCAACCAATCAGATCTTTAGTTTGACATGTTGGACGTATTCTTTGACGTGTCAGAGCCTGCTAGCTGGCCTACAAGTACGTGATTGGTCAGTGGGCTAGCGTGACATGTTGGCCGGTGACAATGCCAATATCTGCTGCCTCTGTTGAGCGGACATTTTCAGCCTCAAACGCATTAAAACCTATTCAAGAAATACAACTGGGGAGGCTCGACTGTCTTCTGACTTCTTACTCGAACTAAAACGCACGGATGTACTGAACAACCGTGGGATTAAACTCTTTATTAACAAAGAAAGGAGGATGGACTTTGTCTTTAAATAGTGAACAGCAGCTCTGGTAAGTTAAATGCGTTTGTTTTTACATCAGCAGTAGCTTTAAGATGCTTGTTTATATATTATTATTTGTACAACTTGTTTTTATGAAGATTGGATTGTTGTTTGGTTTAATATGTGATAGGAACCATTGTTACGTCCAGTGTTGCTCTGGGGACATATTTAGCCGGTGCCAGTGTTGGCAACCTGGCGACTTTCTCGCTAAATCTGGCAACTTTCCAAACCCTCTTGGTGACTTTTTTTGTCAAAAGCTACTAGCGGCAAATCTAGCGACTTGTTCTGGTGTTATTGGAGACTTTTGTGACGTTAAAGGACTACCGTTCTACAGTTACTGTCATGAACGCCCCTCCGCCGCCCCAAAGCTCTCACAGGCGGTAACTCGCGCAGCAGTCCCAGCTGCAGTCAGAGAAGAGAGGAGACGCACTCCCGGCGTATTCTCTGCAGATAGGTGTTGGCTTCATTTTTACACGAAACAATTAATAACCGTAGCTGTGTTTCAGCTGCAGAACAGCAGTGAAGGCCCAGGTATAAAATGCACGGTCCGCCACTGCATCCAAGTGACGTCTCTCCTAGTGAAGAGAAAATAGGGAGCGTTGCACTGGGTCAACAATCTCAGTGGTGATGATGATATGGGATGAGGACAATACTGCCCACTGATAAACACTTATAAGACATGACAGTCAATCACTATGAAAATAAAAAAATGTTTTAACATAAGCTATAATACTCGCAAATAAATAGTTTAAGGACACATTTTTACTTGCATTATCTTTGTAAGTATTAAAAAAAACTAAACTTTTTTTTTTGTTTTTGCTGTACTCGTACGTGTGACTGAATTTAAATGAAAACATCCGTCATCATCACACTTCACGCTCCGATGAAGCCTTATTAAGTCCAATAAAGGATTAATAAAGGATTTTAAATTTACAATCAGAGTTTTGTTTTGTTAAGCTGGACGGTTATTGTTTTTTTATTCCTAAATAATCATCACATTTTGATTACATGGTAATTATGCTGTTTTTGTATGTTCCTTAAATTTAAAACTTGTGTTTCCTTGCGTTTGAAAAACTGTTTGTAGACTGTACACTAAATGTATTTTTTCTTATCTTGGTAAGAGTGCTGCCGAACCACTCGTAAAATCTGCTCTTACTTAGGAGAAGAGCAACAATAAGAAAACATTGGTGAAATGCAGAAAATGATCATTTATCTTCTTATGATTCTGGGCACACAGACAAAAACTATACGCACACAGGAGCAGATAGACAAAATACAAATATGTGCACGCTGTGCAAATATGTGCATGCACACAAACACACACACACACACACACACAGATGAACACAATACACAACTCACTCGCTGCTGTGTGTTGACCCTACAGATGTAAGTCTAGTCTGGTGTGCTGAGCTTTGGCCTCATTGCCTTGTCTGCAGTTCACACACTCACACACACACACACACACACACACACACACACACACACACACACACACACACACACAAATGCAACACAAGAACAAGCATGAACACATGTTGCAAGTGCATTCATGACCGACATCCGAATTGCTTCAGCTCCTCTGTATCCTCAAATAATGCCAATGTGTGTGCATCACAGATAGGCAAAGTGTGTGTGTGTGTGTGTGTGTGTGTGTTCCTGCCAGGCCTGCACTAATAGTCTTAATGCTTCCTGAGGAGTTGCCCAGAGCTGCATTAGCCTCTGGATGGGCCATTGATTTGACGCAAAGAGCCTCAGCCCTCCACCCTCCCCATCCCAACACACACACACACACACACTCCACCCATCCAGCCCCTTAGAGCTCTATATGGCCAAGGCTTCCTGTCTCGCGCCCACAGGGTTATCTCCCCAATGCAATTAAGGTGCTTTAAAAGTGCATTTTCAGGAAGAAGCAGCACGGGGGTAATGAGGGAGAGTGCTGGCTGGACAGCTCCGCCACTGAGTGCGATGGGAGGCCCCCGCTCCTCGCCAAGAGCCCCCGGCCAGAGGCTGAGATGGACGGACACACCCCGACTAAGAGGAGAGTGAAGTGGGCCTCGGGGGGGGGGGGGGGGGGGGGGGGGGCTTATAGTGCAATAATACTTAAAGGAAAATAGGTTTTACTACAATCTTTATCTGCTAAAGTAGATGCACCTTGATCGTCGTTGATGCGACGATCGATATTGCAATTCAAAGTTGATTATATCATTCAACTAAAAGGGTTTAGTTGGTTGGATTACTCCATCCGATGTCACGTTCCGTCTATTTCAGGCCAAAGCGTGTCAATTTCTCTAAAGGGACATTGCCTTGTCTTTTCTTTTTCTTTCAGCCAATAACTTTTACAACAGGCCCCTGCAGCAGCAGAAGCAGCATCCAAGTGAGAGAACACATTTGAGTTTCCACTGATACGCTGGATGAAGTTTTTATCTCACGAATAAGTGACGACTAGAGCTGCAACTTGATTCTTTTCATTATCAGTAAATCCGTCTATCAATATAATATAATAATATATATTTTTGATCATTTCATTTTGGGTTTGTTTGAAGATCAATAAACTATACATGTGAATGGTTTCATCCAAGAGTTATGTCGTTGGTTCACTTTGAAAAATCCAGTTACAAAATGCATCACAAGCTATTACTACATATATGGTGATACAAGTGCAGTTCACAGGTTTTAGTGATAAATTGAATGATGGCTGAATTCCATTTATCTGCGTGTCCGTTACACCACTACTCTACACATTGTAGCCTCTTCCAATCACTGATTAATCAATAATGATATTTATTGTCGGCTACTTTTTAGTAAATAACGAATCAATTACTCAACTAAATATACTGGTAAATGCGGAGGAATAATCAGAATTGAAATTTACACGATGCAAAGATGGGTTTATGTCTGTCATGAAGTAGGTCTTCAGGTTGAAGCCCAGTAAAGGGGTGCGCCTGCTCTTTCTCTACAGTGAGCCATTTCCCTGTCTAGATGATTAAGGCACATTAGGGTTAATGAGCTAATTACTGTGGCTTGTCCAGCTCTCTCTCTCTCTCTCTCTCTCTTGCTGCGTGTTATGCAATATCTGGGAGGATACAGACAATTGGGTTTCAGCATCTGACACTGAAGGAGAATGTCTGTCTTGACTGCTTTTTCCCTGCTGCCCGAAGCAGCCCTCCAGCCCGTCACGGAAAAACAGCACACACCATGATTGGGTTGGAGTGCTCTCTGAAAAAAAATATGGGAGCAATAAACTTAGCCATTTGGCTCGGTGTGAGGGTCTTCATCAGTGTGTGTGTGTGTGTGTGTGTGTGTGTGTGTGTGTGTGTGTGCCAGCCACTGCAACGTAGCCTTCCTTTAAGACACAGCAGAAGAAAATTGTGTTCGTCGACAACAAAGGAAGAAAGAGAAAGTGAAAAGAGGCAGAGTTTAATAAGATAACCTTTTTGGAATAATGCACAAATTACAGCTTTTGAAGTTTCAAGTAAAAGAGGAGATATAAAGGGAAGGTGAGAGGGAGAAATGAGACAGAGACATGTGATGGCCCCGGGCTCAAATTAATCATAATGGCTTTTCAAGGGGATAAAAAAAAAATGTTTTAGCAAATGAAGGCAGGAATAATGCTAGCGTGAAACTTTACGTGAGGTCGGGGAAAAAATGAGAGGCAAAGGAGAGAGGAGACGAAAGAAATTGCATGTGAAAAAGAACCGTAAGGGAGGCTGCGGATGATGATGAGGAGGAGGAAGAGTAGAGCTAACACACTGTAAGCTAATAAAGTGGGAGTACTCTCCTCTCCCAGGCTGCCTCTGGTCCTGCTCTGCTGCTCTCAGTAAAACTGCTCTCCGTCTGCAATCAATAGCCCCATAATTTCACCCAAATAGCCGCCCCGGCTGCTGTGAAATGGCGACAAATCACGGGGGCGCAGCAGCAGCGGCGGCAGCACCACATGGCCCCACACTGCTTAGACGAAGGGGCCAAATGTTCTATTTATCTTCCCTCGCATCACGGAATGCAAACTGCGGATAAGATTTGTGGGAAGGAAAAAAAGAAAAGAAAGCGAGAGGACTTGCATGAAGGCAATGAGGCATTTTATACCAGCTGGCTTTGAGGCAAGCAATGGTGTTTTGATTGTATTTTTAGAGCTCTGTTTGAGGTCCAGGAAACACGTCGCTCCGGCGAGGAGCGGCGACGTCGTAGCCTATATTTTGCACTTTTGACGTTTGAAGACGCGTATGCTTCGATCGAATCCCACAACACAGGCGGGGCACGTCGTGCATAGCGATGATAATGAACAAAGAGAAGGACAGGAGAGGATTTGTCCTCGTCTACAACGAGATGTTGGCTGCGGACAGCTGGCTCTGTCTTAATGGAGCCCAAGAAGAATCAATCCTCGGGCATTTTTTCCCCCCTCTTAAGTGGGGCCTGTAATGTCAAGTTTTTTCGTCTCTACCCCCGGGAATGCTTAACCCATCTTAATGGTGTCAAGATCACATTTAGAGCTGTTACGGTGGCCATAATGTGAAGCAGGAAACAGGCCAATAAGTCAGCAGGGGTGCTGGCGCTTTAAAGAGGAGAGGAAGTGCTGGTCTGGGGGGGTCATTACGGAGCGTAAAACCGATGTAGCGGTTGGAAGGCGGACACACCTCGTAGGATCAGATATAAAAGGTTTTCACACGCGCACATATGCAGACATGCAAGTAACCAGCGCAAAGATGCGATTGATGAGAAATAATGTAGGATTCACTGCGTCTGACAGACTGCCTATTCTCTAAAATGAGCCTCTCTGCAAACTCCCCGCCTGTCCCCAGGCGTTACAGTGATGATTCCAACCTTTCATATCAAACTAGACAACTCATCTCGTCAAATACCGACGCTTGGTCAGTGGCCCTCGGCGCCTTGACACCGACGCCACAAGGCACCCTTTAGCGTCTGTATGAGACGTACAAGGCGTTCAACTAACTCCGATGAAAACCCATCTGCGCCGTGATTAGATGGTCAGAGCAACTGGCATAGTATAAAAGATGTCGTGCCATTGTTTCCCCAAAAGTCCGAAAAAAATGTCCCAATGGAAAGAAAGCCCATTTTTCGAACAGCCCGTTACCCTGAAAACAAGCCGCCATTGTTCCGAAAATACACACTCCCTGCAACAAACAAAAGCACACCGCTAATAATTATGCAGATCGTCATTATCAGAACTTCCTAGTCACAATATTTATTTTTCCTACAATGGCGAAGGGAGGACCCACCCTACTCTGCCTCTGATTGCCTTACCCTAACCCAGGGGTCGGCAACCTTTACTATCCAAAGAGCCATTTTGCCCTATTTTCCACCAAATACAATTTGTCTTGAGCCGCAAAAGCTATTTGATATCACAACTTAAAAAGTTTTATATATAGTTATACTATATATATTGTGTTGTATGAAATCATAGAACAAGAATAAAGACAATTCTTGACATTTTATTGCTATTTTTAGTGACAGTATCACCTCAAACTCCAAGATAAGAGGTGTTCCCTTTGAAAGATTGTCCATTGGGCAAAAAATAAAATAAAAAAATAACCGTTATTTATTTCCATGTTCTTTTTTTGTCAAAGCCTCAGACCATGTCCACACTACTACGTTTCCATTTGAAGACGCATATGTTTTGAAGAGTTTGTAAATGCTCCCAAGGACGGATAAGTTTGAAAACTCCGGGGTTGCTTTGTCGCGTGGACGGCGTTAACGCATACATTTGGAAACGATCATGTGTTCACTACTTGATTGGTTCTTAGCAGTCACGACGTGTCCTTCCCTGATTCGTCACACCCCTATCACGTGACCCTTACCCGGAAATTCACAAACAACAACAGCCTTGATTACCGATCGACTACAAGGTTAATTTAACATGGACAACTGATTACAGGCGTGCTGACCTTGTTGTCTTTACTACCAGCTGTTCTCCAGTTAAAGTCTGCATTTTTGCGGAGGAAGCAGCTGTTATTGGAGCGATTAGCAGCGGCGTGACCAGCGGCATTATCAGACCTACAGAGCGGACGTCTGAAGTCACGGTTAGCGGCTTTGAGGACAATGGACACAAAACGGAGGACTTTCCTATTGTGAAGTCCACAGATATAATGTAAATGAACAAAACAATGATTGCTCTCCAGTAGGACAGACTTCAGCCACCAGCAGAGCTACAAGTGAGAACAGACAACAACGAAACTGAGGGAACTAGTGAGAGACGTGTGTTGACCACATTTATGGACCCATAATCTAGTAGACCTTGATGTGTAAGTGTTCATTTTAAAGTAAATTTGATGTGAGAGAGAAAGAGAGAGAGAAAGAGCAAGGTCTGAAAAATAAAACTTCTAAAACTTTCCACGAAATGTGTCTGTTTGAGTTTATAGAGGAAGATTTTCGAGAAGATCTTAAGTATCAAACACGACCTTTCATTTTTAAAGACTACTTTATTACTTTGTCATATTTTTTAAATTTAGCAACTAATCTACTTCCTGTTTACACCGACACCCACCCGCATGCCCATTGTACGTGAATAGTCACGTGATATTCGTTTTCAAGCGTTTTAGTCTGGACGGAGATCATCTCGAATACGATGCTGAAATGCCGTGTGGACGGGGATCGTTTTTGTTTGTTAAAACGTATTTGTGTGGATGTAGACTCAGGGAGCCACAACAGAGGGGCTGAAAAGCGGCATGCGGCTCTGGAGCCGCGGGTTGCCGACCCCTGCCCTAACCAATCTCAGAATCAGAACTGTTTATTGACATAAATATGTTTCACATACAAGGAAAGCATAAGAATAAACACAGTGCAATAGTATGAGACATAATTAAAAAATAGAAAATATTAAAATTTACAATAAAATATGATAAACAAATAAACCTCACTCCTGTGTTTGTAACAGGTAGATTGACCAAGTAGTGCAATGGGTGTTTGTTTTTGGGCAAATGGGCTTTCAGTGCAATAGGACATTTTTCAGATTATTGTGGTTTTGGAAAAATGGGGTGTAAAGAGAAAGAATGTCCATATTATGCAGGTGGAACAGTTAGCATACTTATTTTACATAACAAACATACTTATTTTAACTCAAACCACAATATTTACCTGATCCTAACCAAGTAAACCTAAAAACTAAGCAACTCTTCAATGGAAGTTTCATTTGAAAAGAGACTAAGCATGTAACAAGCGGGAACCGTACATTTCTTGGGAACATGGAAGTTTATTTTGAAAAGACACTATTCATGTAACGAACTGAAACTGACACTGATGCTAGAGGGGTACATAGAGCATCATAGTTTGAACCATAGGGCCATTTATCAAGCGTCTGCATTTGAAGAGTTGGGAGTGATATCGTGTTGAACGAGACGACCATTATCGAGTTGGGAAAAGAACAGATAAAATGAGTATTTGTGTTAAGCACCATCACCTCAGCTTGACAGCCATTCAGCTGAGCTGTTCGTAGCGCTGAGCAAATTAGATATACCACAACAAACCTTCAAAAGTGATGTGATTACAAAAGAAGACGCTGTTTACTTTAAAAGACAACAAAAGATTATTTCATATGTATTTTAATTTCTGATACGATCCATCATATTAGAAAGGGATTGAAATTTTAAATCCATCAATGATGTTTCAGTTACTAAGAAAGGCTTGTGAAACCTCTAATCTTTATAGTTTGCTAGCCTAGCTAGCTAGCGTGCTAATTGCAATTTAGCAAGATGATTCTGAGACAACTATCTCAAAATATGAAGAAATAAAACCAAAAACTGAATTTTTTTACTTTGTAATTGTTAAATTTTGGACAATTGACCTTTTAAAAAATGTCTCTCCTAACTTCCTGTCCATTGGGGAGATGTTACCTTCCCCCTTTCACCTTTATCCGGCCTCCATCCTCTCTGTCTTTGTGCATTCCAAAAGGTAATAAAAAAAATAAAAAAATGCATCGACATATTCACATACGCAAGCGGGCCTTGCGCGCTACGTTCTACACCCACACACACAGCACCGTGACGGGCAGACAGCCCGTTACACAATGAGAGAGGCTTCTCCCCAGAGAGGTCCACTAAAGACGCGAGTTAAATCCGAAAGGAAGGCTTGTTTTTGTTACAGCTGCAGATGGGGAGAAAGTGAATGAAGGCTGCAGAGAGGAGGGGATGATGGGGGTGAGGGGAGAGGAGAGGAGGGAATGAAGGGTTGGAGGATGATGAGTACAACAAAGGCGCCATGGTTTAGGTTATGATTAAGTGTCACAAGCGGGACAATAACGGGAGGATTATTCACTGTCGCCAGGATACACCGCGCAGTGTCAGCTGAGGAATTTTAGGTCATCAGTCTTGAAAATTCTCCTGCTCTTATTTTTTTGTAAAACAGCATCTGATCGGAGTGCAGTGGTGTGGAGGTGAATATGTGGAGTGTGTGCAGCATAGTACCCAGCTAACCCTGGAGATTTCTTGGGTTTATGCCGATCTTATCTTTTTATCTTAAAATAAAGTTAAAACACATACACATTTTATTGTAAACACTTTACATTATTAATCATAGAGTAATAAAGAATCTGTAGCAACAAGTCGGCATTTGAGAAAAGCGTCATGAAATCAGAGGCACAGTTAATGTGAAGTGAAGCATCGTGATTAAAAACGCATTATGAAACCATATGAACTCTATGATGTCCGTGGTTACAGCATCACCTCCAAATGACACGGACATCTGCACAGCAGACTGAGGGAAAGACAACAGTTGGGACTATCCCGACTCACATGGAGCATTAAATATTAAGCACTGCAATAATATACCTGCCAGCTCTAACGTTGGAATAGTAAAATGAGGGTATTTGGTTGAGGAGGCAGAGGCAGCAAGAAGGTTTTTGGGGCTGGTTTTTACAGTTTATTGCGCTCACATGGTGCATATTATTCAGATACTTTGACACAATACATACGCAAAGGGTGCCCCGGCTCATTGTTTTGCTTCGGGGGCCCCTCAAGTGGGTAAATCTGGCCATGAAGTTGCATGTTTCGCAGCTTAGTTTGCTCATGTTTGGCTAGCAGTGTGTCCATGGCTAATATTTTTGGCTGCATGCTCAAAGGGCCTCTTGCGATTGCGGCGACTCACACTTTCTAAAAACACCTTTTTTTATTGCCTGTTTGAAATTGCCATTGATTGACTGCTGACACCTCACTCAGTACTTTTAACCGTCCCCGGCCGGTAGGGTCACAGGTGATAACCCAGCTGAGGGCATCACTGCCACTCAACCACTGCTCTGCGGCCAGAAATACAGTACTTTTGGAAACCGTGTTTGCATTTATTCCGTGCCATTTTATTGGGCATCAACCTCACGTTAACCCACGTACTGTTGAATGAAAATATGAAGCCTAAATAAAGGTTTCAAGTCATTGTTACGCCCGTGAGACTGAGCTGCCTGCACAGAGCAGACATCTGCAAAGATTAAAATGACACCGTATCTGTTGTGTGAGACAAGCAAGCGAAAACCACATCTGATACACTTGCATAGTAGACGGGGTTGGTATTCAGTCACTCAAACATAACAGCAGTGGTCATTTCAAACTCACTTGGCGGGGATCTACCCTCTACTGAGTGCACCTCTCTAGGAGCTGCCTGGATTATGATCACTGGCAACATTTATCCCGATCCACAAAGTGCCGCGTTCTTGTTGTGGTTGGACGGTGTCAGGACTTTGACACCGACAACCAGGGTCGTGTCCTCTCCACACGTCCTCTCTTGACATCGACTTGTTTTTTTCAAAATGTAGGCCTAAGTGCTGTTCCTGAGTGTAAGATCCAGGAGACAGGGTTAAAGGAGTAGTGGAAAGGAAAACAATCCCTGTGATATGAAAAACAATGACAGTTGCTGAAAGTACCGAGCCGTTGCCACAATCTCTATAAATAGTTTTGTGTGCTATTTAAAAACTAGGACCCACTTTACATACAACGGTAGAACTGGATGATGCACCAAATGATTTATTTTTAACGCAGTTTGGCATATTTATATTTTCCCTTGAGATTTGGATTAAAGTTTAATGACTTCCATCGTTTCGTACGTTAATATAAAATGTTGATATACGGTGAGATATGTGGACCAGATTTGGATAGTCAGCAGGTGATAAAATATGTGTTAACTGTCTGTTGGATGCATGAACATTTACAGCTCCGGCCTCCTCAGGTCATCAATGGGGGATGCGCCGTCTATTTGAAAATCTGGTTGAAACGTTTTGTTGCAGAGAAATGGAGGATTAAAAAGAAAAAAAACCGCCCACAATTCAAACGGGAACTCAGGCAGCTACGACAGCAGACCAGACAAGATGACGGAAAGCGATCTCCACCACAGAGCCCTTCGTGCTATCGTGGTGCCGCCTTGATTAAAGCCTTCAGCGTCCACCGGCTCGGTTAGCATGCAGGGGAGCGAGGGAAGGATGATAGGGTAGGAAACCTGAGAGACAAGAGACAGAGGGAAACATATCTGCATGCATGCGTGTGTTTGTGTATGTGTGATGAGAGTTAGGAGAGCGAGGGGGGGGGGGCATCTAAAGGAGACCTCAGGTGGATGCAGACAGGAGAGGAAGCGACCAGTATTTGTTGCGTAACGGCCTGCTCTCAGCTCCCCGCTGAGCAGCACCAACTTGTCAGAGCTCCTCAAACCCCCCCAGCGGCTTAATGTTGCGTCCACACACACGCTGTATGTGCATGCATGGAACGCCAAAAGCCTGAGCGAGTGAATATGACCCTTATGTACACATCAACCTGTGTTCCAAGTGTGTCGATGCTACTGTGTGTGTGCATTGGGGGACTGACGGTGAGGAGGGGGAGGAGGAGGCTAACAGCATATTAACAACACTAAGAGTAGGTGGGCAGAGAAACCTACTGCCTATTTCACGGCAATTAAACACCGCAGTCGGTTTTTAGCCTATAGTCTGCTGCACCTCCCCCATCTCTCTCTTTGTGTCTCCCTTTTCTTTATTTCCTTGTCTTCATCCTCACCCATCTCTCTCTCTGTGTCTCCCTGTTTCTTTATCTCTCTGTCTTCATCCTCACCCATCTCTCTCTCTGTGTCTCCCTGTTTCTTTATCTCTCTGTCTTCATCCTCACCCATCTCTCTCTCTCTGTTTCTTTATCTCTGTCTTCCACCTCTCCCTTGTCCTTTTCTCTCTTCTTCTTTCTCTCTGTCTTCAACCTCCTCATCTCTCTGTCTCCCTTTTTCATCTCTCTGTCTTCCACCTCTCCCTTTTCTTTTTGTCTCTATCTTTCTTTAAATCTACAGTTGTGTGAAAAAGTGTTTGCCCCCTTCCTGATTTCTTATTTTTTTGCATGTTTGTCACACTTAAATGTTTCAGATCATCAAACAAAGTTAAATATTAGACAAAGATAACACAAGTAAACACAAAATGCAGTTTTTAAATTAAGGTTTTTATTATTAAGGGGGAAAAAATCCAAACCTACATGGCCCTGTGTGAAAAAGTGATTGCCCCCCCTGTTAAAACATAAATTAACTGTGGTTTATCACATCTTTGGAAAGCTGAGTTCAATTTCTCTAGCCACACCCAGGCCTGATTACTGCCACACCTGTTCTCAATCAAGAAATCACTTAAATAGGACCTGCCTGACAAAGTGAGGTAGACCAAAAGATCCTCAAAAGCTAGACATCATGCTGCGATCCAAAGAAATCAGGAACAAATGAGAAACAAAGTAATTGAGATCTATCAGTCTGGAAAAGGTTACAAAGCCATTTCTAAAGCTTTGGGACTCCAGCGAACCACAGTGAGAGCCATTATCCACAAATGGCGAAAACATGGAACAGTGGTGAACCTTCCCAGGAGTGGCCGGCCGACTAAAATTACCCCAAGAGCGCAGCGACGACTCATCCAAGAGGTCACAAAAGACCCCAGAACAACATCCAAAGAACTGCAGGCCTCACTTGCCTCAATTAAGGTCAGTGTTCATGACTCCACCATAAGAAAGAGACTGGGCAAAAATGGCCTGCATGGCAGAGTTCCAAGACGAAAACCACTGCTGAGCAAAAAGAACATAAAGGCTCGTCTCAGTTTTGCCAGAAAACATCTTGATGATCCCCAAGACTTTTGGGAAAATAGTCAGTGGACTGACGAGACAAAAGTTTAACTTTTTGGAAGGTGTATGTCCCAATACATCTGGCGTAAAAGTAACACAGCATTTCAGAAAAGGAACATCATACCAACAGTAAAATATGGTGGTGGTAGTGTGATGGTCTGGGGCTGTTTTGCTGCTTCAGGACCTGGAAGACTTGCTGTGGTAAATGGAACCATGAATTCTGCTGTCTACCAAAAAATCCTGAAGGAGAATGTCCGGCCATCTGTTCGTGACCTCAAGCTGAAGCGCACTTGGGTTCTGCAGCAGGACAATAATCCAAAACACACCAGCAAGTCCACCTCTGAATGGCTTAAGAAAAACAAAATGAAGACTTTGGAGTGGCCTAGTCAAAGTCCCGACCTGAATCCGATTAAGATGCTGTGGCATGACCTTAAAAAGGCGGTTCATGCTCGAAAACCCTCCAATGTGGCTGAATTACAACAATTCTGTAAAGATGAGTGGGCCAAAATTCCTCTACAGCGCTGTAAAAGACTCATTGCCAGTTATCGCAAACGCTTGATTGCAGTTGTTGCTGCTAAGGGTGGCCCAACCAGTTATTAGGTTTAGGGGGCAATCACTTTTTCACACAGGGCCATCTAGGTTTGGATTTGTTTCCCCCTTAATAATAAAAACCTTCATTTAAAAACTGCATTTTGTGTTATTTAAATTAGTTTGATGATCTGAAACATTTAAGTGTGACAAACATGCAAAAAAATAAGAAATCAGGAAGGGGGAAAACACTTTTTCACACAACTGTATGTCTTCGACCTCCCCCTTCTCTCTTTGTGTCCCTCTTTCTTCATTTCTGTCTTCCACCTCCCGTCTCTATTTTTATCTCCCTCTTTCTCCCTCTTTCTATTTTTCATCTCTTTGCCTTTCAACTATCCATTTGCTCCGTCTCTCTTTCTTTATTTCTGTCTTCTGCCTCTCCCTCTTTCCGTCACCATGTCTTTATCTTTGCGTCTTCCACCTCTCTCGGCTCCCTCTTTCTTTGTCTGTGTCTTCCACCTTCCTTCTCTCTATGTGTCTCCCTGTTTCTTTATGTTTGTGTCTTCCACCTCCCTTGTCTCTCCTTCTGTCTCCGTTTCTTTATCTCTCTGTCTTGAACCTCCCCCATCTCTTCCCATATGTCTCCCTATTTCTATATCTTTGTGTCCCACCTCTCCCGTCTCTCTGTCTTCACCGTCTCTGAATTTTTCTATCCATGAGAATCCACCCTTATATCTTCTTCTCTCTCTCTCTCTCTCTCTCTCTCTCTCTCTCTCTCTCTCTCTCT
>NW_022280073.1:768772-781025 GCF_004355925.1 Anarrhichthys ocellatus
CTCTCTCTCTCTCTCTCTCTCTCTCTCTCTCTCTCTCTCTCTCTCTCCGTAAACACCTCCCTGATCCTCCTCTCTCTGGCTTTCACCGATGATTACACTTTTGATTTCCTGCTTTATGATGATGGCAGGGGATGATTATTATTTAATTTTTTTGCGCGTCGCTACCATAAACATCTGTCACATTTATGATCGTGACTGCAACTCATCCAGGTTCCAACACGTTTTATTTCTAGAATTTATGTGAGGAATAAAGCATTAGCTTTTGTTTGCTGTCACGTTGGTTCATTGATTAGTGAAATATTTAAAAAAAAAAAATCATCTATAATAATACATTTCTTATATTGTCAGTATTTAGTCATTGCAACCTAATCGAAGTATCTTCAGAATGTCTCTGGGACATTTTTCATTATGTATCTTGGCTTGATATTCAAAAGATTATATTATTTTATATTTTAGCACTACAGCACTATATTGCTGCCACTGTGACAATATACTGTATATAAGACAAACTACTGGTAATGTGAGCGTTAACGGTTGTGTATATGTGCAGGATGGCTTCCCTCTGGGACCCTGCAGGGATAAATGGAGATGGATAACTGATGGGCGAATGGACGACACTTTTTGCTGAATCTTGAAAAAGAAAATTGAAGGGATCGTTTGACATTTTCCGCTGTCTTAACTCGTGTTGGATGAGAAGATCGATACCACCTTCATATCCGTACATGTAAATATGGAGCTAAAGTCGGCAGTCGTTTGTCTTAGCTTAGCATAAATTGTGACAGAGAATCAGGGGGATAACACCTCTACATTTCACAATTTTTTGGTTCATTGGGGGTTTTGGTGTTGGACGATTTCTTTCTCGCATAACTCCCCAAAAAAACAGAACTTGTCTTTTTTATACTTTGGCTTTTGTTTCCAGTCTTTGATGCTAAACTAAGCTAACAGGCTAGTTGCTGCAGCCTCATATTTAGTGGACAGATATGAGAGTGGTATCAACCTTGGTATTCATTTTTGTTGCCAAATTAGGCAACAATGTCCCCCCCTTTAAGCACCGACTAGGGTCGACTCCTTCAGTTGCAAAACATTTATAGTATAGAAGTCTATGAGAAAATGACTCTAATTCTCACTTGATTTATTACCTCAGTAAACATTGTAAAAATTAGTTTATGGTCTCAATCTCTAGTTTAAATTCTTCTTCAATACAGCATGATGTTCATTTAGTAGATTATGGTCCATTTAGAGTCAAATAGACCACAGAGCGGAGTATGCTTTAGGGCGGGGCTCCCTTGTGATTGACAGGTCGCTACCAGAGCCGTATCCAGCATCCCTATTTCACTCCTCTGCAGTCCAAATATGGTCACTTCCATTCACTGGTTGCAAAAAATCAAGATGGCGTCGTCGGCTGTAATCCAAGATGGCGACGGTCGGAAAGCCGAACTTGATGCTTCAAAACCTCAGTCCACAAACCAATGGGTGACTCCACGACGACTACGCCCACTTCTTATAGTCTAGGGTTCTGCCACTAGACAACTTCAGTGCTGACCTTTTCCTCGATCGCTGACACCCGTTCGTAGTGATGAATAGTTTTTGATGCAAAATATTATTGCACAATACGCAGGTAAGTATTTAGCATTTTTGTATTGTTTATATGTCACGTCCCCGTTGTGTAAAGATCTTCATGCCTGGCGGATATAAAATCAAGGATTTGATTAGGTAAACATGACTTGATAATAGTATGCATAAAATGTATGTGTGTTTGTGTGAGCGAGAGAGGGAAGGAGAAAGGGAGCACGTGTTTTGCCCACCGACATGCTCCAGTGATTCAGCCATTTCTCCATGCCAGCCAGTCAGACCTGCACTGATCCAACATTCCCGTCTCTCAAAATCACACCGAAGAAGCCTCGCAGTTACAAACAGATGAAGCACAGCACCGAGGGAACTACCTCAATAAAAATGTGCATGTGCCATTTCCTTCTCTTACGGTATATCATATTACAGAACAAGAGAGATTTAATCTGTGCAGTGACTCTGCAGATGAACCCTGTGCTCTCTGTTGAGTCAGTTTCCCGTGTGCCACGAAGTGAGGCGGTTCCCAACGAACAAATGAGTCATTTAACGGATTACAGTACAGTCCGACGTTAACGTTAAAAGGCAAATAAAAGGAATGTGCCTTGCAGTGATATCTGACAGACGGATTCATTGTGTTTCATATCTTTTTGTAAAGCCCAAGACATAATTGAGCACCAACAAAAGCTCTGGTGAAATAAGCTGAAGTGATGGAACCGGCAGTTTGGATCATGAAGAATACAGATGCAGTCGAAACGCGGCGTGCTTCACAGTGGGGTCATTTGCAGCCCTGCGTGTTGCCAGACTTGATTGATTGTTTCCATGGTGTTTCTGGTGAGGCATCCTCCAGGCATGAAACAGCAAAATGCAAAATAAATGTCTGTGAATGGCATTGATTGCCGCGACTGTTTAATGCTGCAATTCAAGAGAAAAACAACTAGTCAAGTAAAGGCACAGGGCTCCCACTTTATGACAAATTTCAACTCAGGGAAAGCTAGAATATGTTTTATTTAATTTAAATATGTAACTATTTGATTGAATTGATTGTGCACACAGGCATTACAGCAATACAAGGAGTGTGACTGGTGGAATTAATGAGCACCTTCTTATACTTAAATATGTATTCAGCATCTTACAGTGCATCACTAAAAGCCTTTGCTTTACTAAATGGATTTGCTCAGTAATGGCTAATTGCTCTGAAAATGTTTCCATTAGGTTAAATAATTTTTCTGTAATAACCAGTTGTAATAGTTGAATAATAATAGTAGTAACTAGGCATGTCACCCTATTTTTTTCTCTGATAATGATACAATGTAAACAACAAATCTGTGTTGAAATCGACAGGAGAGCTAGTTAACATTAGCTGTTAACAGCCGGTGGGCAGCTAACAGCTTCATTGTGACGCGCTCAAGCGCTATTGAGTTAAGATATACATTGGGCGAAGGCAAATTATCTAACATTATCATGATGTATTAAAATGTAATCTTTCAAACTGTAGCTTTTGGCAGGAAATGCATATAAATGCAGTTGTTTGAAGGACATGTTTTCACAGCAATAGAATAGATGCTAGCATGTCTATTTTCACTTAATCGAGCAGGTGTTTGTAGAACATTCAAGTTACAGTGAAACAGATGTTAAAGCGTCTTTACCTCCTGTAATGTGACTTATTTCTGAGTGAAAGACTGTATGTGGACGAGGTTTAGATACGGGATGACGATTCGATGAAGTCCTTCTGATCTGATTAAATATCTCAAAAGCAGGTGTGGTTTAGCAAATAGAGTGCGGTGTTGGCCTCCGTGTGTTCACCTTCCTCACCTGTGCTGTTCGATCAGGAGTGATCTCTATAAACGGAACGGGACAAGATTTTGGTATCAGAGGTGTTATGATTACCGTTTGCAGTCCAAGTAGTAGTTGATTAAAGCAGGCTTTGGTTGAGTGCTGGTAAAACCGTCCGTGTGGAGACCAAAAGACGCTGAAATGCAATCTGGGAACCAACCGGCTGTAGTCTGACGATGATTTAGCTTTTTTTTATTGGTACATATTTAGCTTGTAAACTGTCTGCCTGTGAAAGAATAAGGCTCGCATCTCCAGCCTCGAATCTCAAGTTGCTAATCGAACTGTGGTCGTTAATATATCACAATGGTCCAACCAGCAATGCAAAGAAATAGATACCTTAGTTTAAAAGATTGATACAATTGTACTGTAGTGATATTGTTACATTTGCTTTCAATTTTAATTTATTTATAAAGTCTTATGGTTTTATTATTTCACTTATTTGGCTTTTTGTTATTTAATTTTCGTCTGTCTATTTGGTTTTTTCACGAGTTAAATTAAAAGTTGGATCTGGACACCTTACAAATGTTATTCTAGGACAATGCTGCCATTCTACTGCAAGGATGAATAAGTCCTACATTTATTAAATTACACAAAGTCCATCTTCATCTTACTGTGTTCTCCAGCCTGATGGCACAGAAACCTAACTGGAGGATGTTGTTGATAATGATGATGATGATGATAATAATGCTGATTATGATGATAGTGATGAAAGTGACAACCAGGCTGAATCCCACTGTACGACTGATGATAAAACATGCACAAACAGTGGCTGGTGTGCTTAAGACACAGAAAGAGAGAGAGAGTGAGAGATGAAAATACCCCGGCTGAGAGGGGAGGCTGACTCACCGGTAGGTAAGCAGGTAAAGGGGATGACAAGTGGACAGCTGGTGTCTGTCATATTAATGACGATGGAGACTCAGAGACAGAGGAAAGTTCCACCGCCAGTCTTCACGGAGGGGTGTTTGCGGAACGTTTTTTTTCTTCTTCTTCGACGACGGCGAGTGCAACACCGATTACTAAGACCGGTAATATTGATGGGGAGGAACGAGTCCTTGTTAAGGTCGGTTTAAGCACCAGGGTCAAACTGATGTAATTCACTGTGTTTCTTTGTCAGCTTTATTACACCAGCTGTGGTCACACAGCATTTCCACTGTCGTAATCTTTCATTAAGCAGCAGTGTTATGAACAATCATAAAACATATTTAAAGGCCTGAATGTAATGAAGACATTTTATGTTAACCAGAAGGGCAGTTATCCACATGTGCTGGTGTGGCTTAGAGACCACGGTGTTTCCACTAAGCCCTTGTTGAACAGCCTACTGCAGTAATGTGATGACCCTGCGGTGGCTACTTTTCAGTGCAAATACATTACACATATGCATACAGCTGCACCCCCAGAGCCTGTGGGAGCAACTTTATGATCTTGCAACTTTGCTAGTTTTGAACATTTGAGCTAGCATGGATAAAAAATATAGTTATATGTTGCCGTTTCATTTGTAGTAGGCTTTTTAAAAATGACATTTCCCGTCAATAACTCCAGACACCCGTCACCTGGACATCGCTGCTTCCTGGGAACGCGCGCGTAGTGCTCTGCGGCGTTGTCGGCAGCCACAGACTGCACGTAGTAGATAGTCGTCGTGACGTCACCCATTGGTTTGTGGACTGTTTGTTTTTGCTCTCGCCATCTTGTTTTTTTGCAAACAACTCTACGTCACTTCTCCGCATTCCTAATATGGTAATTTCTGTTCATTGGATGCAAAAAAAATAACATGGCGACGGCCGTAATCCAAGATGGCAATGGCGAAATCGCCAAACTCAAGTGTTCAAAACAGCAGTCCACAAACAAATGGGTGACGTCACGATGACTACGTCCAATCACAATTGTCTTGGGCATTGCTAACTGCAGGATGCAGCAATGGTGCCCTTGCAATACAGATAGCGGAAGAGGAGGAGAATGTTGAGTGAGATACTCAGTGAGATGCAGTGGCAGGCTTATACCCACAGTCTACATCCACTGGATAAGACAAGGGTTAGGTGGGAACATCTGAGTGAGCCAATCAGAGGCAGTGTTGGGTGGATAAAAATAATCATGAAGCTTTAAATTAGGTCATTCTGCATAATAATTAGCCATGTGCTTCTGTTTGTTTTCAGAGCAAAGGGCTTTCGGGAACAATGGGCCTTTGTTTTAGATTTAACAGTCAGCATTGTGGTCCAGAGGGGCAATTTTCAGACTATTGGGGTTTGGGAATAATAGAACAACGGTAAGTCCCCCTAAGAACGCAAATCAACAATCTCTGTAAAATCAGATAAATTACTAGTTGTATTCTAAAAGACCCCTGATTTTGGCAACATGACTACGTGTTGTGGTTTTTTTGCACAGTGTGCAATGCACACTGCATGCACCAAGCTGACTGAAATGCAGCAATGCCCTCCAGGCTTCCTGGGGAGGAAGATGAAACTAATCTCAAGCAAACTCCCCGTCATTCTGACTTCATAGTTACATCAGTGGATGGTGAAAGAAAACCTGCTGCTACAGTGGAACAGAGAAACTGGGCAAGTATTGTGGACATTATACACTGCTCAAAAAAATAAAGGGAACACTTAAACAACACAATGTAACTCCAAGTCAATCACACTTCTGTGAAATCAAACTGCCCACTTAGGAAGCAACACTGACAATCAATTTCACATGCTGTTGTGCAAATGGAATAGACAACAGGTGGAAATTATAGGCAATTAGCAAGACAGACACCCCCAATAAAGGAGTGGTTCTGCAGGTGGTGACCACAGACCACTTCTCAGTTCCTATGCTTTCTGGCTGAAGTTTTGGTCACTTTTGAATGCTGGCGGTGCTTTCACTCTAGTGGTAGCATGAGACGGAGTCTACAACCCACACAAGTGGCTCAGGTAGTGCAGCTCACCCAGGATGGCACATCAATGCGAGCTGTGGCAAGAAGGTTTGCGGTGTCTGTCAGCGTAGTGTCCGGAGCATGGAGGCGCTACCAGGAGACAGGCCAGTAAATCAGGAGACGTGAAGGAAGCCGTAGGAGGGCAACAACCCAGCAGCAGGACCGCTACCTCCACCTTTGTGCAAGGAGGAACAGCAGGAGCACTGCCAGAGCCAGAACATCTGGGACATCATGTCTCGCTCCATCCACCAACGCCACGTTGCACCACAGACTGTCCAGGAGTTGGCGGATGCTTTAGTCCAGGTCTGGGAGGAGATCCCTCAGGAGACCATCCGCCACCTCATCAGGAGCATGCCCAGGCGTTGTAGGGAGGTCATACAGGCACGTGGAGGCCACACACACTACTGAGCCTCATTTGGACTTGTTTTAAGGACATTACATCAAAGTTGGATCAGCCTGTAGTGTGTTTTTCCACTTCAATTTTGAGTGTGACTCCAAATCCAGACCTCCATGGGTTAATAAATTTCATTTTCATTGATAATTTTTGTGTGATTTTGTTGTCAGCACATTCAACTATGTAAAGAACAAAGTATTTAATAAGACTATTTCATTCATTCAGAGCTAGGATGTTGCTTAAGTGTTCCCTTTATTTTTTTGAGCAGTGTAGATATGCCAATATGTTTTAAAGGGGACATATCTCATAGCTCATGCTTCAGGTTCATACTTGTATTTTGGGTTTTATTTGTTCTTTGGTGGCAGAATGTGGTATGTAGCGGGCAGACAGCGGCTCATTGACTGCAGTTATGGTGGCTATAGCGTGCGGTCCTAAAATATCATCTCTTGACTAGAGTGCTGCAGGAATGACTCCCAAAGCCTGGAATGGGTTAACTTTTTGTTTGCACTTCCGGTACCCTTATCTCAAAGTCGATGGGTCTTTTGAATGGGTATTTTGGTTAGATGACTGAAATAAGGTCTGTGGTTAACACAAGCTTCAGAGATTTTAACATTTTGTACAAATTTTCTACAATATAAAATAATAGTCAGTTGATACCTCTCTCAGGAATTTTCAAGCTTTTACGTCCTAGAAAGTGGCTAAATGAGACTACTAAGCAGCATCATCCCGACTAGTTTGCCTTTACAGCCTCATTGCGTACACCCACTCTCATTTGACCGTGGTGTAGTTCGTTTATAGAATAACGTTAGCTAAAAACATGCAAGTATCATCAATGTATGTTGGCCACAGAGCTTATTTCCTGCAGTAATCTCAAATCCAATGGCAAAACCCCATTTATTTTTTTGCCAAGCGATGCTAACTTCCTGGACAAAAATATGTCACCCCTGCAGCAGTCTATTATGTCTTTCGGTAATGACGTCATGGCGACATCTGTACATCTTTCCATGTATGAACGATCACAACACATTAAGTCCACGATCAAAGATTTACGCTCTTCCCGTAGAGTAGATGATCTGATTGGATTTTTGATCACCCCGATGGTTAAAGTTGCATACTGTTGAGCAAAAAGTACTTTAAACTACTTAATTTTAACTCCTTTACGATACTGGGTTCACAAGACCATAGTGCGTTAAGTGAAGACTTGGTGTGCGTTTTAGCATATTAATACAGGCTAATTAATGGTGTTATTAGCAACTTCTGATTCATATATCACCGTAATAGGCAGTTCAAGTACATTATTTTTCTCATTCTTGAAATTGGACAGGTAGAAAATAAAAAAACTGGATGAAAACATCAAAATAAAAGAGAAATGCAGCAGGGTTTCTTTGTTTCTAAAAGGCAGCCATTTTGGTTTTGCACAGAGGCTCATTTCAATAAGAGAAAACCTTTTAGACTGCTTACCAGTAAACACAATAAAGCCCAGATAACCAATTTAAAAACACACTTATTATTTTACTCAAAAGCCACATTTGAATGTGGGAAAGTCACACAAACAGCCCATCATCAGACGGTCTATCATTACAGCGTTTGCGGAATCTTTCTGCAATCTTTCTGCATCTCGCGGCTCTTTTCTCTGTTCCATTAGCATTGTTGGGTATGCTGATATAGTGGCTATTTTATGTAATCACAACACAGGCAGAAGGGTGGGATTACAGCCTCCTAATGGCCTCATCAATGCAAATCTCCTGGATAATAATAGTAATAAAATGAAATGTGGGGCCACACACAAGTTAATGCTGCACATTAAGAACAAAATGATTGACGCACACCCAACATGCTTTGGTCTTCTGAGTTTGCCCACATGGCCATACATACTTCAACTGAAATACTGATATTTTAGTATACAAAATTTTGTTGTGATTTTGTGTCAGTTTTAAAATCGTCACGTCAAATCTATATTAGAATTCAATGAAAACATATAGAAGAAAACCGTTGTTGTTGATGGTTGGTTACTATATGCATGTATGGATAGCTTAGACTGTGCATAAAGATGGACGTCATAACAGCTCCCCAAAAGTGAAGCCAAAACATCTCGATCGCCCCTGGTGGTTGGCTGTAGTGTTGATCTTAGACCCCGCCCCCTCCATGTTAGCACATGGGAAATTGGCCACGATTGACAGCTGTGATTGACAACTGCTCATAACCATTATTATTCACTCAGGACGACCAGAGTGTTAATTTCATCATAAATAAATAATATTCAGAGAAATATCATGGTGAGTCATTGTGTCTCTCTAGCCAAACAGCTACAGTGGTGCTAACGTAGCAGCTATGTTAACAAGCTGCGATGTTGGCTCGGGTGGGTGTAAGGGCGGTACCTCGATACCACTCGGCTTCACTCCCCGATTGCTACTGCACAGACTCTGGCTCCAAATACAAAATATCGTATCCGGTATTTGTCTTCCATTTTGTACAGCGGTATGAAGTTAATACGCGTCGTACATCTTCATATACAATCTGTGATGGATGGAGACAGGCGGAGAGAGACGGAGAGCGTTAAAGCTCTGTTTATAAGTGTATCAATGGCCCATTTCAAACTAACAGCTCTTCAACTTGAATTGCTTTATTAGAAATTTCACCACTTAACCTCCATTTTACATGGTTATTTAATTGTCCAGACTTTGCTACACTTGAAAAAGATATTTGTATCTTTTACAAATTACAATTAATACACTATCAATTGTCAGTCAATCTCCGATGACATGCAACTGATTCTTAAAGCTTGAATGCCTCGCCTCTATGGTTAACGTTTTTTGAAAAATTAAAGCACAATTGCGTCATTCAAGTTCATATTTCCTTACATAAATCTCTTTAATTTACCAAATGTCTGCGACTGAGTAAGAGGAGTATTTTAGTGTGTAACTTACGCTTCACCTGGTGTGTGTGTGTGTGTGTGTCGGAGCGTGGTCTGTGCACAAAGAGAGTCCTGTACACCCCCCACCATCTGCATAATTCTCTGACGGAGACAAAGACAGCCGCTGTGTGGAAGTGTCAATGTACATGAGTGGACTTATAGCTGGAACATTTAAAATGTAGCAGTACTTAAATAAGGAGCAGTTTCCATAATGGCATGGTATTTTTTATTTTTTTTTACGTTTTTATGCTGGAAATACAGCATTTTAGTTCTCTAAGAAAATGTGAAGCACATTTTGAATTCTGCGGCACAATGCAGTCTGGAAGGGAACACAAAGTACATTAAATTTGGGAGCCATGTTCATTATGTTATGTTTTTACCAATCTTGAACAAATGTATGTCCATTTTATATTTAATATTTTTACTGTTATTTTATTTACCTGTACCATAATTGCTGCTGTAGCAGAAGATTTTTCCCTTGCGGGATTAATTAA
Organism: Anarrhichthys ocellatus; assembly: GCF_004355925.1. NCBI lineage: Eukaryota > Metazoa > Chordata > Actinopteri > Perciformes > Anarhichadidae > Anarrhichthys > Anarrhichthys ocellatus. The sequence goes on from NW_022280073.1 coordinate 778,885, forward strand.
GTAACTATCTATCTATCTATGTGTGTGTATTTCTGTCAGTTCAATTGGGGTTGGGGGTTGGGGGGGGTCAGGCAAACACATCTGGAGACTCACATCGCATGTTGTCATATATGCTCATATCGCAGCTATGCACAGACATATACCAGTACCGTGCATACACCCACACCTGGATGGATACACACTAGGCAGTTATCTAATGTGAGGATGAGGGATCAGGGAGCACCTCATCTCACTGAGAAGACAAAAGGCTGAGAAACAGCAGCAGCTACACACGCTCCGTCGTCTGTCCCAACGTTGTGTAAATTAATTTAAAGCTTTCGGGGAAAACGCTTCACGTTTTCAGAGCGGCGTCTAACAGTGTCGTCTTGTGGAGAGCTATTTGGCTCACCGTGCTGCTCGTGAAGCTAAAATGAGATCAAACGATACAATTTATTTTTTTACTCGAGCATATAGCGGTGAAAAAATGGGGTTTCCGCACGCACGTTACTCCACATGGGCTGAAGACCGCGCTGGAAAATATGGCTGCAAACACGCTCAGTCCTGTCTGCGTGGGCTCCTCTGTGCATCTGTCAATCACGCAGTCCGTCGGTATGAGCCCCGGAGCCTATTAGCCTCGCAGTATGGTGCTAGAAGCTGCTGGAATAGGCTCTGTGCATACTTGTGCATACTCTGTGCATACTCGTGCGTGCACACACACGCACGAGTATGCACAGACGATCTAATCTGTCCACCTGGTTTCATTTTAGATGTATAAAAATAAATAGAGCTAGCTTTCCGTCTCTTTATCTACCGAGTGTGATTGCTAACACTGAAGCTGAAACCATTAAAGTTAATTGATTGATTGAAAATAAATTAACCTCCATCCATCCATTTTCCTCTGCTTATCCGGGGTCGGGTCACGGTGGCAGCAGGCCAAGCAGGCTGACCCAGACTTCCCTCTCACCGGCAACATGTTCCAGCTCATTCTGGGGGATCCCGAGGCGTTCCCAGGCCAGCTGGGAGATGTAATCCCTCCAGCTTGTTCTGGGTCTTCCATGGGGTCTCTTCCCAGTTGGACGTGCCTGGAAAATCTCCAGGGGGAGGCGTCATGAACAAGACCCCGAGATACTTGAACTCCTTCGCTTGAGGTAGGCACTCCGTCCCCACCTGGAGGGAGCAATCCACCGGTTTCCGGCAGAGCACCATTTCCTCAGATTTGGAGGCGCTAACTCTCATCCCCGCCGCTTCACACTCGGCTGCAAACCGCCCCAGTGAATGCTGGAGGTCACGATCCGAGGAGGCTAACACGACCACATCATCTGCAAACAGCAGAGAGGCGATCCCGAGACCCCCGAACCTGACGTTCTCCACCCCTTGGCTGTGCCTAGATATCCTGTCCATGAAAGTCACGAACAGGACCGGTGACAAAGGGCAGCCCTGGCGGAGGCCAACACCCACCGGGAACGTGTCTGACTTATTGCCGAGAATGCGGACACAGCTCCTACTGCTGTCGTACAGAGACCGGATCGCCCGTTGTAATGGGTCCGGCACCCCATACTCCCGCAGCACCCCCCACAAGAACCCCCGAGGGACCCGGTCAAAAGCCTTCTCCAAGTCCACAAAGCACATGTAGACTGGTTGGGCAAACTCCCAGAACCCCTCCAGTAGTCTTGCGAGGGTAAAGAGCTGGTCCACTGGTCCACTGTTCCACGGCCGGGACGGAATCCGCATTGCTCCTCTTGTATCTGAGGTTCGACAAACGGTCGGAGCCTCCTTTCCAGCACCCTGGCATAAGCCTTCCCCGGGAGGCTGAGTAGTGTGATACCCCGGTAATTGAAGCACACTCTCCGGTCCCCCTTTTTGAAAATGGGAACCACCACCCCGGTCTGCCAGTCCATGGGCACTGATCCCGACCCCCATGCGACATTGAAGAGGCATGTCAGCCAGGACAGCCCAACCATGTCCAGCGCTTTCAGCATCTCAGGGCGGATCTCATCCACCCCCGGCGCCTTACCACCAAGGAGCTTTTTAACTACCTCAGCGGCCTCTGCCAGGGATATGGGTGAGCCTCCCCCTAGATCTTCAGGCACTGCTACAGAGGACATGTTGGTCGGGTTTAGGAGTTACTCAGTGCTCTTTCCACCGGCCGACGATGTCCCCCG
>NW_022280073.1:781125-788277 GCF_004355925.1 Anarrhichthys ocellatus
CCCCCCCCCCCCCCCCCCCCCCCCTGCTGAGAACAGCCTGGGGTAAGCCCTTTTGGGCTTGCCGGGTCTTTCCAACCGGTTCCCCCGCCATCTGATCCAACTCACCACCGGGTGGTGATCAGTTGACAGCTCTGCTCCTCTCTTCACCCGAGTGTCCAAGACATACGGCCGCAAATCAAATGATACGATTTCAAAGTCGATCATTGATCTCCGGCCTAAGGTGTTCTGGTACCAGGTACACTTATGAGCCACCTTATGTTCGAACATGGTGTTCGTTATGGCCAAACCGTGGCAAGCACAGAAGTCCAATAACGAGACACCATTCGGGTTCATATCGGGCAAGCCGTTCCTCCCAATCACCCCCCGCCAGGTTTCTCCGTCATTGCCCACGTGAGCGTTGAAGTCCCCCAGGAGAACTATGGGGTCGGTAGGCGGCGCCCTTTCCAGGATCCCTCCCACCGACTCCAAGAAGGCCGGATACTCTGAACTCTGAACATGGAGGCGACCCTCTCTTTCTCCGGGGAGAACTCCAACACAGCGGCGCTCAGCCGGGGGCTCGTGAGTATCCCCACTCCCGCCCGGCGCCTCTCACCCTGGGCAACTCCGGAAAAGGACAAAGTCCAACCCCTCTCCATGAGCTTGGTTCCAGAGCCAGCGCTGTGTGTGGAGGTGAGTCCAACTATATCTAGCTGGTATCGCTCCACCTCCTGCACCAGCTCTGGCTCTTTCCCCGCTAGCGAGGTGAGGTTCCACGTCCCTAGAGCTAGTCTATGCTGCCGGCGATCGGCTCGCCCAGGCCTCTCGCCTGACCCCGGTCTGCATTGCACCCGACCCCAATGCTTGTCCCTGCGGGTGGTGGGTCCACAGGGTGGCTGCTCCATGCTGTTTATTCGGGGTGCGCCCGACCGGGCCCCATGGGTGAAGGCCCGGCCACCAGATGCTCGCCGACGAGCTCCCCTCCTGGGTCTGGCTCTGTGGCCCGGTTTCCCTGGTCCGGGCGAGGTGGCTGAAGTCCGTGGGCTGCTTATCATTAGGGTCGTTTTGAACCTCTCTTAGTCTGGGCTCTCCCCTGAGACCTGTTTGCCTTGGGAGACCCTACCAGGGGCTAATGCCCCGGACAACATAGCTCCCAGGATCACTGAGCCACTCAAACTCCTCCACCACATTAAGGTGGCGATTCGCAGAGGAGAAAATTAACAATTTTTGATAATCATTTATGTTGTGTATGAAGCAAAATGCCACACGTGCGCTGCTATTCTCTTTATCTTGATTGGAAATTGGATTTATTTGGGTCATTTAAAGATATCATGGCTTTGAGATGGGACTCATTTTTGATATTTTATAAACCAAACCATACTTTTCTTTTCACCAGTAACGGAACTGAAATGTAAAATAGGAGTGCCTATGGTGGAAATGCATTTGGAATATTTGAATCAAATTCAATAGGAATTTAGTAACAACATGTTGTCATTCCCAACTCAAAGGACACTGATGCTTGCTCAGTGGCACTACAGTTCAAACTATGACGCTCTAGGTTCCCCTCTCGTGTCAGGGACGGCGTATCAATTTCTGCTTGTTACATGCATAGTGTCTTTTCAAAATTGAAACATAGTTACATAGTTTTACGGTTTACTTGGTTAGGATTAGATAACAAAAATTCTTAGTTTTGGAGTTGCGATTTGGGTTAAAAAAGTTGGCTTGTTATGCAAAGAGAGTAGGCTTGTTACCTTACGTATGCAATTCAAGTTAAGCACATAAGCTACGTATCAAAAGTAATGCAAAGTAGTTAACGATGACTTGGTTTCACACGGGACACTAACAGCAGTCTCGTGGGTGTACGACCTGTGCTGGTCTGACCAAACCATCCACCCTGGCCTCCTCCCCACGCAGACTTTCTCGCTCTTAATATTACGTTGGTTGCAATCATCAAATTAGTTATGTATGAGGGCTGTCAGTTAAACATACAGCCCATCATGAGGGCACATGGTAGAAAGGTAATCAAAACCTCGTCTGTGATATAGGGCTGCACGATTATGGCCAAAATCATAATCGCGATTATTTTTGATCAATATTGAGATCACGATTATTTATCACGATTATTCATTAATTTTAGGGACAACATCTTTTTATTGCACTTTCACGTTTAAATGAACAAGAGCACTGCTTCCACTTCCATTGTTGTGCTACATTCCAGCTAACGTACACGCGTCTGCATCAAAATACAACGTATATGGTACTGATCACCTGAAGCAAAATATAAATAAAATGTTTACCCAAAATAAAGGGCTAACTAAAAATAAATATGTCTGTTGCTCACAGTATTTATTGGACATGTCTTTGGCCAAATGAAATGCGATTGCATCCGTTATTTCAGCGTGTCTTTGGGAGGTGGATGGATACGCTGTCGCGCTGTGCAGGGTCGCTGTTATGGTTTTCTGGGTTGACGTTGGACATGGACGGAGATTCAGTGAGGTAACGTTAGTTTTGGCCTTAATGCATTCATCGTACTGTGGTTTGTGGTGATTTTTCAGGTGGTTGAACAAGGTAGTTGTATTGCTATGCGGCGCAGACACAACTCTAACGCACTCTGTGCATATGATTTGTTCTTGGTTAACATCACTTGGCCTAAATCCAAAAAACTTCCAGACAACGGATGATGATCCTTTTCGAGGGGCTAGCTCCTCGCCTTCTGCTCCTGACATTAGATTCACCTTTCACACGACACCCGTGACCGTCTGTTCTGTTGTCTGTCTCTCTATTCTTCTACTCGACTGCAGACAGAACTTTCTTTGAGGCTGCCGCTGCAGGGTGCGCGCATGACACCTCCCAACTCGTTCGCCCCCTGGTGGTCGGCTGACTGTTAGTTGAGGAAGAGCTTGATTTGATATGTAGCAGAGCACGTATTTTAAACGTCAATATCGCTGACGATCATGCTCATTTAATCGTGGCAGCCAAAATCGTGATCACGATTAAAATTCGATTAATTGTGCAGCCCTACCTTGAATCCATATCCATATATGGCACATAGGTTTGATGAGTGATATGTCTTAGGTAAATACATTTTTTTTAAACTCTGTCGTTGCGTATTAGCAGGTTGAAAAGAAAACTTCATTATTGACATCAGTTCAGACGGGAAGCCTTCTGCTTTGATGAAGACGTAAATGGTAGATGGAGCCGAGGAGGCTATGAGCCTTTTCCCATTTCACATCTTTTATCCAACACAAAGGAAAGAATCATCTTTTACCTCAAAAACTGTTTGCTTATGTGTTCTCTCTGCACACTAGACAGTTACATGCCAAAAGAATATTTTGAATGTATTATGTATGTGATGAAATATGATGAACTGATTATCTCAAATGTATAATTAGAAGTATTGATGAATTGGTCATTGACGGCAAATAAATATACATCTGATGCACAGCTTTATTTTCAAAGTCTGTTTTATACGTCTGTTTTATACACTGTCGCTGACAGGCAGAAACTTTTTATTTCAATATTTCTTAAAACAAAAAAATTCAATGCTATTGGTCACCCTTTAGATCAGTGTTTTTTTTTTTACCCATATGTAACTAATGAAAGCTATTCAAAAGAGCTTGTGACTACATTTTTGTATTTGTAAACTGTCGCCAAAACCTCATAGCTGCACCCTGTCTCCTTCTTGAGGCGGCATGCTGGCCAACGATGTGACCTCATCGATGTATCTCGAAACGTCGAGACAAAGACTTCGTAACTCCGTTTGAGCTTGATTTTGGTCAAATATGAAACAAAATAATGACACATCCAAGTATCTGACAAGACACAATCGCAACTTTGGCGACACAATTTTCAACGGTTTTGAACAAACAAGGTTTGTGCCTGAGAGCGATGATAAACGAAGAAAGTTTCTTAATTTATTGAAGGCGAAATAGTTTGAAACGTAGAAGCACAAATTCTCCGGATACATTCGTGTACAATGTGCTATGTTGGCGTTTCCGCCGATCCGGCCATTTTGTCTGCCCTTCACATTGAGAACACTTAACCAGGCAGACAGTTGAATCCAGCTGGAGAGAGCAGCTCAAGACTTCTGACACACACACACACACCTTTGGCTCACCTTCCTTCATGGTTCAGTGGTTATTCATTTCGATCACACCGGCTTTGCTCTTTCAAACACACACACATACACATGGGCACATTGACACAGCCACGTCAGCATATCCCACTCCAGCATTTAGAATCAGCCTCCTGTAACGTATAGGTAAAAAAAGTCAATTACAGGACATTAGAATGTGCTTACATGTATTTACATGGGCAATAATGTGGAGCTCAGTAGGCTATGACCCCATTCTCCATGCTGCATTATAGTCTATTGAAAAATGCATGAAATAACAACAGTATTTCAAGGAAGTATAAAAACTTGCATTATGCACAATTTCGATGCCAAATAATCATTAGTCTGAATTATACAGAATATTGTGTAATGGATAAAAATATCCATGGCATTGAAATTCATGTGAAGTAGTATTAAGTGCATATTTTATTTTCATACATTTTATTATATTTTGCCTGAATGAAGTGGGCTGCTCAATGGAGGATAAGGTGTCGGTGCTGAAAATCAAGCGCTGGACGGATCGTCAAACAGCGTATGAAAACCTACCTGTCTTACTTGGGTGGGCAGTTGTGAGGTGAGACCATAGACTGTATATAAGAAGTGGACGGAGTCATTTATGACGTCACCCATTGGTTTGTCGACTGCCGTTTTGTAGCCAACATGTAGTACCATAAAGCATACTCCTCTTTATGGTCTATGTGACTCTAAATGGACCATAATCTACTAAATGAACATCATGCTGTATTGAAGAAGACTTGAAACTAGAGATTGAGACCATAAACTCATGTTTACAATGTTTACTGAGGTAATAAATCAAGAGAGCGGTAGAGTCATTTTCTCATAGACTTCTATGCAATCTAAATTATTTTTGCAACCAGAGGAGTCGCCCCCTGCTGGTCAGTAGAGAGAATGCAGGTTGAAGACATTTCCGCATCGGCTTCACTCAGCAGAACCAGGTATTTAACATCTTCTCTCAAGCTCTCCTTTTTATCGTCTTCATACAACTACCTCTGTCACCTTTGGTTTGTACACTATGAATACCATAGAGAAGAGATCATCATTATACCCATTTGAACAATGCGTCTTGCCTAAATCTAAACAAAGAACTTTTGTTAACTAAATGCTGGACATTCACAGGAAAACGGAAGAAAATTAACAAAATAACATTGTTTTAAGCATTGTCCAAGTATCTTATAGGGACGATATAAATTAATTAAATTCCTCAGGAATTTCTTTGATTGTATACACAATATACAATTATTCATAATTTAATGACCATGACCACAATACAATCCTTTAATACAAACATTTTTGTAGTTTGAAAATCAAAATATCGTCTTGGTGGGTTACTGAGTGTAGTGAACCAGACCATAGTTGCCTTGGATGCTTGAACATCACAAAAAGTTGGTATTAAGCAGTCTGGGTTGTTGCAGGATCGTCCAATACCAACATTGTGTGTGGCGATGTGGTTGGGCAAACCTCTCATGTCCAAAACTGTTGAAGAGTGGCATCTGACTGAGGGGAAAGCGAGGAGGAATGGACGGCAATTTGATCATCTGTGGGAGAGACGGCGGCGAGGCAGAGCGCCGGTCATCCATCCTCAGACCAAACCTCCATCTTTCCCTGGCTCTCTGTTCTAAACACACACACTTACACACACAATCTGTGGCGCCAACTGTGCGGCTGGGTTGTAACCTAAAGTATACAGCATCACAAATTCATGACCGGGCTCATTGTTCATTTTTGATCATCCGTTTGATTCTATTACACTCAAAATATTTCCCTGAGCTAAGAAGCTTCATTGATTTGGTCAGCAACCCTTCGAGGCATCACTCCTCACCCTCCCTAGCCACCCACTCATCTTCCCTTTCTTTCCCACACTTCCACTCCCAATCTCTCCCTTCCTTCCTCGCTCCCTTCCTTCCTCCCCTCCCCTGCTCTTTTTCCTGAAGCCTCAACGCGCAAGGGAGGATGTAGCAAGGCGAGACCTCCCGTCGTCGGTGGGAAAAAAGGGAGAGACCATCAGCAACGCAGACGGTGGGGGACGAAGCAAAAAGGTATAGGGTTGGAAGGTAGCAGTATGGGGCCCGCTCGAGTCCTTCCCTCCCCCTCCCCCGTTCCCTATGCCAGGGTGGTACGACCTGCAGGATTACAAAACAGCCCTCCCATGTGTCTGCCTGCTCTCTGTGCCATCCGAGAGACGAGCGACACCGAGCTCTTCCGTCGGAGCGCTGGTGAGGGCGACGGAGAGGATGGAGGGGAAGAAAGGGATGAGAGAGGGAGGGAGAGAGATGAGAAAGAAAGAGGGAGAAAGTAAAAAAAAGAGTAAATGCGAGAGAGGAAGGAGAAAGACAGATACAGAGCACAGGGAGACAGGAGCAAGAGTGAGTCTGGGAGGAGAGAGTTTTGAGCGATAGCCAACACGCACCGTAGATGAAAGCGGGACGCTGAGAAGCACCGGCGCTGTCAGAGCATGTTCAGCCCTCAGGGACGGCCGGAGGGGGGGAGGGTGGTAAGTCACACACTACTCTCCGCCAGACATGCAATGTGCGCCTGATACTCACACACTCATTCATGCATTTACTCGCTTAGGCACCCAAATGTATGTCCACTGCACCCCTTTTTCTGCGAGACCTAGAGGCTAAAATCAACACGTAGCGGACACTTTGGACAATCAGAGTGGAGCAGATGTATATTTCTATGGGATGATGTTGATGGTAGAGCCGCTCTGATCCGGCCAAACCTGCAGGTCAAAGGCTTTTTAAAGAAAGAGGACCTGAAAATAGCGTTCAAAGCTGGACTTGATGAAAGTGGTCCCCACGACCTTTTTCTCTGCACTTTTTAACGTCCTCCACTTGTGTCTGCTCTTATCTTTGCCGGACCCCTTGGATGGTTCGAGGTGGGCTTTTTTCACAAGGCGATAAGAGAGACCGGCCGAAGGAGAGCGGCGTCGTCGGGGGATATGGATAAGGGCGTAGGAAGGGAGAGGGGAGCTTTTGGCTTGTGCGGAATCAATTTCATACGATATCTGAAAGACTGTCATGGATTCATTACGCAACCCC
>NW_022280073.1:788377-797546 GCF_004355925.1 Anarrhichthys ocellatus
CCCCCCCCCCCCCCCCCCCAGGAGACAAAGGGATGCTTTAAAAGGCTGTGTGTATGCGTGCGTCCGTGTGAGAGTTTGGGTTTGCACTTCGGCCTGAATACGCCACTCGCGCATTCCTGTGGCGCATAATCGTCCTCTCATTTTTGCGTTAACCCAGCAATTGGGCCCTTAACGAGGTTACAGCGGCCATTCCAGGAATTTTCTTTTAAGGGTTGAGTTTTCTCCAGGCTACGAGAGAGAGAAGCTCCAGTTCCAGGAGAAATGTTAGGGTGATGTTCAGCAGCACTGTAGACTCAATTGATTTACTGTGTCGGCAGGCGAAAGGTCGCTTCACAGGGGAGGAACCGTGAGGATGGAGTGGGTTTTATTGTCTGAATGAAAAAGCACTTCCTCAGGTTCAGTCGCTTTAACCCCCTGGGGTGGGGGGGCTCAACGGAGGCTCGGCAGTGGCCATATTAGCTCCGTTAAAGGTCTCGGGAGGACAGCTGGGTGACAGAGGTCGTGGCGGCGAGGGAGGGGGTTGGAGGCCATGGTAAGTGGTTGCCATGGTGATTGCGGGGACCCCTGCGGATGTCGCTCTCCTCGTCCGATGGGACCATTATTATAATTTTCTACCTGCAGCTGTTTTTTTATTTATTTTTTGGTTAACTTCCTTACGTTCCGAAGTTAATTTCTCTCCGAGTGTCACTCAGAAAAGAAAACAGTCACTCCGCCTTAAAATGCGTAGTCGGATGCCAAAAAAGGCGGGGTCTGAGGTTTATGCAAAAAGATAAAAAAGTGTTAACACAGCTTTGTTGTGCGAATATTAATCCACAACTAATACTAATCCACAACTAACTGAATTATGCCCACGCTCAAGGCTGAGCCGTGTTCCTTCCATTAACTTCGGGCTGCATTCAGACAAAAAAAACCTCCACAGAAGAAAAAGAAATGCGCACATCCGTTTGAGCATATGAGGGTTCTCATCGTGAGGGAAGGTGCAGATTTTGCCACCAAAAAAACCCACATATTTAGTTTACTTAGTTGTCTCTGTGCTGAGGTGCATTCGGCAAAGTAAAATATCGAACATGTTCGGAATGATTTTGTGCTTAAAATCGCCTCATTTGCATCGAGTGGCAGAGCCAGGAGAAAGTGTGTGTGTGTGTGCGTGTGTGTGTGTGTGTGTGTGAGCTGCCATTACAGAGAGTTGCAGCTCATTAACAGGCCAGGAGGGAGCCGGTACTGTACATGTTCCCCCGGTCCGTCCCCACTGTCTGGGTATTTCTGGACTCACACACATGCACACACATACTGTCTTATCTTGTTTTCTCTCCATCTTTAATCTTAGCTGCTGTCAGTATTACCCTCCCATTTACCAGCTTGTTTTATGTGCTAATAACTACCCAAAGCTTTGACACGCACAGCACAAGTTTTTTTTTTGCTCTGTTTTTTTTAATGGCAATAATTTGCGCAAAGTAGTTACTGCACGCAACCGTGTAATGCAACAAACTGTAGAGCATTATCAACACAAACTCGTGCTTTAAAACATCCGAATATCTCACATGAGTTCATCTTATTCAGCTTGTTATTCATGGAGATATGCGTGGAGGCAAATCTTGGCTCCAAGTTTTATATAAGTCTTAATTTTATGAAAAAGATCGATGTCAAAGCAGTGGTCCAACAAACAAAATAGACGTCCCCAATTCAATTAGTGTAGTGCGTTTTCATCTGCGGCCATTCATTCTGAATGCTTGGTCATCCCTTGCTCGCGTCCTCATCGGGTCGGGGATGGTTTCTGTCTGCAGTGAATCATGTGAGGATACAGCAGCAGGATCATCATCACAAGCGCAGCTCCTTCTCAGGTTTTTACACGAGCAGTGGCCGCAGACCCCTGTGGCTGTGTGCAAGCTGGCTGTGGAAGGAGAGGGGTGTAGTGTGCACATATAGTGTGCACGAGTAAAAGGGCCATTGGGTGTGGCGTTCGCTGTATAGCACAGCAACAACATATTTGTGTCAATGCTGTGAAACACAGGTGTGTTTAATCGGTTGATTTGCAAGCTCTAGTCACGTTTGGTCTGGCTTGTATGTTACATAAACTGGATAGAATCTTCATTATGTTTATACATGCACTTCTTCAGATAAATAGGCTTGTTGAATTTGTTGAAAGTTTTTCCAGTTTTATAAAATGCATATTTGTGGAATACTGTGTTCCATTTTAATCTGGAAACATTTTGTAAATCAAACCAGTCTTGACACAAATACATACGTTGGTAAGTCGTATTTTTTCATTGTGTCTGGTAACAGTTCCTAATCCTAATGTGCTGAGGTACTTTAATACTAATTTGTTTTTCACTGCATTCTAACAAGGATAGTCATCGACATTGTCAGTTGTATACTTTGCGTTTCAAGGTATTTTATAAAATATCACCTTTTATTTTCTACATTTTATTAATTTGTTTTTTAAAGTACAAGTATTTTTTTATTATCTTTAATGCCTTTATTTGACGGAGGATGGGGGTCTGCCACGTTGAGAGCCGCGTGGAGGCAATAGCTATGCTCTGATTTCCGTACAGAGAACCTTTTTCACGTATTTCTAGTTACCAAAAGTAAAACATTTCACATGAGCTCTCAACTGCAGCTCTCATCCACAGAAAGTGGACCTTGAGTTTTATTTCCCCGGTCAGTAATGACGTCTCATACTCAACATGTACCTAAGTATTAGCAGAAAGAAATTAATAGTATGTTTGTATTTTTACTCTTCAATTCATTCCCATCCCATTTCCCCCAGTTTTTAACTGGAAATTAATACATATGCAAATACTGGAGCACATCATTACCATTAATAACATTACACTTGTTCTTCTTTTATGTTTCTTCGTCGTTTTGTATTTTAGTAGCCAGTTGTTCAGAGTCTGGCCTATTCAGACTGGGCTATTGTTTTAAATACAAGTTCAAATAAGTATTTTTCAATAAAATTCAGCAAAAGCTGAGGAGGGCAGAAGCACAGGTAACGACAGTGTAATGCTTATTGCAGTATTTAATACTATATTACCAACCCGCTGCATTAAATACATATAAGTAAAATTACTGTAAAGAGGGTAATAAAATAACAAGAGATGGTGCATTTACTATTCAAATGGCAAATAATTCCCCTTCACCGGCAATATAACGCACACATCAGACCGCGCGTCACATGGCCATGTGTGCGAGCGTGCATATGTGTGTGTCACTTAGAGGACATTTAAGTCCTTTGTTCTTCATCACAGACTCGATAACAAAGACAGTCCAGTTTAATTCGATTTTTAATGAGCGGTTTAACACATCGCCAATTGCTTCAGCGGGCGCCGAAACATGTTGTAAAAGTTGTTTAAATTTCAGTCTCATTGCCGTGTTGCTGATCGCGAATGGGACTTAATTTGCACCCTTTCATTTTAATTAATGACATATATGAGAAGTTGTTTAACAAAACTATTACTGACGGTGTGAAAGCATATCAGATGGAACTTTAATTAATTTAGTCTCATAATTGAAAAATACAGTTAAAACATTGCAGCTGGTGAAATATAATTTGCAGAATCAGTCACGTTTGTTTTTCATATTTCAGTGGATTGCATTTATATTCCAAAGGGACATAATATGAGTATATCAAACAAATGTGCACATTAACAAATAAAGAAGCATAAAGAATGGTTAAAAAAAACCATTAATTACCAACAATAGATGCCCTGGTTGATAAAACTCAACTTTGGTGCTTGAATGTGTGTGTGGTGTGTGTGTGTGTAGAGAACAAGATAGAAAGTGTGTGTGTGTGTGTGTGTGTGTGTGTGTGTGTGTGTGTGTGTGTGTGTGTGTGTGTGTGTACAGTATGCTTAATTAGTTGGACAGATTGTAAATCTGAAATTGTTCAAACACAGCAGGACCGAATCATTGTCTCTCACATGCACACACAGTCGTGTTTCCATCACTTTAGAGCACATTATATTGACTTACATTCATTTCCTGGAGACTTATCACAACCAGGCGGAAACCTCCGGTTGTTGCCTGACTTCGTAAATCGCCGAACTTGAGGCTTCAAAGCGGCAGTCCACAAACCAATGGGTGACGTCAAGATGACTACGTCCACTTCTTATACAGGCTATGATCATAACCCTAACCGCTACTTGCCTAATCTTAATCCTAACAGTGAACCAATGTGACTGTAAACAGATTTATGTCCTCACAACTAGAGTAATAAACACACAAAAACACACACACACACTCAAATTCTCACACACTAAAAAGAAGCAGTCCACTGTTTTTAAAGATTTACGTAGAGTGTGCATAGTTAGAAAATACAGACAGCTAAGTTGGCGAGTTGGCTGGACTGAAACACCTACAGTCAGCAGGAAATAACTGGCCCCGCTCAGAGCAGCACAACTTCTCATACAGTGTGATTGCCCTACTAAAACATGTATTAGCTTCTATCTTGTAGAAGGCAGCCTGGTCCAGTATTTGGCCCACCAATATCATACTAATAGTATCCTTCATTCCTTGTTAAAACACCTCCCCACCTTCTTAAAGAGCAGAAATTGGCCAACTAGGCCCAGCTGAGTTTAATTCCTCATCAGCCCTGTGTTAAAACATCCTCCAGCATCCTATTCTGCTGTAATGGCACCATTACCAGCCATCAATAATGCAGAGGGGGTAAAGTGCATGTAGCCGTGCTGCCCCCACGGGACTAATAGATCGGACGTGAGCTGTTTTCCTTCCCGATGGCCGGGCAGAGGGGTTGTAAAGGTGCCTGTTTGTTTATCCTGATGCTGAACCCCTTTGGTGAAAAACCAACACGTTCTCACGCCCAACTCATCAAATACTGACGCACACAGTTTAAACTGTGACGCTCTAGGGACGACGTGTCAGTTACGTCTCCTTTCATACATAGTGTATTTTCAAAATAAACTTCCAACGTAGGTTTACTTACTTTTTAGATTTACTTGATTGGGTTCAGGCAACAAAAAGTACTTGGTTAGGTTAAGGAAAAGATTATGGTTTGGATTAAAATAAGTATGTTTGTTACATAATTTACGCAACACACATACTTAGCGGCAGTTTTTGTACGCACAGAGACACAGTTCCTACTTATCACATCCATAGCATCTTTTCAAAATAAACTACCGCGTTCACAGGAAAAGTAGTTTGTACTCGATACATGCATACGGTGCCTTTTCAAAATAAACTTCCGGCGTAGGTTTACGCTGGAAGTTTGAGTTAAAATAAGTATGATTGTTACATAACACGGCATTAAGTTATGTAACAAAAACACGATAAAATAAGTCAATGTTGACTTTCGGTTTTTATGTTTGTCTGACCCAACCATCCACCTCAACCTCCTCCGTAAATGGACTTTCTCGCTCTTACACTGGAGTTAGTTGAAAGCCGCTGCGTCTCATATAGAACCTGAAGGGCGCCTCGGTGCGTCAGTATCAGACGTCGAGGGCCAATGACGAGAGCATCGGTATTTGGCGGGTTGGGAGACAGAACGGGAAGGAAAGACACACACACTCACATAGCCCATGTATGAATATAGTATCAATATATACACAGGAATTGTGTGTAGCCACGGATGTCACAGACACATCAGACATTACAGTACACACAAAATAGCTGATGGGGAACAGGCAGTGGAAAGACATGCTCAGACCACATGCTCTCACATGATTGCATGTCTCGCGCATCACATGATCGCACAGTCCGTGATTGGGAGTCTTTGTGTGCCGTGAGCATATACGAGTAGAGGATGAGTGTGTGTGTGTGTTGGAATTTCTGGAAAAGAGGGAGGCTGCAACAAGGTAGACTGTCGATGCTGCATGTTTTTTAGCCAGACACTGTAAGAATATTTCTGTGTGTGTGTGTGTGTGTGTGTGTGTATGAGTACTACTCTTACATGTTTCCATCCAGACACAGCTACACATCCGCGTGGGAGGGGTTATGAGAACAATGATGGGTTCCCGTTTCTCCCATGTGCTCGCACACACCGTGTGCGAGCACATGGGAGCGCATGTGTGATGACCGTGTGCGTGTGTGTGTGTGGGAAAAGCAGTGGACTCACACATGTGGCTGTGGAACTGAAAGGTAAGCCCTTTTCTTCTTCTTTGTCTCTGTGTCACTGGATTCCTTTAGTGATTGGCTGAATTTGATCGCGACATGGATTTATTATACATTTTCAACACTTAGATTTCTTCTTCTACTGTCTCTTTCTTGCGTGGATATACCAAAATCCCAACTATCAAAGTGATGGATGATAACTGTACACTCATGTTTCTTTGTTCCCATCGCCCGCCTTGCGCTTAGCGCCCGCTAACATCTCTCTCCTTTGAGCACTTCGGTACTTAGTGTGGCTTAAAGAGCTTATTGGCTCATAGCAGCTCCATCATCCACACCTACAGTTTGTCATGTGTCAGTTTGACGTGTGCGTGTGTGTTTGTGTGTTTGCCGTGGGCTCCAACAAACCCTCGGAGACAACATGCCCTCGGTCCCAATTTGTCAAAAGCGGTTTATGACAGGGTTCCCTGAGGATACACCCCTCCATTTTTCATTGTCTTCCCACACCCTGCTCAAACAGACACACACACACACAGCAGCGCACACGCGTAGCATCAAATGTAGCGCATATGTATGCGTCCCGCACGCCGGCGGCGGCATTTCCATATCAAAGATTGTCTCCAAAAGCAGCTGTAATGGGCGGTAAACTTTACATTATAATTTGTTGCGGGCTAATATTAGCTGCTGGCTGTGTGTTGGGAGTTGGGATGACATATGGGGGACAGAGAGGGAGAGCGTGAAGGGGGGGGGGGCTTTGGAAAGAGAAGAGGGTGAGAGGCAAAGGGTCGTGGAGTTGAGGCAAAAACGTAAGGAAAAAGACGGAGGAATAAAAGCAATAAGAGCACAAAGGAGTCAGGATGAAGGAGAGAGGAGGAGTATTTTTTCACACGCCTGGTTGCTCCCTGTAGACAGCACCCCCCTCCCTCTCACCCACACTCCCCGATCCACACAGAGAGCCACATCTCTGTCCTACCTACCCCCCACCAAGCCCGGTTGTATGGACGGCTGGCAGGCAGTCGTAGCAGCCCCTTTGTTTGACATATAGCCGCACACAAAGGCACGCCGAGCTAAAATAGTGAGGCACGGTCTCACACACTCACTCTCATCAGGACCACTTCTGATTGGCTTACACTGCGGGCTCGATGCGGAGGACAGAGAACACTACGTCCGTCGGACAACACTTTTGGTTAAATAGTTAATTTGTCAGTTGGCTTTCTGATGACAAAAGAGACTCTTTTGTCATCACTTATGATGACGCTGCTTCCAAGAGCAGCTCTATTGCGACCTTTCTCCTCAGACAAAAGACGTGGTATCGACTCCAGAGGCGATGCGGCTCGAGTGTCTTCGGGAGTCTCGCGGAGACACGGCATGAGTCGTTGCAGCAATCAATTTTTTGTTTCCAGTTTTGTATTCAGAAATTGGAGCCGGAGCGTCTGTTGCGGAGGGGAAAGAAAAAAGATTTGATATGTATAGATTATCAATAAACGCAGCATTTTAGGGCTGCATTGGGTGCAGTTTGCAGACCGGAACAATAGCAGAAAGTTTGTGCGTAATTTGGTCAGAGTGAGAGCAGAGTAATTTAATGTGATTGATGCACCAGCCTGTGTTGTTTGAACAGGTCAGTCATAGGTTAAATGCTTGGTGCATTGCCAGGGCCTGAGTGCAGTGGCAGCTACACTCGCGTGGATATAAAAGACATGATAAACCCCTCACTTACGCTTGTTAGTGTTCCCATGCCCCGGGGACCAGGGCTGCATGAAATCTTCCGACACCTTTTATGAGAGATTAACCCTTCTGTGACAGAGCAGCCATCTTTGTTTACTGCCAGGAGACACTTCGTTCTCACAGGACATTGAACAAGAGACAAAGAAACAGACTGAACTGAAAGAAATGGGAGAGAAATATGGCAAGAGAAGAATATCATCCTTTTTTTTTTTGTTACATCTACAGTGAAGGCTTCTCCCATATTTCAGGGGGATCTTTTTCAATGAGATGACAAGCTTTCTGCAGGAATCTGTTGTAAATGGATTTCACACCGCGCTCCTCCTAACAGGGGATTTAGGGCGCTGGCGGGCAAGAGAGCAATATCTGCCACCGGATTGTCAGCACTTTCCAATCCACCAATTGAACTGCAAAACACTGTACGAGACAGTTTAAGGCATTAGCTCCGCTCGGCATCATGGAATGTAAAAAAAACATATATACATAGTATATAAAACAGCATGCTGGTATTTAAGCATGATAAATACAACTAAAAAAATAACAGTCACGGTTTCAGTCTGGAGATATATACAAAGTGTAAGGCAATTCTATTTATAAAAGTCTTTGTGAACATGCGGAAGCCCAATCTTGCATTTTTCAATATGGAAGTTATTACCACAGCACCTAATCCCACACACTCTGGGTTGGAATGTGTGTGTTGGAGGGTGGGTAGAAAGAGGTGAGGCATTAATTCCAGCTGAGGATGGCAGGTATGTTAAAACCAGATAAACCGAGACATTAATTGAGTGACAGAGTTTGCTAGTGGGTTTTATCAGAGAGTGTGTGTGCGCGCAGGCTACTGTGTGTAAGAGAGAGGATTTATGCTTGTGGTCTTAGCAAGTCCTCCTCCTTCTCTGTCTCTCTAGTTCAGCCTTTCTCTGCTGGTTTTCTTCCCGTTTTGGTTGAGCCACATGTCCTGTGGGAGGCTGGAGGGTGAGGCAGGTGCGCGGTCACATCGGGAGCGTCGGCATAAACGGTGGTCTGAAAAGCCTCTTGATCCAGACAGAAACTTGAAATCAGAGGGATTTGAGAAGGGGTGGGGGAGGGGGGGACTTTATAAGGAGCAAGAGCCCTTGTTTGTCACTTTTTTAAAGACTTGAATGAGTTCTGTCAAGACTCTCAGATTCTCACACAGTTCGGTAAAAAGAAGAGCAAAAATGTATCTTTTCATAGAAGGATGTGTGTGATGCCTGAATCGAGTGGTGGTTTGTGAGTCAATACAGAAATGCTCTGTCACTTCAAAGGGATGCGGTTGAAAGCTAATGCATTGTGCTGTTCAGGGCCTTGTGTGTGTGTGTGTATGTGTGTGTGTGTGTGTGTGTGTGTGTGTGTGTGTGTGTGTGTGTGT